>NC_090811.1:23293964-23632297 GCF_036512215.1 Solanum lycopersicum | reverse complement strand
AGCGATGATGGCCTGCCACGCCCGATGTCGTCTGATCATGTGTGCTGGATAAGGGCCAGGATGGAATATTACGCCCGATGTAGTCCAACCATGAATGTTGTCTAAGGATGATGAGGCATGCCACGCCCGACGTTGTTCTATCGTGTGTGATGTCCAAGGGCGAAGATGGCATGTCACGCTCGATGTTAGTAAACCACGTGTACTGCCCGATTTCTATGATGGTATGCCATGCGCGATGTCATCCAATCATGTGGGCTACCCAATGGCCATGCGAGCATCCCACGCATGATGATCTCAAATCGTGTGTGATGTCAAAGAGCAATGAAAACATGCCAGGCCTGATGTCATCTGATTATGTATGATTTGCTAGGGTGATGATGGCATGTCAAACCTGACATCGTCTGACCGTGTGTTCATTCAAAGGTCGATGATTGCATTGCAACAAACGATGTTGTCCAACCGTGTGTGCTTCCCAAAGGCCATGATGTCATGCCAAGACAAACGTAATCCGATTGTGTGTGCTGTCCAAAGGCGACAATGGTATTGCAACGGCTGACATCGTCATACCGTGTGTGCTTACCATGGGAGATGATAACATTCTACGCCTAAGGTCGTATGACCGTCTGTGCTCTCCAAGGCTAATGATGGCATACCACGCCTAACATAATACGACAGTGTGTGCTTCCCAAGGGCAATGATGACATGTCACGCCCGATGTCATTCGACTATGTGTGCTTCCCTAGGGTGATGATGGCATGGCACCCACGATGTTTTCTGATCGTGGATGCTATCCAAGGGTGATGATGGAATGTGACGCTTCACATTGTCTTACCCTATGTATCCCATGCAATTGCGATGATGTTATGCCACGCCCGATATCCTCCGACTGTGTGTTCATTCGAAGGGAGAAAATCACATTCCACACTCGACGTAGTCCGACCATGTATGTTGTTCAAGGGAGATTATGGCATTCCAATCCCGACATCGTCCGACTGGGTATTCTTTTAAACAGCGATGATGGCATGCCCGCTCGATGTCGTCCAACCGTGTATGTTATCCAAGGGCGATGATGGCATGACATGCCTGACGTCGTCCTAACGTGTGTGCTGCACGATGCGATAATGGCATGCAAAGCCCGAGGTAATTTGACGTTGTGTTTCCCAAGGGCCATGTGGTCATGTAACGCCCTACGTGGTCCAATCATGTGTTTAGCCATAGGGCGATGATAATATGCAACGCCCGACATCAACCAATCGTGTATTCTTTCCAAGGAAGATGATATCATGTCACACCCAATGTAGCTCAACCATGTATATTGTCCAAGGGCAATGATCACATTTAACGCCCGTCATCGTCCGAGTTTGTGCGTTTCCCAAGGGCGAATATAGCATTGCCAAGGTTGACATAGTCTTATAGTGTGGGCTGTCCAAGGGAGATGGTATCATGTCATTCCTGACATCATCCGACTGTGTATTCGATCCAAGGGCGATGATAATATTCCACGACCATGTATGCTTCCAAAGGGTAATGAATGCCTACCATGCTTGACGTAGTCCCACCATGTGTGTTGTGCAAGGGCAATGATGGTATGCCACGCTCGATGTCGTCCGACCATGTAAGCTGTCCAAAGGACGATGATGGCAAGCAAAGCCTGACGCCATTCGACCCTCTTTTCCTGTAAGGATTATGATATCATGTCATGCCCGACGTCATCCGAACGTATGTGCTGCACAAGGACGATAATGGCATGCCACGCTCGACCTCATCAAACTATGTGTGCTGCCAAAGGGCCATGTGGGCATGCCACACCTTACATGGTCCAATTGTTTGTTCAGTCGAAGGGCGATGATAACATGTTACGCCGATGTCGTCTAATCTTGTATGCATTCCAAAACAATGATGGGATGCCACACCCAACGTAGTGTGATTGTGTGTGCTGTCGAAGGGCAATGATGGCATGCCACGATCGACGTCATCCGACCGTGTGTGCTTCCCAAGGACCATGTTGGCATGCCATGCCTAACGTCGTCCAACCCTGTGTTCTGTCCAAGGACAATGATGGCATCTAACGCTTGACGTCGTCTGACCGTGTGTTCTGCACAAGGGAAATAATGGCATGCCATGCCTAACGTTTTTTTCCATGTTTGCTTTCCATAGGCAATGATGGCATTCTACGTTGACATCGTCTGACCGTGTGTGCTGTCCAAAGGGCAATGATGGCATTCTACGTTGTTGGATTGCGTCTGCTGCCCAAGGTCAATGATCGAATTGCCATGCTCTACGTCATCTGACCGTGTGTTCTGGCCAAGGGCCATGATGGCATGCTACGCCCGAAGTATTCCAACTGTGTATTTATGTCCAAGGGCGGTGATGGAATGCCACGCTCAACATCGTCCCATCGTGTGCGCTGTCTAAGTTCAAAGATGGGATGTCACTCCCGACTTTATCGGACAACGTGTGCTTCCTAATGGCCATGCAGGCACGCGACGCTCGACGTCGTCTGATCGTGTGTGTTGTCAAAGGGCAATGATAACATGCCAGGCCCAACGCCGTCCAATTATGTATTTTCTCCAAAGGAAATGATAGCACTCCACGCCCAACATTATATGATCGTGTGTGCATTCCAAGGGCGATGATGGTATTGCCATGACCGGCATCGTTCAATCGTGTTTTCAACCGAAGGGCGATGATAGCATTGCAACAACAAACGTCGTCTGAACGTGTGTGCGGTCCAAGGGATATGATATAATGCCACGCTCGATGTCATGCGACAGTGTATGCTGTCCAAGGGTGATGATGGCATGCCACGCCCGATGTTGTCCTACCCTGTGTATGTTGTCCAATTGTGATAATGGTCGGCCACACCCTATAGTGTGTGCTGGCCAAGGTCCATGATGGTCTGCAATGCTCGACGTAGTCTGACTGTGTATGTTATTTTAGGGCGATGATTGCATGCCACGCCTGACGTCATTCAACCGTGTTTGCTGTCCAAGGGCAATGATGGCATGCCACGCTCGACGTAATCCGACTGTGGGTGCTGCCAAGGGCCATGTGAGCATGTCGCGCCTGACGTCGTTCGTTTGGGTGTCTTGTCCAAGGGTGATGATAACATGGCATGCCTGACATCATCCGATCGTTGATGCTTTCCAAGGGCGATGATAACATACCACACCAAACATAGTCCGACCGTGTATGCTGTGAAAGGGCAATGACGACATTTAACGCAAGATGTCGTCCGACTGTTTGTGCTGCCCAAGCGTTATTATAGCATTGCCAAGCCTGATGTAGTTTGATCATGTGTGATATCCATGGGCGATGATAAAATGTTATGCCTGACATCGTCCGACCGTGTATTCTATCGAGGGTAGATGATGACATGCCACACGCCACATCATACGACCCAGTGTATGCTTCCCAAGGGCGATGATGGCTTGCCACGCTAGACGTAGTCGGACCGTGTGTGTTGTTCAAGGGCCATTATGGCATGCCACGCTCGATGTTGTCCGACTGTTTAAGTTGTCCAAGGGCGATGATATCATGCCACGCTCGACGTCGTCCCACCGTGTGTGTTGTCAAAGGCCAAAGATGGTATGTTAGGCCTAACGACGTCCTACAACGTGTGGTGCCCAATGGCGATGATGGCATGCAATGCTCGACGTTGTATGATAGTGTGGGAAAAATTAGGGGAAATGTATTAAAGGGGATAAAATATTTTTCTCATAAAATTGATTATCTAACATTAAACTATACATTCTGATATGTGTTAAACAGGTATTTCGATCACAAAAATCATTTTTTCTTTTATAAGATTCATATTAATAAAGAGTTGCAATTTTATTGAAAATTGGGGGAAATTCAAACTTGAATGGGTTAAAACACGTTTTTTGGAAAATTGACTTGTCCTAACCACATTGGGGGTTGGTTTTCGTAGATATCAAATAAATAACAAAATTTAGAAAAAAATGCCTCAATCGGACATGTGAGTCAAAAGTTATGGTCGCTTGAAATTTCACATATTTACAACTACTTTTTTTGAGTTTCAATCTTTTATTTGGTGAAACATCAAATGATTTAAATTTTTGGTCGAATATCTTTTTTACGCAAAAAAAATTATTCTGCATATTTTTTGTGATCTACGTTGTCATATCCTTAATTTTGTGTTGCTGCTTTTTAAAAAAAATTATTAAATTTTTATTTATATATAATAATGTAAATGTAAATTAGAAAATTAATATTCTTCATGCCGTATTAAGATTAAAATGACAGACTAGTACAATAAGATGGGAAAATATAGAAGCTATATTAGATTAGTACGAATATGACAACCATGATCGATAATGGCATGCCACGCCCGATGTAGTTCGACCGTGTGTGCTGCTCAGGGTAATGATGGCATCTAACACCCGCTGTGATCCGACCGTGTGTGCTTCCCAAGGGCGATGATGGCATGCCACGTCTGATGTTGTACGACTGTCACTGCTTTCCATGGGCAATGATGGCATGTCACGCCTGACGATCTTCGACCGTGTATGCTTTCCAAGGGTGATGATGGCAATCCACGCCCAACGTCGTCTGACTGTGTGTGATTCCAAAGGGCTGTGATTGCATGTTAGGCCCAACGTCATCCGAATATGTGTGATGCGGAAAGGCGATAATGGCATGCCACACCCGACATCATCCGACCATCTGTGCTACCCATGAGCCATGCAAGCATGCCACACCCTACGTGGTCCGATTGTGTTTTCAGTCCAGCGGAGATGATAACATGCTATGTCGATATTGTCTGATCGTGTATGCTTTCCAAAATGATGATGGGATTCCCCGCCCGACATTGTCCGACCGTGTGTGCTGCACAAGAGAGATGATGGCATGCCACACTCGTCGTAGTCTTATCTCATCTTTTGCCCAATGGTGATGATGGCATGGCAGGCCTGATGTCATCCTACTGTGATTGTTGCCCAAGGGTCATGCAGGCATGCCACGCCTGACGTTGTCTAACTATTTGTGTAGTCAAAAGAGGATGATGGCATTCCATGTCGATGTTGTCCGACCGTGTGCTTTCCAAGGGCGATAATGGCATGTCAAGCCCGACGTTGTCCGACCGAGTGTATTTCCCAAGGTCGATGATAGAATTACCACTTCCAACTCCATCCAATTGTGTGTGCAGTCCAAGGGAAATGATAATATACCACGTCCGACGTCGTCTGACCGTGTTTGCTGTCCTAGGGCGATGATGGCATGCCACGCACGACGTATCCGAACCTTTGTTTGCTGTCCGAGGGCGATGAAGGCCTGCCACGCCCGACCATGTCAAACCATATGTGCTGGACAAGGTCCAAGATGGCATGCCACACCTGACATAGTCTTACCGTGTATGTTGTCCAAGGGCGATGATGGCATTCCATGCCCAATGTTGTCCCACCATTTGTGTGTTCCAAGGGTGAAGATGGCATGACACGCCCGACGTCATCCGACCACGTGTGCTTATCAATGGAGAAGATGGCATTCCATGCTCGACGTCAACTGACACGGCATATTACGATCGTGATAGATAATGGCATGCCACGCCCGTCATATTACGATCGTCTATGCTGCCACAGGGAAATGATGGCATCTAATGCCCGAATTCGTCCGACCGTGTGTGCTTCCCAAGTGCGATGATAGCATGCCATGCCCGATGTCATCTGACCGTGTGTGCTTCCCATGGGCCATGATCTCATGTCCGAACCGACGTAGTCCGATCGTGTGTACTGTCCAAGGGCGTGATGGCATTTCCACTAAAGACATCATCTGATGGTATGTGCTTCCAATGGGAGATTATGCCCAACGTCGTTAAACCTTGTGTATGTTGTTTAGTTGCGATGATGGCATACCATGGCTGGCATCATCCGACCGTGAGTTCATTCTAAGGCCGATGATGTCATGTCACGCCTGATGTAGTTCTACCGTATATGCTATCCAAGGGTGATTATGGCATGCCACGCCGAATGTAGTACGATCGTGTGTGCTTTTCAAGCGCCATGATTTCATGCTACGCTAGTCTTTATCCAACTGTGTATGCTTCCCAAGGGCGATGATTCCATGCCACGCCCGATGTTGTCCGTCTGTGTGTGCAAACCAAAGGCGATGATAGCATGCCATGTCGACGTCGTTCAACCGTGTGTACTGTCTAAAAGGCAATGATGGCATTTAACGCCTGACGACATCCGACTGTTTGTGGTACCCAAGGGCGATGATGACATTAACATTCCCAAAGCCATCTGACCGTGTGTGCAATCCAAGGGCGATGATGGTATGCCACGCCTGACGTTTTTTGACCCTGTCTATGTAGTACAAGGGAGATGATGGCCTGCAACGCCTGACGTCGTAGGACCGTGTGTTCTGGCCAAGGGCCATGATGGCATGCCTCGCCTGACGTTCTCCATCCGTATATGATGTCCAAGTGCGATGATGGCATACCACACCGAAGTCCTCCCAGCGTGTGTGCTTTCCAAGGGCAAAGATGGCATGTCATGCCTGACGTCATCCGACTGCTTATACTTCCCAATGGTGATGATGGAATAGCACGAACTATATAATCCCACCATGTATGCTGTCAAAAAGAGATGATGACATCCCACGCCTGACGTCATCCAACCATGTGTGCTACCCAAGGGCCAAGAAGGCATTCCACACCCAAAATCGTATGATCGTGTGTGATGTCCAAGGGCGATGATAACCTATAACGCTCGATATCGTCAAATTGTTTATACTTTCCCAAAATGATGATTACGTATCATACCCGACGTAGTCTGACCATGTATATTGTCCAAGTGCAATGATCACATTTAATGCCCATCATCGTTCGATTGTATGTGCTGCCCAAGGGCGACTATAGAATTGCCAAGGCTGACGTAGTTCGATCGTGTGTGCTTTCAAAGGGAGATGATAACATGTCATTCCAGACGTCGTCCAACTCTGTATTCTATCCAAGGGCGATGATTACATTATATACCCGAAAGCATGACCCTGTGTATCTTTCATAAGGGCGTTGAATGCCTGCAACGCTTGACGTAGTCCAACCGTGTATATGTTGTCGAATTGAAATGATGGCATGCGATGCGTGATATCATCCAACTGTGTGTTCATTTCAAGGGCGATGATGGCCTGCCACGCCCTACGTAGTTTTATGGTATATGCTATCCAAGGGCGATGATAGCATGTCACGCCCGACGTAGCACGACCGTGTGTGTTGTTCAAGTGCCATGATGGCATGCCACGCTAGACTTAATTCGACTGTGTATGCAAAACAAGGGAAATGAGCGCATGCCACGCCCGACATCGTCCTTCCGTGTGTGCAATCCAAAGGCGAAGATGGCATGCCATGTCGGCGTCATCTGACTGCCTGTACTGTCCAAAAGGTAATGATGGCCTTTAACGCCCAACTGGGTGTAGTGCCCAATGGAGATAATAGTATTGTCATGCACAACGTCGTCCAATCGTGTGTGCAGTCCAAGGTTGATGATAACATGCCACTCCCAACATTGTCCTACTCTGAATGTCCTCCAAGGGTGATAATGGTATGCCACGCCCGACGTTATTCGACCTTGTCTATGTTGTTCAAGGGCGATGATGGCCTTCCACGCCCAACATCATTCGACACTATTTTGTAGACAAGGGCCATGATGGCATGCCTCGCCTAACGTTCTCCAACCGTATATGTTATCCAACTACGATGATGGCATACCACGCCTAAGTCATCCCATAGTGTGTGCTATCCAAGGGCAATGATGGCATGTCACGCCCGACGTCATCCGACCACGTGTGCTTCCTAATAGCAATGATTGCATAGCGCGCCCGATCTCGTGCCACCATGTATGTTGTCCAAAGGCAATGATGGCATCCCACGCTTGACGTTATCCAACCATGTGTGCTGCCCAAGGGACATGCGGGTATGCTACACTCGACATCCTCCGATCGTGTGTGATGTCCAAGGGAGATGATAACATGTAACGTCCGACATCGTCCAATCGTGTATTCTTTACAACGGAGATGATAACATGTCCTACCCAATGTAGTCCGACCATGTATATTTTCCAAGGGCAATGATCACATTTAACGTCCTTCGTCGTCCGACTGTGTGTGCTGCCCAAGGGCGATAATAGCATTGCCAAGGCTGACATAGTATGATCGTGTGGGCTGTCCAAGGGAAATGATGTCATGTAATTCCTGACGTAGTTCGATCGTGTGTGCTTTCCAAGGGAGATGATAACATGTCATTCCTGACGTCATCCTACTCTGTATTCTATCCAAGGGCGATGATTACATTATATGCCCGACGGCATGACCCTGTGTATGCTTCCTAAGGGCGATGAGTGCCTGCAACGCCTGACGTAGTCCAACCGTGTGTATGTTTTCTAATTGAAATGATGGCATGCCATGACTGATATCATCCGACCGTGTGTTCATTCCAAGGGCTATGGTGGCCTGCCACGCCCGACGTAGTTCTACCGTATATGCTATTTAAGGGCGATGATAGCATGCCACGCCCGCTGTAGTACGACCCCGTGTGTTGTTCAAGTACCATAATGGTATGCCACGCTAAACTTAATTCGTCTGTGTATGCAGCACAAGGGCAATGAGCGCATGCCACGCCCGACGTCGTCCTTCCATGTGTGCAATCCAAAAGCGAAGATAGCATGCCATGTCAACGTCATCTGACCGTCTGTACTGTCCAAAAGGAAATGATGGCATTTAACGCCCCAAGGGAGATAATAGCATTGCCATGCACAACGTCGTCCAATCGTGTGTGCAGTCCAAGGTCGATGATAACATGCAACTCCCAACATCGACCTACTCTGTATGTCCTCCAAGGGTGATAATGGTATGCCACGCCCGACGTTATTCTACCTTGTCTATGTTGTTCAATGGCGATGATGGCCTGCCACGCCCGACGTCGTTCGACAGTGTTTTGTAGACAAGGGCCATGATGACATGCCTCGCCTAACATTCTCCAACCGTATATTCTATCAAACTGCGATGATGGCATACCACGCCGTAGTCATCCCACAGTGTGTGCTATCCAAGGGTAATGATGGCATGTCACGCCCGACGTTTTCCGACCACGTGTGCTTCCCAATGGCGATGATTGCATAGCACGCACGATCTCGTGCCACCATGTATGTTGTCCAAAGGCAATGATGGCATCCCACGCCTGACGTCATCCAACCATGTGTGCTGCCCAAGGGTTATGCGGGTATGCCACGCCCGACATCCTCCGATAATGGGTGATGTCCAAGGGAGATTATAACATGTAACGCCCGACATCGTCCAATCGTGTATTCTTTCCAAGGGAGATGATAACAGGTCATACCCGATGTAGTCTGACCATGTATATTGTCCAAGTGCAATGATCACATTTAATGCCCGTTGTCGTTCGATTGTATGTGCTGCCCAAGGGCGACAATAGCATTGGCAAGGCTGACGTAGTCCGATCGTGTGTGCTGTCCAAAGGAGATGATAACATGTCATTACTGACGTCGTCCAACTATTTATTCTATCCAAGGGCGATGATTACATTATATGCCCAACAACGTGCAACCCTGTGTATGCTTCCTAAGGGCGATGAATGCCTGCAACGCCTGACGTAGTCCAACCGTGTGTATGTTGTCCAATTGCAATGATGGCATGCCATGCCTGATATCATCCGACCGTGTCTTCATTCCAAGGGAGATGATGGCATGCCCCGCCCGACGTAGTTCTACTTTATATGCTATCCAAGGGCGATGATAGCATTCCACGCCCGACGTAGTACGACCATGTTTGTTGTTCAAGCGCCATGATGGCATGCCACGCTAGACTTAATTCGACTGTGTATTAAGCACAAAGGCAATGAGCATGCCACGCCCGATGTTGTCATCCATGTGTGCAATCCAAAGGCGAAGATGGCATGCCATGTCGACGTCATCCGACCGTCTGTACTGTCAAAAAGGCAATGATGGCATTTAACGCCCAACTATGTGTGGTGCTCAAGGAAGATAATAGCATTGTCATGCACAACGTCATCTGACCGTGTGTGCAATCCAAGGTCGATGATAACATGCCACGCCAACATTGTCCTACTCTGTATGTTCACCAAGGGCGATAATGGTATGCCACACCCAATGTTATTTGACCTTGCCTATGTTGTTCAAGGGCGATAATGGTCTGCCACGCCCAACGTTGTTCGATAGTGTTTTGTAGACAAGGGCCATGATGGCATGCCTTGCCTGACGTTCTCTAACTATATATGTTGTCCTAGTGCGATGATCGCATACCACGCCAAAGTCATCCCACAATGTGTGCTATCCAAGGGCAATGATGGCATGTTGTCATGACATCATCCGACCGCGTGTGCTTCCAAATGGCGATTATGACATAGCACGTACGATCTTGTGCCACCATGTATGTTGTCTAAAGGCAATGATGGCATCCCACGCCTGACATCATCCAACCATGTGTGTTGTCGAAGGGACATGCGGGCATGCCACACCCGACATCCTCCGACGTGTGTGATGTCCAAGGGAGATGATAACATGTAACGCCCGACATCGTCCAATCGTATATTCTTTTCAAGGGAGATGAAAACATGTCACACCCGATGTAGTCCAACCATGTATATTGTCCAAGGCCATTGATCACATTTAATGCCCGTCGTCGTCCGACTGTGTGTGCTGCCCAAGGGCGATTATAGCATTGCCAAGGCTGACGTAGTCCGATCATGTGGGTTCTCCAAGGGAGATGATATCATGTAATTCTTGACGTCGTTAGACCATTTATTCTATCCAAGGCTTATGATAACATTCCATCACCATGTATGCTTCCCAAGGAAGATGAATGCTTGCCATGCCTTATGTAGTCCGACCGTGTGTGCTATGCAAGGGACATGATTGCATGCCACGCTCGACCTTGTCTGACAATGTAAGCCGTCCAAAGAACGATGATAGCAAGCCAAGCCTGACGTCGTTTGACCCTTTGTGCTTCTAAGGGCAAGGATTGCATGTCATGCCCGACGTCGTTCGAATGTGTGTGCTGCACAAGGACAAAAATGGCATGCCACGCCCGACCTCATCCAACCATGTGTGCTGCCAAGGGCCATGTAGGCATGCCACAACCCGACGTAGTCTAATCGTGTGTGCTGTCAAAGGCGATGATGGCATGCCACGCTCAATGTCCTTCGACCGTGTGTGCTTCCCAAGGACCATTCTGGCATGCCATGTCAAATGTTGTTCGACCCTGTGTTCTGTCAAAGGACAATGATTGCATCTAACGCTTGACGTCGTTTGACCGTGTGTTCTGCACAAGGGAAATAATGGAATGCCACGCCCGACGTCATTTTTTTGTGTGTGCATTTCTAAGGCAATAATGGCATACTACATCGACATCATCTTACCGTGTGTGCGGTCCAAAGGGAAATGATGACATTTAACGCATGACGTTGTTGGACTGTGTCTACTGCCCAAGGTCGATGATAGAATTACCATGCTCTATGTCATTCGACAGTTTGTGCAGGACAAGGGCCATAATGGCATGCCACGCCCGATGTATTCCGACCATGTATTTTTGTCCAAGGGCGATGATGGAATGCCACACCCATAATCGTCCCACTATGTGTGCTGTCTAAGTGCGAAGATGGAACGTCACTCCTGACTTCATCCAACAATATGTGTTGCCCAATGGCCTTGCAGTCACTTGACGCCCAACGTCGTCTGATCGAGTGTGCTTTCAAAGGGCGGTGATAGAATTCCAAGCCAAACATTGTCCGATTGTGTATACTCTCCTAAGGAAATGATGGCATTCCACACCCAACGTCGTCCCATCATGTATGCATTACAACGGCGATGATGGCATTGCCATAATTGACATCATCCGATCGTGTGTGTTACACAAAGGCGATGATGGCATGCCACGTCAACGTCATTCCATCATGTGTGCTGCCAAAGGGCGATGATAGCATTGCCATGGGAAACGTCAGAACGTGTGTGCAGTCCAAGGGATATGATATCTTGCCATGCTCGATGTCATGCGACACTATATGCTGTCCAAGGGTGATGATGGCATGCCACGCCAAAGTTATCCTACCCTGTGTATGTTGTCCAATGATAATAATGGTCAGCCACACCCGACGGTATGTGCTGGCCAAGGTCCATGATTGTATGCAATGCCCGATGTAGTCCGACCGTGTATGTTGTCCAAGGGCGATGATTTAAAGCCACACCTGACGTCTTTCCACCGTGTGTGCTATCCAAGGGCGATGATGGCATGCCACGCCCGACGTCCTCTGATCGTGTGTGTTGTCCAATGGCGATGATAAGATGGCACGCCAGACGTCATCCAATCGTGTATTTTTTCCAAGGGCAATGATAACATACCACACCCAACATAGTCCAACCGTGCCTATTGTCCAAGGGCAATGATGGAATTTAATGCCCGATGTCGTCTGACTGTTTGTGCTGCCAAAGGGTTATTATAGCATTGCCATGCCCGACGTAGTTCTATCGTGTGTGATATCCATGGGCGATGAAAAATGATATGTCTGACATCGTCCGAACGTGTATTCTATCCAAGATATATGATGACATGCCACACGCAACATCATATGACCCTGTGTATGCTTCCCAAGGGGGATGATGGCTTGTCATGCCCGACGTAGTCCGACTGTGTGTGTTGTCCAAGGGACATTATGGCATGCCACGCTTGACGTTGTCAGACCGTGTAAGTTGTCAAAGGGCGATGTGGTATAGATCATGATTGGCAGATCAATCATATATGATATGGTGCACCACATAAGAAATCACGTTAGCCAGCTCAAAGTATTCATTCTCAAGTCAAAAAAGTATTCACACATGAGATTGATCACATAACCTCTCAGGGTAGAAGGGAAATACTCTTCTTTAGGGTCTTCCGTGCTCACAAGTGCATGACTGTTGAAGTTTCTAATGTTCTTAACTGAACAGTAGTTTGAAGAAGAAAAAAAAATTAGCACTATATGCTTACTCATTTACCCATAGTCCATGTCCATGGGTAAGATAAATCTCTACAAAGTTATGCTTACTTATTTACCTATAGTCCAGGACCATGGGTAACTACAGAGTTAGAATATAATAAATAGCAGCAGGAAATACTCAATTAAGTGGGGAGAGAGGGGGGCAACATTGCACAATTAATGCTAAACAAGTTTCTATTGACCTGCAAAATGAACTTTATCACAACATAGTATGAACACAAAAATGAATTACCGTTGAAGGAAATCTCGAATGCCAAGAATGACCATGTGAAAACATCCCCCCATACTGTAAGTGAATTATAAAGGACACTACATAGAGGAATGGAATGTTCGAATGAGAGAGGAGGACTACAAAAACAGAAAATAGAAAGAAAATGAAAAGAAGGATAAAAGCAAGGAGAATCAAAACAAGAAAGAGAAATAAAATAACAATGATAATGAAAAAGATGCTACAGAAAAATAACAAAGAAACAGTAGGGAGATGAACAAGAAAAATAAACATTAGCAACAGAATGAAGAAGAACGGAAAATGCAAAGAAAAAGGAACCAACAACAGCAAGAAGTGAGACCCCAAAGAACAACCTAGAAATCTACCTCACCACAAAATCTGACAGCCAAGGAATCTCCCTTTATAACTGCACAAGCTACATGTAAACATCCCATATTACATTTCAATGCTTTCACTAACTTTAACATGAAGGAAATTAAATCAATAACAAGAGACAACCCTAGAACCAAAGGGCATCCAGCAAGGCACGAAACACATAAGAGGTATGAACATGAAAATGATAAAGGAAAACAAAAAATGCAACAAGTAAGGGATGTCAATGGAAAAATATCAGGTATCATAGCTATGAAACCTTACTCAAATAATTTGTCTAAAACTGCTACTAACATTGTTAAAGTGGAAGGATGGATTTATGGGGGTTGTCAGTACAACCTCATATATGCAGAAAGGGATAACAAGAGGAGGGAATTTGCCTCATGTTTTTCATGATGTGGTACACTCATACCTTAACCCAGACCTTAGAGCCCCAACTAACAATAAAACTCAGAAACAACAATCCACACAACAGTAGGGTCAAAAAACAAGGGATGATTGTGGCAATGAAACAAGGGCACCTGAACACACACTTATCACAATACTACCTGACACCACTATTTAAGTTTCTAAATTCAGTGCAAATTATTAGTTACTTGATGAAATTAGTTCTTCAACTTTTGTCCTTCAGCTCTTCGATTTTTAGTTCTTTGATCCCCAGTTCATGGGCATCAACTCTTCATTTCCTCGATAAAATCAAAATCTGGAGAGGAGAATCTTTAACTCAACTCTTCCATTTTAAAGCATAGATAATCAAGGGAATTTACATAATTCAAAATTTTTATAGGTACATAAATTTTAAACAAATTAAACATGCAAGTAAAAAATAAATAAATTGAAACTATGTCATATAAATATAAACTGGAGGAGTAATGTTAAATGAAAACATTATAATAACGGTTCCATATGAAATTTAAAATATGTTTTTAACCTATTAAAACAACACTTGTTAGCTTTAATACCCATCATTTCATTATACTCAATCTTAACAGTTTTTTACTCTTATCAAAGCAACAACTTATATCTCAATTTATTAAGTAATCTGCTTTTCTTTTGTTCAACATCACAAGACAAGGTATTAACGCTCAGGGCACCCAGAAATCAACAAAGTGAGCTAAATTACGAGCTAGACTCCCAAAAACATTAGAAAAACACAAGATTATAAAAACCTTGAAGCTAAAATTTAGACTTTCAAAGATAGAATTCTTACTCGGTAAACCCTAAATGTGTCTGAAATCAAGTTCTGCAATGAGAAATCTGATAGAAAAATGTGATAGAGATACTTAACTTCAGTTAATCTTACCAAAAAAACCCAATCAATTCCTTATAAACAAAAAAAAACAAAAATTAATTCAATATGAAGAGTCTTGATGAAATCTTCAGCTATTCAGCTCTTACGTTGATGAAATCTTCATCTCGGAGAAGAGAAAGATCAGTCAGCTTGGTGAGTTTTGTAACTCGATCTTCAGCTGGTTCTTCAATTCAATCTTTAGCTCGGAGAAGAGAAATTGTGAGTTCTACAACTCGGAGAAGGAAAGGGAAAGTATGACTTGACGGAAAGAGCACGATCTTCAACCCAATATCAGAGAAAGGAAAGGGAAAGCGTGAGTTCTTCAGAAAAGAAAAGGAAAAGGGAGAAGGAAAGAGAAAGTCTTTTTGATTTATTATTAATTAATGTTTAATTTTTTGCCAATAAAAATGGGAGGGAGAGTTAAAATTGTTGAAGGGAATATAAAGCTTTTGTGAAAATTTTAAGGCCACACTTATAATATGTTATTTTTACAATAATAAAAATAGGACATTTAAAAAGTGTTGTCATATATGTAAAAAAATTAATGCAAATTACATAATTTTGTAGCAAGACTTATAAAGTGTAGCTTATAGAATTAAATAGTATAATTTTCAAGTGTTGCCAATATTATCGTTAATAAAAGTTAAAAAAACTGTCTACACCACAAAAGCGTTCCAAAAAATACTTTAGGCAACACTTGAAAAGTGAAGTCTAGAATTAGTGTGGATGTAGACCTAAAATGGTGTAGTGATATCACTGCATAAGTTTATGGCTATAACTGTATGAGAAATAATTTCGTATAAACACACAAAGATGCTATTTCACATACATACTTAATCATATATTATACTTAACATCATAGCACTAAAGTCATATTCATGACATGTTAGTACAATCCTATGCATGTACTTCGAAGACCAACCTAGTAACTATCCTATAAAGGCACACATGTGCAATGTATAAGAATGGTTCCATACCCTTGCCCATACAAGTACAACAATGAATTTATCCTAGTGAATTATACATCACACAGCATCATATAATAGATAAAATACCATAAGACTCATTTATTCAAATCTTACTACATCTTACAAAGATCTACTCTTTATGCACCTATCATAGATTTACATCACACATAACATTTTTGGATCTCATAATAGTCATCAAGTACCCATAAACCTAACATAACCATTTACATGTTCATGAAATTAGAAAAACAACCTAGATCATAGCTAGAATAGGAAACTAGGCATTGCCTTCATATAGGGTGATCATCACCAATACACAATCATTGTAAAATTTCCTTCAAGGTCAAATTAACATATATATACTTATGAAAATGAGTAAACATTACCCTCATAAGTTTTCCATACCACACAAACACATACAAGGCTTCATCAACAATATTATAGATAAGTAGAGAAGTACTGCGGTAGAGCAATAGAGCAATTCTTAACAATCCTTCAGCCTTTGCTCATCAATCACCAATAATACTCTGGCATTAACAATTCAAGTATAGGTAAGTATCTAAAATATACTTTAAAACCTATAAAATCATATATAAGCATTATATGATCATGCAACTAGCAAGTACACAACATAACCAATACACGAGAGAGTAGAGAGCTATTGATCCTCAACCGATTTCACATGCATTGATCATAATTATATTTCATCAATAATATCCATCTACATAAGTTACTAAGGAAATAATAATAAATTCTAATTCATGCTTTATTTACCCTAAAATTTATATCACATCATGTATATAACATTACATATCTTAAGCTAAAAGAGTCGAAATCATTCCTTACCAAGACTTCTTTACATTCATAATGATGAATCTCACCTACAATTTATAAATAATATCAACATAATGCAATAATAAACGAAATCATAACCTAAACGAAATCCTACTACAATTTCCATAAACTCGTGATTATATTGAGCATGCTACATTCATAATCCATAAAAGATTGGCGAAAATAGTCTAACCAAACCTAGTATCCACAAGAATCACTTATCTACAATTCATCAATAACAACCAAGTAAGGAATTAGATACAACTATCCCTGCACAATCGAATCCTACATTCATGCATAATAAAGGCAAGGCTACTGCGAATGCCATATTTTAACAAATATTAAGAGGTAGAGATCAAGTATTAAAGCATCAATGTACATGGATCAAATATCCCATAATTTATTATCAAATTACTAAGTAGGAATTATTTATAATATATTTCAAAATTTTAGAATCATAATCAAATCAACATCACTTCAGGATCACTAAGCCCATACTAAGGCTTAAACGATGGTTTGAATGGAGCATGGATTTATCATGCAACTGGATTTAATTCCACGTAAAAATAAATACATTATCATCAAATTTCATGATTAATCATTTGAAAACCTACTAAGAAAGAACTCATCGCTAGATTGAACAAGAAGTGATTTGATCATGGAACTTCTTTGACAAACTTTGACAAGAACTCTCTAGATTGAAGATTGACTAGAGATTAAGGATAAACAAACCTTAATGTAAGAAAAAACCTTTAAAACATGATGAATAATCCATGGGAATCCAAGCTCTAAGTTGTTCTTGATCTTCCCCTTCTATGGAGTTTTGTAGAGAGAATTGGTTTTGGAGAGAAAGTCTAATTTCTGTGAATTGTATTGGAAATGGGTTCATCACGTTTTTGATCACTTATGTACACCAAAAAATAACTAAATAAATCATGTAGTTTCAGGTTATAAAGTGAGGTTAATTTCCCATTCACCACTTAAATGAGGCAATCACAAGGCAGCATGTTGAAGCCTACACCAACGACCACAATCGACGCCCTGTAGGTCCATCGACGGACCATCTGTTGCTTCAGTCAATTGGGTATTGGGCTGTTATTTTTCTTTAAATTCCCCATTCTGAGTGTTGATAGACGAATTCACCACCAACGGGCCGTTTGTCAAGAAATGGTGCGTCATTTGGTTCAGTCAATTGACATGCCAAGGCGGTGTCTCGATTGCCTTTGGTTCCTTCTTTGAGGGCCTCATGAGGGGCCCTTGGAGACTAATACCTAGGTGTTTACAACTTGAATATACACATTCACATGTTGAAGACCTTCCATGCAAGTTCCACCCAAAAGGAACACATAAAACACATCCAAACATGCAAGGAACACTCAAGACATACATGAAAGTCTCAAGGGCAAACTTTCAAACGTCTTGGACGTTTGACTTCCAGACCTCAAGAAACACAATACAATGCATATTAAATAATTTTTAATAATATAATGACCTCATAAGCTCATTACACCCATACAAGAATATAAAACACATAAGGGCCCTTAGGTGACTCGTCATCGAACATCTTGGTCGTTCTTTGATGGTTAATTTCCACATGACTTTACGTCTCCAGAGTATAATATAATATATTGTATTAAAATATTAACAATATTATTGGCACAAATGAGGCTCTATAAACCCTAGATTGGGGGTCTTACACTTTTCTTGGAAAGTACTTTCCCAGTGATAGGAGGGAGGTGAAGGTTGAGGAGTTTAACAATCTCAAGCAAGGAAATATGAGTGTTGAGGAGTACACGTTGAAGTTATATAGGTTGTATTGATTTGATCCATCCATTTTTCCTAAACCTAGGGATGAGATGAGTGGGTTTGTTATAGGTGTTGCAAATCTAGAGAAAAATAATGTCATACGACCATGCTACCTGATGATATGACCTTAGCTAGAATCTTGGTATATGCTTAATCAATTGAGAAGTCTATAGTTGGTAGGATTTCTAGAAACTTTAAAAGGAGTGGTTCAAGTTATAAAGGCAAACCTAGGTCCAACAAGAGGGCTTAAACTCAAGTTGGACCTAGTTCTCCTAAGGTGAAATTTGAGAAAGGAGGTGGTTCTCAAAATGGCAAGACTACATGTGCTACTTGTGGGAAGAGGCACTATGGGGAATGTATACGGGGTACCGGGAGTTTCTTTGGTTTTGTTAAAGAGGAAAATCAAGTGATGGAATGGCCTACAAGAGAATGTAAACAAGTTGCTCCTAACATTTCAAAGGATAATGTTCCAAAGGCTAAGGCTTGTTTCTATGCACTCCGGGAAAGAAGAACAAACCCGGATGATTATGGTAAGTTCTTGAATATCTTTTGTTATACAATTTCGTTCAATGTGGGGGAGTAAGGTTTGTAGATGGTCTAGAAAGTCATAGAAGCGTATTGCATGTGCATTGTGTTTAGGGGTCTTGTTGAAATTGAATTTTATCTATTCCTTGCATTGTGTATTTCATGAAGTTATGATTATGTTGTAAAATGTGTTTATATGAATTTATTTTGCATATTACCATGTTCCCATCATGAATTGCCTAAAAGTTGCATGCCTGCTTACTTTAAGATTTTGCAAAATTTATCTAATTCATTCTTTGGTCGAACATTGTTGTAAGGTGGTTAGACCTGATGTATATAAGAATGATATTGAATGTAAAATTAGTTTTTGTTATTTGAAATGAAGGATGTGAGTCTTATGACATAGGGAGTTGTAGAAATTATTCTAGTTTCTTATTGTGTTGTGATGCTCTTAATTATGTGAAATTGATATTTCTACATGATTTTCTGTTTTATAATGTGTTTTATGGTATGGTAATGAGATTTGAAGTTGAGTCTCTACTCTTGGATGTGTTCGGAGTGTGACAAGTGTCTTTCTAGTACTAATGTTGTCCAAGTGAGTTAGATTGTAATACCTCGAAAATGACTTGGGTGAAGATAGAGCCTATTAAGTTTATAAAGAGGGTATAAGGTCATTAAATGGTCTATAATTATAAATGTAGGCAATTTCTAGAGTTTTAAGTGTATTCAAAGTCACACTTCAAGGTACGACTAAGAGGTTCGACGACTAAGTCACCTCAATGCCTCATGTGTGGTTATATCCCTATATGTGTGTTTCATGATTCAATAAAGTCCTTATATGAGTTTTTATAGTTTTTATAGTCTTTGTGTCAATTTTCATGATGTGTGGTGATCAAACATCCATGAACGTCTGTGACGTTCGAAGTTTTGTTTTGAAACTACCTTTTGTGTCTTATCAGGTTTTGTTGAGTTTAAATTGTTAATTTTTGATGAAACTGATGTGAGAGGTACTAAAATCATATACGGACATATTAGAGTTGGAACTGTCCGAGAAAAAGTATCCAAGTACCATCTAAGGGTTCTTGAGGAATGACCCTTCATTTGAATCAAGGCTGCCTAGACCAGGCACCAATCCACTGAGGCAAACAACGGCTCGCGGGCCAGTCGACGCCCCATCGATGTGTCATGGAAGAACTAGATAAGTTAGGTTAATCTCCCAAATTATTGTCTCTAAACCTAAGGCAAGATTCCAGGATGGTCCATTTATGGACAAACGGTCCATTGTTTGGGAACAATTTGTGAGGGGTTGTTTCTACGCAACTTATTGTTAATTCTAGGGGTGAATGGTAAATTAACTCCACGTACAAATAAGATTTTCAAGAAGTTAATTATGGCTACTTTGGGTATTTTAAACATGTTTGTGAGTCTTAAACACTTAGGAGAATTTATTCTTCAAAAGTCAAAACCCAAAATATCCTAGAAATTCTCATGAACTCCATTGAAGCCAAAACTCAAGGAAGAGCTTGGATTGGAGAATTTAGTGGATATTATTAATCAATTTATTTTATAAACATCATCAAAGTATGGATTTTTATCCTTGAAACTCTATTTAGGAAGGAGCTCAAAATTTAAAGAGTTTTCTAAAGTTTTATAAGTTGACCTTGTCCAGTTTTATGATATATCAATGGGTTCTTGAATTAAAGGTTTTAAATCATTGAATATTGATTGAATTGTTGTTAATTATATTATTTTAACTCTATTTACCTAAGAACCCATGTAATTGATGAAACCTAGTTTTTTATTACTTTATGTGTTAAGTGATATTTCTTTAATCCTTACGAATTCTAGTGTAGTTTTATATGAGCTATCAACTCATGTAAGAATTGTATTAAATTTATGTCTAATTGGTCTTATATTGGTAAATTTATATTGAAGTGACCTAGATTCATTGAGTATTATAGTTTATTTGAATTGAGTTGATGTTCATAGCCATGGGTAAGGACCTTATTGTATTGAATTGGATGTTTTAGCTTCGAATTGTAGTGGTGAGAATAGATTGGTCATAATCTACCCTGATTCTCTTTATTTTAATTATTGTACCTCTAATATTATTCTATTATTGGTATGGTCCACTAATGGTGGCGGTGCTATGTGCTTTACTTGCAATAGATCTGGTCTTGTTGGCCTTACATTAAGTATTATAATGATCATGGCCTTATCGACAACTTACTTGAAGTATTATGATGATTTATGTAGTGATTTATCTGATGTATGATCATGTGATTCTACATGTGATTAAATGAAAGTATGTGATCTTCTATTGATGTTATTAGGCGATTATCTTAGACTATGACTATGTGTTTGTGGATGTAATCTTAGAGTTGACGCATGATTTTTTGTACTTCACTATATTAGTCTATAATGGTCATTTTGATAATGTTATAGTAGTTGATAGGATGACCTTAAGATGAGGTTGGTTGTGCCTATGTGCTTCTAGAATGACATGCTAAAGGTTATATGTAAAGTATGGTGTATCTTGTGTGGTAGACTTGTGTCCCTTAGTTGATACATGTATGAATGTTAATATGATATGTCTTCAATTAGGATGCTAAAGCCTCTTAGTCTATAATGTATGAATAACAAGTGACCTTTAATGATGTTATGAGGGTCTTTATGTAAAATCTTGAACCTAGTGGTAAGGTTATGAACCTTGAAGTCAAAAGTCGTAATGGTATCCTTCTTCTAATAAATGATGGACGTAAGTCTGATTGGCTTGAACGGAATCATATCTTCCTTAGAGAAGTCGTTATGATCTATTTTATCGCCAAAAAAGGTAGACCTAGAAGACCTCTTTCGTAGGGTAAATTTGATTGGGTTTTGAGCTTCATATGGAAGCCATTTGTATGATCCGTTAATGTAAACTACTCTATGAGAACAAAGGCTACCACCAAGTGATAATGGTAAGGGTAGTAACTCTAGTTAAAGGATAAGGATAGAGTATTAAGTAAGATCTTAATATTCCTGAACCATGTACCAACAAGGGGTGTGTTAAAGTTCTATCATTGAAAAAGAGAACACCATCATCGGAATAGGTTACAACGCCGGATATCATGATTTGATACCGTTG
This sequence comes from Solanum lycopersicum, assembly GCF_036512215.1. NCBI lineage: Eukaryota > Viridiplantae > Streptophyta > Magnoliopsida > Solanales > Solanaceae > Solanum > Solanum lycopersicum. Next base: position 23,610,121 of record NC_090811.1, on the reverse strand, counting down.
TCTATGTCAATTATTTCCTATTCTCATCATGTGGGATACCTGCTAGTATTGGAGATGTTCTAAGAAGTTTAGGTTGTGGTATGTGACGCTATCTAGACATTGCATAATAGGCTTTGAAGATGTTTGTGAGAGTCCCTAGGTCTTCTTCAAGTCCATTACTTGAATATCCTTATGTGACGAATACCTCTTAAATGTACTAATGAATGTAATAACTTAAGTTAAGAAAGCATGTTAAATGAAAAAGTACTTATCTGGAATAGTAAAGGGTTATGTAGTTCAGGTCTGAAGGGGGCATATGAATGATGACTTTGTATCTTACATCGATAAGTCTTAAGAACTACTCTAGTTAGGGAAGTTGGTTGATAATGTAGACATGATCCAAACATAGTTAATCTTAAGGATTACTTAGGTAATCTTGGAGAGGTAAATCATGGACGCTACCTTCTTAAGCTACTTGAATAAGTCTTTTGATAACCTTTTGAAGGGAGAATGTCATATTATATTTATGTTGTTGTATTAAGTGAGAATGATTCTATCTTAAGTAGTCTACATGATTTCTTAAGTGTGTGTGTAAGAGATTGTATGGGAGGTTGCTTCACAAATCACTCTAGTGAACCTTAGAACCACCTTTGGTGGGAGGATCTAATGTTCATACAGTTTGTGTATTGTAAGTGTGTATATATCATTATAGGTGGTATTAAAGATAATTTAGGTGTGCCTAGAGAGGGTGTATGGGCGGGACTCTCTTATGTTAAGATTGTTTTCAATGAGGGAACTACTTGTTAGAAAGTTTCTAAGGAGAAATTATGGAACTTGACTATAAAAGTGAAGGAGTTCACTGTCTAGTGAATTAGTTCACTACAATGTGTTCCTTTAAAATGTGATTAATTGGCTATGTGATTCTTATGTGTTTCTCAGGTCTTCAATGCTATTCTTATGATTAGATTATGATATTTAAATCAAAATATGCATATTTTAAATAAATTTCCATTTTCATGGTTTTTATGCATTATGCCATACTTGGTACATCTGTTTGTACTAATTTCCATGCTTTTCCATATCACTAAAGTGATTCATAGGTGAAGGTGCTTTTGGAGAGCTAAGCTTGGATTAAGATCGTTCAAGAAAGTAGAAATATGTCCTCATTTGACTCGAGGAAATAGATGTCTTTTATTTCTTTCATTGAAGTATTGTAATAGACTATGTATTTCTACTGTGTATGGGTCGTGTCCCAAAGTACTCTTGTGTCTAAAGTTTGATGAAATGAGACTTAGTGTTTCCTATAAGTTTTACATGAAAGATATTTTAAAGACTTAAAGAAGGTTTGTGAAAAGTTTTCATTCAACACTACATTTCATATGTTTATATGCGATGAACAATACAGATGGACTTGTACAAGACCTCCTAGAGGCCAAGTATTCCGGTTGCAATACGAGATTGGCTCTAGCTTCTGGGTGTGGTCTCGGGATCATCCTTAATCAATTAGACCTATTTTAAAGATATTTTTCAGAACTAAAGAAGGTTTGTGAAAAGTTTTAATTCCACACTACATTTCATATGTTTATATGCGATGAACAATACATATGGACTTGTACAGGACCTCCTAGAGGTAAAGTATTCCGATTGCAATACGAGATTGGCCCTAGCTTCAGGGTGTGATCTCGAGATCATCCTTAATCAATTAGACCTAGTTGAATTCACATCTAGGTAATTTAATCCTAATCAAATAGTATTGAATTCAATTGATTTAAGATCACCATAAAACTTCATCCAACTTTAATGACCTAAAATCGCCATGATCATGAACAACATCAATTACTACAATTAACAATGAAAACTTCATGAAAACATCTTATAATCATCATGTGAACATAATTGAATGCTACCCACAAGATTGAGATCACAATCAAGCCTTACCCACAATGCAATCACAACCCTCTCTAGATTAGGGTTCTTTGGATTCACAATTGAGGAAAATTAGGGGGACTTCATGGATGAAATAATCCATGAATGACTAAGATTTAGATACTTTATATAAGAGCGTTAAACCCAACTTGATTGGTTGATCAATTCGTCCTATAAAGTTACTTCAATTTCTCTTCTTTTTTTAATGGTGGGTTTGGGAGAACTTCGGGAGAAAAAGGTTTTGATTTGTTATTTCTTATTTGTTATAAGGGTTTTGCTTGGGAAACGAGTTAAATAAGTCTTAAAAACTGGTTTCTAACCATTTCCCAAGATTACCAAACTTCCCCCACATTAATTTAACCCTTTAGGACAAGTCAATCTCAACTTAAATTTTCCTAACTTTCGTTGTGAAAGAAGGCTGCAAAGCGGAGCTTCTCCCACATGATTTTCAAAATATATTCTAGGACAGTGGAGCCCACTTTGTGACTGTGAAGCAAACAATACAATGGAGATTCCATGGCTCAGGTCTACGAAGAAGACACACTTCCACCAAGAACAAAAGCTTAGCTCAAGGTTTGGGTCCCTCTCAAGGTACCCTATGGCTGTCCTTGGGGAGTCATGCCCAGACATTTCCACCCTAAATATGGATTTCTACATGTTAGGAACCTTCCCTAACCATTTGAGATCTAAAAACTACATAAAAATCATGAAACATACTAAGGCACGTTAGCAAGTTTTCAAAGCTAACTTTCAAACGTCACAAGATGTTCTTGAATATTTAACCTCCAAACACTCTCAAACATTACACACTTATTCTAAACACTATTATTAGTCATTTTAGAACCTTATAAACTCATGAAACTACATGTTACGATCTATTACGACCTAATTTTTTTTTGGTTCTTGCATTTACTAGATAAGGGTTTTATACAACCAAACATATTTCCATGGGGTGCACCGGTATTATTTGTGAAAATAAAAAGATTGTTCACTTAGACTGTGTATTTATTAACGACAATTTATCTAGGTCTCTATTGAAAATAAGTATACACTCTCTTGGATTGATGACCTATTTGATCAACGCCAAAGATCGAGTTACTTGTCAAAAATTACCATGAGGTTAGGATATCACCAACTTAGGGTGAGAGGTTTTGAAATCCCTAAGACGTCTTTTCCGAACTAGGTGCGCTTATTATGAGTTCCTAGTCATGTATTTATGGTCTAACTAATGCCCCGTCTTTCTTCATGGACCTTATAAATAGGGTGTTCCGGAGTTTTCTTACTTCATATGTAATTTCATTATTGATGATATCTTTGTATATTTTAATATTGAGGATGAACACATGGGTAACTTGAGTATAGTATTGTGTGTCCTTTGGACATACAAATGCCCCGGCGGCTTTCACGGTCATTATGAAACGTTTATTTACAGATTTTCTTGTGTATTTTTGATTGCTTTTATCGTAGGTATCTTTATATAATCCAAATGAAAAATGTAACACATGAGTCACTTGAGGGGTAGTTTTGCAAATCCTCATAGATCATCAAGTTTTTTCTAACTTTAGCATGTGTAAGTTTGGCTAAGGTCGGTTGTGTTTGTAAGGCCACAAAATGAGTTATCATTTATAGAGTTTAACATGATTTTTATAAGTTTATAAGGTCATAAAATAAAATATAATATTGTTTTGAGGCAGTGTGTAATGTTTTAAGTGATTTGGAAGTCGAACGTCAAAGGACGACCAAAAGGTTCGACAACTAGTCAGCTATATATCTCATCTGTCCATGCTTATTTATATATTGTACTTAATAATATTATTACATCTTAAAATGATTTATAAGGATCTCTTAATATTCTATATGCAGTTTAGAGAAGTTTAGAGGTCAAACAACCAAGAACGTCCAAGGCGTTCGAAAGATAATCCTTAAGACACTCAATATGTTTCTTGATGAGGCCTACACTGTTTGGACAATTTGATGGTTTTTATTTTGGGTAAACATATGTGGAAGGTCGAAAAATTGTTATGGTTCATATTTAAATTTGAAATATCCGGGCACGACATCTGAAGGGTCCTACAAAAGGCCCCAAAGGACCAAAGGTTGGTCGGGACACTGCCTTGGCAGTGTCTATCAATGGACCAAATGATAGCCACATGATGAACTAATGTCTTGTTGGTGAGGTATCATCAATGTAAGCCAAAGGAAGGCTAGTCGATGGGTCCGTCGATGGTGGCCTGTAGCTACTTCATTGCGACTATTTTATTGAAGGGGTCAATGGGAAATTCACCCCAAGTCCTAAACTATGTCTAATAGGTTTATTTAGATAATTTGGGGTGTATATAAGTAATCAAACACGTGAAAAACCTATTCCAAATGCTTTCCCACGAAATTAAACCTTTCCCTCTAAAAATATTCTTCCTAAAAACCATCATTTTTAGTGAAGCTCAAGAACAGCTTGTAGATTGGATTGCCAGAGATGAATCATCAAGTTTTGGAGGTTTTCAAATAGACAATTTTATGTTAATCCTTTATCTCTATGTAACCTTTCACTTAGAGAGTTCTTATCAATATTTTTAAAGAAAGTTTATGATCAAAGTTCTTGTTCAATCCATCCATCGGTTCTCTCTAAAAACATTTTAAGTGGTTAAGTAATTATGAATTCATGTTAATATATTGGTTTTAACGTGATTTTACTCCAGATGCATATTGAACCCATGATCCTTCCTTAAATCGATTTAGCCCTTGCATGAGCTTTGTGATCATGGCTTCTTAATGGTTGAATTTTGATTTTCTTACATTAAATTGTCTACATCTAGTGTAATTTACATAATTGATTGTGAATTGATGATGAAGGATCCATGAGGATCAATGTATGAAGAATTCAACATGACTAGTATATGATTTATGTATTTACTATCAGATTGACTTTATGTCGATTGTTGTAAGACGTTGGATTATGGTAGGTTTTTTGTAGACACTTTTTTAGGTAACATAATGAGTGAATTATTTATAGGAATCTCGTATGGTCAAAGTAAATAATTATTGGCATGAATTGATCTAGTTCTTACAATATATTGATTGATAATACTATGTATGTGATTTGATCCATATTTTTAGATTATCTGAAGCATGATTTATAAAAGTAATCATATAATTAAAGACTTCATAACATGTACATTATTGTTAAAATATGAATTATGATCAATGCCTTATAGAATAACAAGTATTATCCAATTCCTCTATATTCAAGTGAATTAATAAGCCTAATGCCTATGTTGGAAACTTGATCTTGGAGTTGTTTGACCATGATTTCGTTTTGACTAAGCTTATGATTATCTACTGTCTTTGACTGATATTATTGATGAAATATGATCTATACTCCATATCAGATAAATTGGTTGATTGTCTATGTCCTTCTACATTCTATCATGTTAATGATATGTTGTACTAGTTTGTATCATGGTCTCGTAGTAGCTTATGCATGAATTCGTATATCATTACTATATGTTAGATACTGTCCAATACTTCAATTATTGATGTAAGAGTAGAAATGGTCAATAATGACCAAAGGCTAAAGGATTGGTATGACTTACCCTACTCTTCTACTCCTCTACTTCTTCATAGTAATGTTGATGAATCCTTTTATGAAATTGTGTGGTATGGTCCACTTATGGTGGCGGTGTTTAATTATTGTCATTTATACATGTGGCTACCATGGGTTTGAGAGAAAATTGATTAATATATGAACATGTGCTTATGATGATACTATGTGATGTTGATGCCTACTGTCCTATTCTTTTTGTGATTTAGGTTGCATGGCTATTGTATAAGCATGTGTATAACTATATTATGATAAAGTATGGGTGCTTCCATTGATTATTAAAATGGTTAATAATCCCTTACCAATATACCCCTATGTGAATGCATGAATAACAAAAGTTAGGAGTCTTAAGTGTAGTATGACGTTGCCTTGTCTCCTATGATATTATGTGTTGTGTGGTTTATGCTTGAAAGAATATTATGGTCTAAAAGGGTTGCTGCCTCACTATTTTGTTGATAGTCATTATGCGCTCATGTTGACCAATGTACAGATACACTCACTTTATATGCATGTTACAAGTAGTATGAGTCATGGCGTCTAAATGAAAGGTAGTTCTCATATTCACTAGTGTTTACTACTATGCTTGCTAAGATGATGTCTATGATGTTAAGTATATGATATGATAAAGTATGAATGTGCATAATGTCATGGAGTTTTTGTATGAAAGTATTGATCATATAGGTAAATATATAGACTTATGCAGTGATATATGAACATGTGTAACATTATATGTTACGTGAAAGGTTTGGCCCTGTAAATATCACTCACACAAGAATAATTATCTAGTTAATAGAGGGATATTGAATGGTGTGCCCAAGAGTACTATTAAACTAGATAAGTTCTTGAATATGCGATAAGCATATGAGGTATGAATATCCTAAGACTATGTTAAGGGAACGTAACTTAGCACATATTTAACTTGACATTGAGAGGTATTGACTTCTTTTGGAGGAAGATTCACCATATGTTCCTTATAGAGTGTTCACTTCATTTAGAGGAATACTCAGCTATGGATCCACATGAAATGATGACTTCCCTTTGAGGAAGATTCACCCATGTTATCTCATGATAGGAGGCCCCAATTATGAAGTGGTATGAAAAGGGAAGACCTGTCTCTTAGTTCTGTAACAATGCTTGCCACCTAGGATCTAGCAATGCAAATTCCCTTAGGATGCTAGGATGTATGCTAAAATTCTACCTTGGCTAGGTAGGAACATATTCCATTGTTGTAAGGCTCTACAATGCAAAATTCCATGTTTAGCATCCATGGTCTTAGTGTCGGTTAAAGCTATAGTTTCCCTAAAGTAAAATGTACATTGGAAGTAAATTGTTAGGATCCAAACTAAAATGACTTAAGGTAGGTTACGTAGGATAGGTGGAGGTTATTAACCCATCTAAATATTGCACAAGTAGCTCTTTAGAAAATCCTAGGAAGGTTACCTACTATGTATGATTATGTTTATGTCCATATGCATGAGTTTGTAGTATTGGTCTACTTGTTACGAAGATGTGCATAATATGAGTCTATATGATATGGTGCTATCCTTATATGAACTATGTTGGGATAAATGACTATATGATGAAGGTCTTGTATTAACATGAATGAACTTTCCTTCACTAACTTTTTGATGTATGAATTCAATGTTAAGGTTTGTGGTCTCATGAAGGGTTTACTAAGAATATATGGGGTTATGGGGATCTATGTGTTTATTGCCTTAGTAGACTAAGATTAGGTTCATGAAAAGGATCTAATAATGATGAATATGCAAATAAGTAAATATATGTGTGACTTGATGTAGATTACTGTAATTTTTATAAGGCCATAACCTAAATGTGTCTTTGATAGATTGTACTTATATGATGATATGTGTTGTCTTGGATAGGTTATATGTATGTTTCCTTTTGGCCTTAAGGTGATGAATTTTACCAAGAATCACTAAAGAGTTACTTGGGAATTTAAAGAAAAAAAGAGAAGATGGTTGACTGTTAAAGGGAAAAAGAGTTTACTTTAACGTGCCTTTAAAACGTAATAAATTTTATATGTGATATCATGTGATTTTTGTCATTGAATATCAATAATGAAGTATGTGAAAGATGTAAATGCTATTGAAATAAGGATTTTTATGATTATTTACTCAAAAAGGCATAAAGTATGATTTCAAGAAAATGTCCCTTTTAAATGCATGTTTTTGCATTGTTCAATACTGAGTGCATTCTTCTACTAACCCCATTCTTCTCTACTTTTTAAAAAATGTGCAGGTTATGGATTGTTGAAGTATGTCTTTAATGGTGAAAACCTTGAAAGATGATTCTCAAGATAAATTAAAGGAATCCATAAGTTCAAGGATCTCGTACTTATGTCTTGATATAGTTATGCCTTATATTTTAACGGTCGTGTCGCTAATGTATTGTAAAATTGAAAAACCTATGATGTCAAAGAGACTTAGGGTATAAATATGTATTATGACTTATATATGCATATCAAGTTAAGTTTCTAGCATATGATGTGCTATAAAAAGTTTTAAATTTATGCTAAATATACTATGTCAATGCGATGAATGATAACTATGGGCTTGTATAAGTCCTTCAAGAGGTCAAGTATGCTATGTTACTTCTAGCGGGTTCTCTTTGGATATGACAAATATGGTATTAGATAACTATTTTTAAAAGTGGTTTAGGGGTCATGAAGTCTCATATTGCCACATCTAGTAGAGTCTTGTATCATTGGTGGTGAGTCTCGACACATCAAATGGTATAAGAGGCGATAGGATGATAGAGTTTCCCTTCTTCATCATTCTCATATCGTGCTATAGAACTTAACTCTATAAGTTCTCTATATTACGTTTTACTGTCCGGTGGTCTTTTAAGATATGATTTCTTGGATGACATTGTTTTTTATGCTTGAGGGAGAAAAGGTGAGCTTAAATGCTTATCTTGGTTTTATGGTTTTAATGAGTATGTGTGAAGATTAATTTTTGTATGTTTTGATGATTTGATTCAATTTGTGGTTGTATATGAATTCTATGTGAAATAGAATGTTATGTTGAAGAATGTGTGCTTGTCTTCGTAAAGTTTTGTATATCATATTGTAATGATTTTCCCATCAAATTGCCTAAAGGTGGCATTTTTTTGAATGTTGAAGAATCTTCACTGTAATGCTAATCAACTTTCTTTAATATTTTGCGAAACCAACTAAATTGTTCTTTCATTAGATGTTGTAGAATTGTGTTTAGAATTGATGCATATAAGTATGATAATGAATGTAAAAAAAAGTTTTTTGCTATTTGGAATAAAGAATGAGAGTCGTAGGCATGATGAGTTGTAGAATTGTTTTTACTTCTTATTGTGTTGTAAGTCCCTTAATATTGTGGAATTGGTGTTTCCCTATAATTGAGGGTAGTACTCTCATCTTTGTAGGATGATGATGTCGGTTTGATTTACCTAGAAGTTACCTTACTTTAATGTTTAAAGAAGATAAATAGTCCTTAAGACTAAGTCTCATCTATTGTTTCCCGTAACGATGAATGACCTTGGTATTTATGGTATTGTATACAAACATTATGTGGTTAAATGATATGACCTAACCTGAGAGTTGGGTGTAAATGTCCTAGGGGATAAGGTTTTTAATACCTTTGTATTCCTAGGTTTACTTACTGTAAACTCTTTCTAAACTTATAATCACTATTAAGTGATGAAATGAAGGTTGTTTATTTAAGATCCTCTTAAGGTTTGGTTAAGTTGATCTTAATTGACTCTACTCTAGTTGGGGATGGTGATGGAGCAGTAAGGTTGTAGATATTTTCTAAAATTGACCTTCTAGTTTTGCTTGAACTTGAATCTAATGAATTTTTAGCAAGCTTGTTAATGAGTAAGAGTATTGCATAAAGTATGAGTTGCATGACCTTATATGTTTGGTATGCATTTATTCACATTATTTTAAAGATATTGTAAAGATTCCAAAGTGCATGAAAGAAATTTTATGAAAAAATCCATGTTTTTTCATGTTAAATTGTATCTTGATGTGGTAGTGGTTCATTTGACTTCATGCGATAAGATAAGAAACATGGTAATAATCACTTGTGAGGTGAAATTTTTTGCCTTATAATGAAAAGTTGAATCTCTGTAAAAAAATGTATGTTGGAGTCTCTTGAAAACAATGTGACTTATGATTTGAAATGCATAATTGTAGGCTCATTCTTGAAAAGTGAAAGAATGTACTTGGTGTGATATACCATTTAGACTTCAGTACAAAGAAGACATGATCATGCCTTGGTTCAAAAGTTGAGAATTTCTCATTTTAAAAGGAATTGACCTTGTACCTTGCTAAGGTGTGAACTCGTGATACATGTAAGGTGTTAAGGAGAAGGGAATTCCTCCATGGACACCACTAAGCATGGTATGGTTTAATATGACCTTCGTGACACGAGGTCTAACTAATGAAGATCTTTGTTGATTCAATTAACTAAAGTCTATGTACATTGAAGTATGAGTGCCTCAATTGCTCCTTGAGTGTTGTTGAAATCTTCTTAAGTGTGACTTAAGGAATAGTTTCAAGATAATATCATAAGGAATTAAATTGTAATGACCATGTTATCATTAGGAGAAGGATGTTCCCTCTACAAACATGATAAGAGCATATGTGTTTGATGCATTAAAGAGTGAGTGAAATGGTTTTGCTTGCTTGTTTGCATTGAGTGCTAAAACTATTTAATGATGTTATAAATGTTATGAACTACTCTATGATGCATTAAAATCCTTGTGTTGATTAAAGAGCCCTAAGTGTTATACGTAGATGAATGTTCCCATGTGGGGGATATAATAAGACCCAAAAAAGAGTTATGGTGTCTAGAGCTTAAAATGTTTGTATTAAAGTTATAATTTCCTAAAATTAATTATAATATGGTTTAGAGGCAGTGTATAAATTTTGAAGTGATTTGGAAGTCGAACGTCAAAGGAAAACCAAAATGTTCGACGACTAGTCACCTATGTGTCTCATGTGTCCATGCGTGTTTATATTATGTCATCAAATTATGAAGTATTAATATGATTCATTGATATGATTAAATATGTTATATTATGTTTATAGAAGTTTGGAGGTAAAATGACCAAGAACGTCCAAGGCGTTAAAAAAATAGCCCTTAAGACGCTCAATGTGTGTCTTGATGGGGCCTAGACTGTTTTGACGTGTTGCAGGTGTTTGTTTTGGGTAAAACCTATGTGGAAGGAATACAATTTTATATGGTTTGTATTTACATTAAAAACGTCTGGGTACGACTTCTAAAGGGCCCCACAAAAGGTCCCACAAGAAGCACCCAAGGCTGGTCGAGACACATGCTTGGTAGTGTAAATCGACGAACAAAACAATGGCCAGTTTGACAGCCAACAGACCATTGGTGAGGTCTCTTCGGTGAACACTTAAGTTGGGGATGTATCAACTTAAAACTTTGCTATGGACCAACAAGAAAAAGCTAAAGGACGGCCAATCGATGGGTGCGTCGATGTTGGTCTTTATTTACTACAATGCGAATTTTTTTATTTAAAGGTTTAATGGATAATTCACCCCACGTCCAAACCTGACTCTAATAGGATTAGGTGTATATTAGCTATCAAAAAAGTGGAGAACCCATTCCAAATTCTTTCCCACGATATTAAACCTTTCCCTCCAAAAATATTCTCCTTAGAAACCACCATTGTTGGTTAAGCTCAAGAACAGCTTGGATCATTGATTTTCATGTATGAATCATCATGTTTTAGAGGTTTTAAACTAGACAAAGGTATGGTTATACTTCATCTCTAAGTAACCTTTCACTTGGAGAGTTCTTATCAATTTTTTCAAAGAAAGTTTATGATAAAAAATCTTCTTCTTCAATCTATTAATGGATTGATTATAAAAATGTTTTAAATGGTAAATCATTAATTATTGATGTTAATTTTGTTTAACGTGATTTTACTCCAGTTGGATGATGAAGCCATGTTCCTTCCATAAATAGATTTAGCCCTTGCATGGTCTTTGTGATCATGTCTTGTTAACGGTTGAATTGTTATTTTCTTATGTTGAAGTGTCTATATCTACTGTAATTTACGTTAATTAATGTGAATTGATGATGAAGGATCCATGAGGATCAATGTATGAAGAATTCAACATGACTAGTATATGATCTATGTATTCACTATAAGGTTGTCTTTATGTCAATTGTTGTAAGACCTTAAATTATGTTAGGTTGCGTGTAGCCACTGTTTTAGGTTACATAATGAGTTAATTATCGATATAAACTTGTATGATCAAAGTAAAGAATGATTGGCATGAATTTATCTTGTTCTCTAATCTATCGATTGATAATACTATGTATGTGATGTGATCCATGTTCTTAGATTATGTGAATCTTCATTTATTTGAGTAATGATCTAAATACCTACTACATAAAAAGTACATTATTTTAAAAATGTTATTGATGATCAAGGCCTTAGAGAATTAATAGTATTGGCTAATTCCTCTATATTCTAGTGAATTAATAAGCCTAATGCCTATGTTGGAAGCTTGATCTTGAATTGCTTTGAGCATAATTTTTTTATGACTAATTCTTTGATTATTTACTACCTTAGATTGATATTATTTATGAAATATGATCTATACTCTATGTAAGTGAATTGGTTTATTGTCTTTGTCCTTCTACATTCTAGCATGTTAATGATATGTTGTACTAGTTTGTAGCATGAACTTGTAGTAGCTTATGCGTGACTTTGTATATCATTATTGTTTTTAGCTATTGTTCAATACTTGATTTGTTGACGAAAGATTAGAAATGGTCAATAATTACCGAAGTCTCAAGGATTAGTAAGAAATTCCCTTCTTTTCTGCTTTTGTACTTTTTTATAGTAATGCTGGTAAAACCTTTTATCGCTTTGTGTGGTATGGGCCACTTATGGTGGTGGTGTTTTTTTAATTGCTTTATATATATATATGTGTTGACCATGTCCTTGATGGAAAATTTATGAATATATTAACATGTGGTTATGATGATACCATGAGAAGCTTATGCCTAATTTCCTATTCTTGTTGTGATTTAGATTGCATGGGTATTGTATAAGCATGTGTATATCTATATTTGGGTAAAGTGCTGCGATTGATGAGTAAAATGGTTAATATTCCCTTACCTATGTACCCCTATGTGAATGCATGAATAACACTAGTTAGGAGTCTTATGTGTAGTATGAATTTTACTTGTCTCCTACGCTATTATGTGTTTTGTGGTTTAAACTTGAAAGAGTATTATGGTCTATGAGGGTGGCTTCCTCAATTTGTTGTTAATAACCATTGTGTGTTAAGGTTGACGAATGTACACAGACACTCACTTTGCATGAGTGTTACAAGCAGTATAAGTCATGGTGTCTAAATGAAATGTAGTTCTCATATTCACTAGTGTTTACTACTATGAATGAAAAGATTATGTCTACGATATTAAGTATATGATATGATGAAGTATGAATGTGCATAGTGTCTTGGAGTTATGATATTAAAGGATTGCTCATATTGGGAAACATATTGACTTATGGAATGATATATGAACATCTCTGAAATTATGCGTTATACGTAAGGTTGTCTCACATGTAAATACACACACACACATGAATAATGTGACTTAACCATGCAATATGAGAAATAAGTGAATACACATACACACATGAATGGAACACTTACCATTGGTGTAAGGCTCTAAAATACAAATATTTTTAGTACCCATGGTCTTATTGTCGGTTAAGGCTCTACTTTCCCTAAAGTAAAATGGACAATAGAGGTAAATGAATTGGATCCTAACTAGGAGGGCTTAAGGGAAGTTACTTAGGATATGCGGAAGTAATGAACTCATCTAGACATTGCACAAGTAGCTCTTTAGAAAGTTCTACGAAGGTGACCTAATATGTGTGATTATATTTATGTCCATATGCATGACTTTTGTAGTATTGGTGTACTTATTATGAAGATGTGCATGGTATGAGTCTATATAATGTTGTAATATCCTAATATGCACTATGTTTGTCTAAATGACTTTATGATGAAGGTCTTGTATTAACATAAATAAATTTGCCTTCACTTACTTGTTGATGTATGAATTGAATATTAAGGTTTGTGGTTTCATGAAGGGTATAATAAGAATATATGGGGTTATGGATCTCTATATGTTTACTGCAATAGTACAATAATACTGGAGTCATGAACAAGGTCTAATAATGATGAATATGCAAAGAAGTAAATATATGTGTGACTTGAGGTAGCTTACTATAATGTTCATAAGGCGTTAACCTAAATGTATCTTTTATAGATTGTACTTACATGATGATATGTGTTGGCTTAGGTAGGTCATATTTATGTTTCTTTGTGGACTTATGGTGATGCATTTCACCAAGTATCACTAAAAGGTTACTTTGAAAGTTAATGAACAGAACAAGACGGTTCAGTGATAAGGGAAAAAGAGGTTATTGTAATGTGACTTAACCATGCAATATATTCTATATGTGATCTTATGTGATGTTTGGCCTTTTAACAGGTTTGTATAAATCATATGAATGATGTAAACGCTATTGAATAAGTGTTTTTTTATGAAGATTTACTCAAACAGTTATGAAGTATGATTTCAAAAAAGTTCCCCTTTTAAATGCATGTTTTGGCATGGTTGGCATACTTAGTGCATTCTTGTACTAACCCCATTCTTCATTAATTTTTACATAAAATTGCAGTCTATGGATGCTTAAAGGATGTCTTCAATGGTGAAGAGCTTGATAGATTATTCCCAAGCTCAATGAAAGGAATCCATAAGTTCAAGGATCTCCTACTTATATCTTAATGTAAACTTTATTAGAAAATTGTATAGTTATATCTTAAGTTTTAAGGGTTGTGTCACTAATGTATTATGATGTTTTCGAGTCTATGATGCAAAAGAGACTTAGGCTCTAAATATTTATCTTTGACTATATATTTTTATGTATATGAAGTTAAGTTTCTAGCATGTGACGTGCTATAAAAAAGTCTTAAATTTCCGCTAAATTTACTATGTCAGTGTGATGAATGATAACTATGGGCTTGTATAAGACCTCCGAGAGGTCAATTATGCCATGATACTTCTAGGGGGTGCTCCTCGTATGTGACAGTGCTCCTTTGTCAAGTTTTCTCGAGTGAGGGTGTAGAGGTCGATCCAAAGAAGAAAAATGTAGTAAAAAAATTCGTAAACCTTTGATTCCCATCAATACTCCAAGATTTTTAGGTTTAGTCACGCAGTATAGGAGGTTTGTTGAGGGATTTTCATCTATAACATCTCCATTATTGCTCTTGACCCAAGAGAAGTCTAATTTCAAAATTTTGGAGTCGTGTGAAAAGAGCTTCCAATTATTGAAAGATAAACTCCCCATCGCTTTGATGTTGAACTTGACAGAGAGTAACGACGTGTTCATAGTCTATTGTGGAGCGTCCTGAGTGGTTTTGGATTGTGTCATCATGCAACATTCTAAGATAATAGTTTATGCCTTGAGAAAATACTAGGTGCATGAGAATAATCATCCACCTCATGACCTTCAACTAGGGCCGTTATTTTGCTTTAAAGATTTGGAGACACTATTTCTATGCGGTACATGTGGATGTGTTTACGGACAACAAGAGTCTTTAATATGTTTTTACCAAAAAAATAGTGAATCTCAAACAAAAAGGGTGGTTGGAAATCTTCAAAGACTATGACATAAGTGTCCTTTTAAACCTCAAAAAGTCCAATTGTGGTTGCGGATTTCATTCATGTATCAATGGGTAGTGCTCAGCATGTGGAAGAAGAAAAAAGGGAGTTCTTAATTAATGTGCATAGGCTAGCCCCGTTGGGTATTTGACTACAACATTCTTACAATAGAAAGGTCATGATGCATCATGATTCTGAGTAATCCTTTGTTGTTGATGTGTTGTATAAGAAACATCTTTGACTAATATTGATAGAACTACAAGAGTTTGTTCTCCACAATTCTATAAAAACATTATTTCAAGGTGAAGATGGGGTGCTTAAAAACCATGGAAGGTTCTGTTTACCGAATGTGAATGCCTTAACGGAACTAATTTAAGAAGAAGCCCACGATTCTTGATATTCCATTTTTCTGGTTCCACATAGATGTATTGCGACTTACGCAAAACCTATGTGGAACGACATTAAAAAGGATATAGTGGACTTTTTGGCTAAGTGTCCAAATTTTAAACAAGTCAAAGTCAACCATCAAACGTTGGGTGTCCTAACCCAAGATTCAATCATTCCCACATGGAAGTGGGAGAATGTTAACATGGACTCCATATTTGGATTGCCTCACACTCGAAGGCAACACGACTAGGTTTGGGTCATTGTTGATCGATTTACCAAGTCGGCACATTTCCATCCGGTCAAAATTACTTATGCGATCGAAGACAATGCAAAGTTGTACCTCAAGGAAATAGTGAGGTTGTATGGGCACCTTTTGTCCATCATTTTGGATTGAGGTACCCAATTCACATCCTATTTTTACAGGGCTTTCCAAAGGTGGACATGTACGAAGGTAAAGTTTAGTAGCGCATTTCATACAAAGACTGATGAGAAAGCGGAATGCACTATTCAAACCCTAGAGAGTGTGTCATTGACCTCAACGGTAATTGGGATGACCACCTACCTTTTGATCGAATTTTCCTACAACAATAGCTACCATTAGATATATTTGCAACTCTATGGCATAAGGTGTATGTCTCTGGTTGGGTGGTATGATGTAGGTGAGTTTGCTCCTCTTGGTCCCAAGTTTGTTTAAAAAGCCCTTGAAAAAGTTTTACTTATAAGAGATAGGTTGAACACGACTCTAAGGATGAAAAATTCTTATGCTGACAATAGAAAAATGGATCTTGAGTTTGAAATAGTCGATTCAGTCTACTTGAAGATTTCACCAGTGAAAGGGGTGATCAAGTTTGATAAGAAGGGAAAACATACTCCCTGATATGTTGGCCCTTATAAGGTCTTTAAGCGTGTCAGAAACGTCTCTTATGAGTTGAAATTAACCAATAAATTTTACACACCTCGGAAATTCCATGACCTAAACTAGATTCTAATATGTTGAATATTGAGTATTTTATACCTTAAAATGTTAAAAAAACCTTTTTTAAGAAATATTAGAGCCAAAAGATCAAAGAAAGGCCTTAACATTCAGAAACTAGCAAAATTAAACTAATAGCGTCCCTATGTTTGGTAAAACTATTGGAGGGTCATATTAAGTCTAAAACATACAAAATACTTTAAATAGGTAAAATAATGTTTATAGGGTTAAAATGTCAAGGTCAAAACCCCCAAGGATTGTTCAAGGGGTCCACGAAGGGACAACATTTTGGACCAAGCGCGCTGCCAAGAGGCAGGAACTTTTGTGCTTTGAGGGAGCCAGTCCACGTCTCGGACATGGCACACCCAAAGACAAAAGTTTGGTCTTCAACGAGTGATCATCGCTGACTCTAATGTTTCGATAATAATTTTCATTAATCATGCTAGAACAGCTCCGGAAAACGGACTTCTTTCCTGATGATAAATCTCAAATTTGAATTCGAGTTTGACATTATTAAATGGTAAACTTAAGTGAGGGGTATTTTGGGTATTCTAGGGGATGGTTATGTGCAGATTTTGAATCATTTTTTCACCACAGTTTCCCACAAAAATTAAATCCCCAAATTAAAACCCAAAAAAGTTCACCTCTCTCTACTTTCTCTCTCTATTCGTCCTCCATTTAAGAAGCTTTGAAGGTTGGAGAAGAAGAACAAATCCTCCAAGGTTCTACTCAAATTTCCTGGCTATTCATCTTTAAGGTCTGGTTGCTTTCACTCTTTTGATTCCTTTCCCTAAGAGGTACATTCATAGGATGATGGTGACATAAAGGCTTCCTTTCTCCATATGTCACAAGCCATTACTACTCAAGCACAAGCCGTCACTACTCAAGATCAAGCCATGATAGCCCAAGCTAATCGGGAGGTTGTACCCCTAGCAAACAAACATGTTTGAACCATGGCCTCCCGTTTGACGAATATCAAAAGGATGAATTACTCTACATTCTATGGGTCCAAAGTTCTGGAAGACCCCCAAGATTTCATTGATGAAACCAACAAGATCATTTATGGTACAAGGTTGACTACTCATGAGAAGGTCGAGTTAGCCCCTTACCAAATCAAGGATGTGGCCCAATCTTGGTCGTCCAATGGAAAGACAATAGGCCCTTAACAAGTGGACTGTTGACATGGGAGATTTTCAAGAAGGCTTTTATTGAAAAGTTATTTCTTGAAAGAAGATTGAAGCCAAAGTTGATGAATTCATCAACCTTCGTCAAGGATGTATGAATGTACTTGACTAATTTTTAAATTTCAATAAATTTTCAATCTATGCACCTTTTTTGTGTCCGGTCCTAGAGATGAATTGTGCCACTTTGTGATGGGAGTGTCTGACGAATTGAAGGAAGAATGTCATTAGAATATGCTACATGATAATTTGAACATTTCTCATCTCATAGTTCATGTTGAACAAGTGGAAGAGACAAGGGTTAAGAGAAAGAGTAGTGATTCCAAGAATGCAAGGTACTTTTATGGTGGTTCTTCAAAGGGTAGACTTGATATCTAAGACAAGCCTAGGCTTAAGAAGAGGCCTTCTAATCAAGTTCCTACAAAATTTTCCAAGGCTCGTGATGATTAGGTGTCTAGCCCTAAGTCTCAATAGGGAAGAGGTACTAGCTCACAAGACAAGAATCTTACTTATGGAAAGCGTGGCAAGAAGAATTATGGTAATTGCCTTGTTGGGACACACAATTTCTTTTGTTGTGGTAAGAGTAGCTACAAGGTTAGGGATTGCACAAATAAGAAGGGGCAAGAAAATAGTAGTGGGCAAGATAGTGGTCCTAATGTGGATCCTCCAATGAAGAATCACATTTATGAATTTTTCTCATGGGGTGAACAAGAGAGTTCTCCTGATGTTTTGACCGGTATGCTAATTTTCTTCTCTATTGATGTATATTCTTTACTTTATCGGGTGCTACGCTATCTTTTGTAACTCCCTTGACAGCTATAAAATTTGATATTTTGCCCGATTTACTAAATGAACCTTTTATTGTAACTACCCCGTAGGTGTATCGGTTATTAGAAAAAGGGTAAATAGAAATTGTCCTATAATTATGGCCAATAGAGTTATTCATGTTTAATTAGTAGAACTTTATATTGTCGATTTTTATGTAATTTTGGGGATGGAATGGTTGCATGACTATTTTGCTTCTATTTAGTGTAAAACTAGAATTGTTAGTTAAAATTTCCAAATGAACCCATTTTTGAGTGGAAGAGGGAAGTTTTATTCATAGGTGGTATCATTTCTTGTTTGAAAACTTATAGGATGATTTGTAAAGAGTGTTTATACAATATAGTAAGAGTCAATGATTTAGACTCAGAAATTCCTCCCATTTAGTCCGACCCGGTAGTGAGGGAATTTCTAGAAGTCTTTCCAAATTAAATTCCCAAAATCCCTCCCAAAAGGAAAATTTATTTTTGTATTGACTTTCTGCAAAATACAAACCCCATATTGATTCCACTTTATTAAAAGGATCCGGCTAATTTGAAAGTGTTGAAGGATCAATTCAAAGATTTACTAGACAAGGGCTTCATTATACCTATTTATCCATAGGGTGATCTAGTTTTTTTTGTAAAGAAGAAAGATGGGTCCCTTAAAATATGCGTCGATTATTGCAAACTCAATCAAATTCATGACTTGTCTTATAAACTCTGAGGGGCAAGCTACTTTTAAAAGATTGACTTGAGATCGGGGTAGCATTATACTAGGGTGAGAGGTGAGGATATACCCTAAACAACATTTTGGCCTAGATATTGTCACTATGAGTTCTTATTAATGTCCTTTGGTATCACTAATTCCAGACGGTATTTATGGATCTCATGAATAGGAAGTTTTGAAGTTACATAGATTCAGAAGTCATTGTCTTCATTGATGACATCTTAGTATATTTGAAAAATGAGGATGAACACATGGACTGTTTGAGAGTGGTGTTGGAAGTGCTTAAGGAGAACAAATTATTTGCAAAGTAATGAAAGTGTGAGTTTTTATTGAGGTCCTGGCTTTTCTTGGTCATATCTTCTCTAGTGAGGGAGTTGAGGTTTATCCAAGGAGATATGAGACGGTGTAAAATTATCCGAGGCCATTGACACCAACTGACATTAGGAGTTTCTTGGGTCTACAGATTTATTATAGGAGTTTTGTGGTTGGTTTTTCATCCATTTTATCTCCCTTGACTACTTTGACCGAAAGGAGTAGGAAATTTTAGTGGTCGGAAGCATGTGAAAGAAGTTTCCATATCTTGAAAGATAGGCTTACTTCTGCTTGATTGTTGACTTTACCTGAGCGTACGTAGGGATTCATTGTATATTTTCATGTATCCCAAGTTGGTTTAGGTTGTGTGCTTATGCAACATGATAAAGTAATAATCTATGCCTCTAACACAACTTAAGGTGCATCAGAAGAATTATCAAGCTCATGATCTTGAGTTATCGGCCGTGGTATTTGCCTTAAAAATATGGACGCGTTATTTTTATGGTATCAATTTAAATGCGTATATCAACCACAAGAGTCTACAATATGTATTTCCTTAAAAGGAGTTGAACCTCCGACAAAGGAGGTGGTTATTCTTGAAAGTTACAGTATTAGTGTTATCTTTAACCTCGGGAAGGCCAATATGTTTGCGGATTCTCTAAGTAGTATTACCATGGTTAGAGTTTCTCATGTATAAGAAGCCAAGAAAGACCTAGTGTAAGATGTTCATAGGTTGGCAAGATTGGGTGTTAGATTGGAAGATTCTTTGAATTGTAGTTTTACGGTTCAGCATAACTCTGAGCCATCTTTTATGGTTGAAGTGATGTCTAATCAACAACTTGATAAACCATTGATAGAGTTGAAGATATCAGTTCTTGTAAGGTTAATGTGTTATTTTCCTTAATGGGATGGTGTCTTGAGGTATCAAGGAAGGTTGTGTTTTCCCAACGTAGATTGGTTGAAAAGCGGATCCTTGAGGACGAAGATGGGTCCCTTTACTCCATTCATTCGAGTTCTACAAAGATGTATTATGACCTTAAGGAAGTGTTTTGGTGGGGAGGCAAGAAGGAGGACAAAGCAAAATTTGTTGCAAAGTGTTCAAAATGCCAACAAGTAAAAGCCGAACACCAACAGTCGGGTAGTTTACTTCAAGAAAGCCATTTCCTACTTGGAAGTGGTAAGACATCAATATGGATTTTTTGGTGTTTTTCCCTCGGCCACAAAAGCAATTTGACTGTATATGGATGGTTGTGAATAGGTTGACCAAATCTTCTAATGTTATTCCCATCAAGTCTACTTACACGGTGGAGGATTATGCAAGGATATTTATAGATGATATTGTATGTCTCCATAGTATTCCGTTATCTATCATATCGTATAGGGGAACACAATTCACATCTAGGTTTTGGAGGTCACTCTAAAAAGGGAAAGGTACCAAGGTAAAGCCAAGCACCGCTTTTCATCCTTACAGGGATGGACAAGTGGAGAGTACTATTCAAACCCTTAAGGATATGCTTAGAGATTGTTTAATTGAAATAAAGGATAATATATTTGGTGGAGTTTCATTACAACAATATTTACAATTCATCTATATCTATGGATCTTGATGAAGCTTTGTATGGTAGGAGATGTAGATCTCAAATTGGATTGTTTGAAGTGGTCGAGTCTTTACTTTATGGTCCTGATTAGATTTATAAGACTATAAAAAAGGTTCATATCATAAGGAATGTACATAAAATTTCGCCTATGAAAGGGGTTGTGAGATTTTGCAAGAAAGGGAAGTTGAGTCTTCATTATGTAGGTTCCTATGTAATCTTGAAAAGATTGGTAAGGCTGCATATGAGTTGAGGTTACCTATTGAATTGGCTTTGATTCATCCCGTGTTTTATGTGTCAAAACATAAGAAGTGTATCGTGATCCCAATTCCATTCTTACTATTGATTGTCTAGGTGTTCAAGATAAGCTCCCTTATGAGTAGGTTCCAGTTTAAATCATTGATAGACAAGTACAAATGTTAAGGAACAAATAGGTGACTTCCGTAAAGGTGTTATGGAAGAATCACCTAGTTGAGGGTGCAACATAAAAAGCCGAGGACGACATGATGTCTAGTTACCCTCATCTTCTAATAATTAAAATAATTAAAAAAAATTGAAGTTACTTTGATTTTTTGTGAAGTTTTGCATAAATGATCATGTTATAGTAAATTACAGTGGAGTCACGTTTTTAGACATCAAAATTGTAAATTCTACTTATTTTGAGTTATGTTGTGCATTTTTATATAGTGAGTCTTTATGAAATAATATAAAACATATTGATAGATTTATATTTTTATTATTGACTCCTCAATGATATGTTTAGCTCATGTTATTGTGAGAAGAAAATTCTTCATATTATGATGATTGAGCTTTAAGTGGAGTAATTGATGTTTTGATTTTCTTTGTGTAAATTCCATGATTGATGTTGTAACTCAGGTTGCTATGTGTTGTTGGTTGCAATTCTAGTCTTGAGTCTAGTCCTTCCTTTTTAGGAATTTTAGTGTCATTCTGGGATGAACATTCCTAACAGGGGGATATTGTAATGCTCCGAAAGTCTAGCATGTTCTAGAGCCTAAAATGAGTGTCTAAATGTTGTGTTACTGAATAATGTAAAAATTAATGAATATAAGTCATTTAGGAAATTTAGGAATCAAATCATCAAGGAACGTTCATGACGCCCAAAACCTAGTTCAATGAGGTGCTAGTGTTCTTTAGCCTATTTGACAATGTTTTAGGAGTCGAAAAATAATTAATTTTGGTGAAAGGGTATCTAACACATATTAGAGTTAGTTTATAGTAAAAAGTTCCGGTTACGACTTCCCAAGGAAAATCTAAGGTCCTTGAGGAGGGCCCTTGCAATTTTGAAAAATAGCTTCGAAAAGGCAGTGTCCACAAACGAGTGCAAATGATATATAATGGGCCAATCGACGGGGCCTCGATGGACAGTGTAGATGTACACTTATAGATATTCGAGAAGGCCTGTTTGGGAAAGTCCATAACCAAAACATCAAACCAAAAGGACAGGGTTTAACGGAGGTATAATTAAAATGGTTATGACCTACATAAAGACCCTAACCTAACCTTCATAATTCCCAAAACCCAATTCGTCCTCCTTCTCTCTTCTTTCTCTCTCCCAAGTAGAAGAACACCCTAGAAAAAAGGTAAAGAGGGTTATAGGGATTTTAAAGGTCAATTTTCTCCATCAAACATCATCAATAAATAAGGTATGGGATTCCTTTAGCCTTTGGGATTTCTTTCACCAAAGGTCAAGATGATTTCATATATATGAAATTCAAGTGGGTTTTCTTCCTTATGAAATTCATCCTGTGAATTGCTTTGTTTATGATTTGTTTTAGATATTATGTGTATATTAACATGCATTATAACTCAATTATGCTACTTCTTGATGTATTGGTCTCAATTACTGAACATGACCCATTCCCCTTAACTCTAGGTTGTGATCTTGAATTAAATCATATAGTATTGCTACAATTGTTTTGGTTAGTGTGTGAATTACTATCCTTTGATGTTATATGCTAACTATATGTTGTTATTGATATATTGTAATTTGATTATGCTAGTTCATGAATAATTGACCTAGGTAATATAGTAGGTTATGAATTGACTTAAGTCTCTAATTCTAGGCTATAAACTAGTGATAAATTGTTGTATAATGATTAAATTTGTCTTTTTTATTATGTTGGTTACTATTATGTGATCCTATTATAAAATTGTTGGTTTAAGTTGTAAGTTGATGGTAAAACATTCATGATGGTATTTTGAAGGAGATTGAGTAAGTCTTGTGATCTCCATTCATTATTTCAATTATGATTACTTGTGATTAAGTGATGACGTTTTATTGAAGTATACCTTATATTACGATTGATAGGGATTGTATTATGTTGAATTGAAATGTCTTGAACTATGGATTGTGAGTTATTGTCTAAGATGTAAATATTATGAGGAAGATGATAACTTACCGATGTGACTTATTATGATGTAACTATGTAAATGTGCTAACATAACTTGTTTGAATTGTAATGAAATGGTAATACTCACACAGTACTTTTTGATCTATAATCATGATGATTATAGGATGGGTGGAACCTATGACCTACATTAAGATATGATAATTAATAAAGGCATTGAAGACATTTCAAAATGGACTCTAGCTTAGCACCAAGTGAACTAGAGTTAGAAGTGTCCCTTCCCACATAGGGAAGGTTGCATCACAAATGTACTTATGAAATTGGAGACTTCAAGTCATTTAGCATAAAGAATGTCCCAAATATATCTCTTAGTTCTTGAACTTTGTGGTCCCCATATAAATATTAGCTAGTCGATCCACGTAGTTTTTATGTTCATCTTTTGGTACTACCTTGGCAAGTAGTACGCCTTTCTTCAATGTAGGGTTCATTGACATCGATTCCACATAATCTAATGTGGTCTATCTTGGTTAAGTCAAGATGTTCCCAAATGGTGAAATGAACAAAATGAATGAATTTTATCAAGGATGACCTAAGGGTTTTAACTTAGTCTAGGTAAGGGTATCGGACTCTACCTAAACATTGCACTAGTTAGCCTTGTGGAAAGTCTTAGGAGGATGTTCTTATATATGTATATGCTTATATGTGTACATGATATGTATATGATTATATTGCACATCGATGATACAATATGTTAATTTTTTCACATATGAACATGTGTTTGGTCTCCATCGCTAAGGTATGATGATATATATTCTTAATGATATGCTATATGAAGTTGGACATTTGTTATGGTTCATGTTGGGGCTTTGATACGTCATTGCTCTAGAAGACTTAATGAGGGTTCATGAGCAATGACACTATCAAGATTTTGAAGTTTTTCTACTTGTAAGACTTTTAGTTCTTTCCTTTCCATTTTAGTACTGAAGATCGAATAGCCTATATGTGGCTTTGTTACATTCATGTATGGGTATTCCCAATTGATATACTCTTGTTTAAGATGGTTATGAGATGAGACATCTGTTTAAGACTATGTCAAGAATCTGATTATATCTATGTGCAATAAAAACTAGAAGAC
Organism: Solanum lycopersicum; assembly: GCF_036512215.1. NCBI lineage: Eukaryota > Viridiplantae > Streptophyta > Magnoliopsida > Solanales > Solanaceae > Solanum > Solanum lycopersicum. Next base: position 23,585,417 of record NC_090811.1, on the reverse strand, counting down.
TAGGGAATATTATCAGATGAAAGATCTATGTATACTCGACATTAATATAATATGTGTATGCGAGAGGTCTATGTAAACGTCAATATAGATATAGAAAAGTTGTAAATTTTTCCTCATTTTAACCTATGAATGTAATGATTTAAGATAAGAGGCTAGTCAAAGTCCTCAAATAGAACAACGACGCCGGTTACTTCTAGGAAGTGCTACCTAGATGTGACAAAGCATCATTGAAGAACTTTGAAACTTCAAGACAGGATCAAGTATCCAAGTTTTCAACTCCATTTGGTTGCTAAGTCTTCATTAAGTTATGGTTGCTTTCAGTCGGATTCTTTTCCCCAAGAGTTCTGTTCAATAATGTTTTCAAAATTCTCCAAAATCTAGGTTTTTCTCTATACATAGGTCTCCTTCTAAAACCACAATTTTGGATAAATTGTGTTTAATTTTGATTACTCAGGGTTTTTTAGGTGTATAATGATGGGTAAATGTTGTTTTTCACTTGGAATTCCCTTTGACTCAAGTTCTTTCCCTATTTCATAAATCTTGTATTTGATATGGTGAATTGATTGAATATGATGATGACATGACCGAAGAGCACACCCCAGACAGAACCATCATCTTCGTCCTCTAAGAGAACTTAGACAAGCCCTTAGCATAAGTCATTGCATTTCATAGTAAGTAAAATATGGAAAAAGTGAAACTTTCATATGAAGTTTATATAGACTCATCATTAATACAAAATTGACTACATTGTGTCACACATATCTATCAAACATAAGAAGTGCAAGATTTTGAACATAGCTCTTACAACATTGCAATAAGTCTCATAAGAGAATGCAACATAGTCTTTACAATATATGAAATAAAAAAATGTCTTTAGACTAATCAAATAGTAAGTATTTGAATGATAGGCTTAGTCCCAGGACTTGATGACTCACCAACAACTAGGGAACTATCCAAGTCTTCCCTGAAAATGTCCTTGAAACTCTTCAATGGCCGAAACATATATTATTGTAAAAATCAAGAGAATATTGGTCACTACAAACTACATGTACTTAGTATGGAAACATATATAAGTAAAACATTTAGAAAGATGATAACAAGGACATTTGGTTTGAAAACATGCTAAGATAACTGAAAAGCATTTCATGCACTTTCCAACAGCATATACAATTTCATAATAACAATAATAAAGCCGTATAATCAAAAGACATATTCACATTCATGTACAAGAATAACATTCTTATAGAGCCATATAATCATTTCTTGATTTAGAGTTCATTTTATCAAAGCATTACAAGACCCTTATTCACAATCTCAATCCAAGCCAACAAGTCAAATGCTCATGCGAAGCCCCATAAACCCACATAAACCAAGTAAACTATTAAGGAGACCATAAGAAATACCTATAACTCATATAGCATCATATCATGTATAGTCATTATTATAGATAACAATTTAGGACAATTCCATGTATATAAAATTAAGCCAACATCATATATGACAAACATTATATGAAACCAACAAAATGCAATTTATCCATAACATAAATGCAAAAGACTCCTCCTAGGATTCCTCTCAAGGCCTACTTTTGCAATGCATAGGTAAACTTCCACAACCTTACCTAAACTAAGTAGTACCCCCTTCAGTAATCCATGTTACTGTTCATATTATTACTTTCATTCATTTATATTACATTTTAGAACATTCATCATAACCAACAATAGACTATGTGAGCTAAACATGGAATCCGGTGTCATAAAGACTTACACTGAAACAAGGTTTCTACCTGCCAAGGTAGAACTTATACATAATCGTAGTGTCTAGGTGAATCCACTAGCTAGTCTTTCTATGGGAGCACACATTTAAGGAACAAGGAGATTGTTTCTAGAAACTCTCTTTATGAACATTCTCATTGTAGTCTCCATCTGATGAGAATAATAGTGAACCTACCTTCTCTCTTGGGAAGATACACCTCTCTTTCAGGTTTGCTTAATTCTAAGCGAAAGTCCCTTTTTGAAGCATCTTTACGTCATTCTTAACATTAGTTTATAATATAGGTCATAGGGGACTCCCCTTGCATAATCATGATCATAGATCTTACGATCTAGAATGAGAATTTTCTTTCATCACAACCCAACATTTTGTGAGATCATCACATTATAGTCATAATAATAATAAGGTGGACAAGAGATTAACTTTCCATATTTCATAATCATATCCCTTTCATTATCTAACATTCGTAACATTCATGACATGCTATCATATTCATAATCTTATCATCAACCTATCATACTCATATATTCATACATCACTTAAACAATAGCTTCAATAATGGACCAACATAATTGAAGTAAAGCATGTATGATCTTGAAATTCTTACCAATAGCTTCCAAGAATCTCATCCAAGACATCACCCCTTTATTCAATGATCTTTGAATAATATTTCAATCTCCTTCATTGCCATATGATTGTTAATTAAGCAATAACACATCCAATTACATCATCCCTAATCATCAATCAACCTAATTCATCAGTTATGGTGTGGTGAAAAGTTACATTCATGGGTCTTTATAGAGATTTAGGTCAAAGATTTAGAAGATAAATAAATTGATGCATAAACATACATAAATAATCACTAATAATCAAATTAAGACTAAACAATTCATGATAGACATTAGAACAATGCAATTGATGAAAACTAGATATTTCAAGAAAATCCAAAACCAAACTTGGAAAAACCTCTTGGTGAGCAGAGTCTCATGGAACAACCCGAAATTAACTATGATACGTAATTCTTAACTTACCTAGAATGCCTAGATTAGACAGGGTTCACATGGATTGATGTGCGTGAAACCTGTCTCGAAACCTATGCATAAGCCAAGCCAACCAACTTAGTGAGTTAGTTGAGCTAGTTAAGGTTTGGTCCAGCCATGTAGGTCACCCGAATATTAAGATTCACATGTCTTTATCGTAAATAGTAAGAGTCAAGTAACTGTGTAAATAGTAAGAGTCAAGTTACTATGTAAATAGTAAAGGCCAATTATCTTTTAATAAAGATGAAAGGTCATTATGTATGTCTATATAAGAGGCATTTGCCTTCATAAATAAAACACACCTCTTCCAAAATCTCTTCCACTACTCTCTTCTCTCTCTTCACGCTTCCACCCCAAAATTGGTATCAGAGCTAGCTAGCTAACAAACTAAGCTAATAACTATGGAGAAATCTGGAGCTACAAATCTACAAAATCAGGTATACGCTCTTAAATTTATGAGTAGCTAAATAAATTTATTCCTGAAAATCTCTTGTTTATTATAATTGTTTATCATGACTTAATAATGCTCTAATAAGCATCTTTATAAGGTTTGCTACAGAAATATTCTTCGAATAAGTATGCCCAGACTATGTCATCCTAAGGTTGAAACCGGTAGGCAAGAAGGCCGTTTAGGGGAGTAAACAAAGTTGAGGCGTTGTTAGGGTAACTAACCAAAGAAGAAAGCTGTAGTAGTGATTAGACGAAATGATTATTAAATCATTATTATTTCATAATAAATAAGTATAATCCATTAAGAGGTTGGAAGGAATAAAAATTTTAGCAAAAATGAATAAAATGAGTACATATTTAATAGATGATGATGATAACTATAAGGTATTACTACTCTATATATTAAAAGATCTAAGTACTGATATAAAAAGGGAAATTTATGACAAATTGGTAACATATGAGATAATAGAAATAACAACCCAAGGTTGGACTGAGTTAACCATACAAAGTATACAGGATGAACTTTATTATGATATGCATGATTTATATGATGATTTAGATATTGGAGATTAAATATGACTGAATATTGGTTAAGGCGATATGGTAGCAATTACAATTTAAAAAAGATTAAATATCCAGATAAATTAAGTAAGCTTTTTAAAATATTATATAAAAAATTATGATGGATAAAAATAAAAATACTAAAATAAAAAGAACCAAGATAGATAAAAAGGTAAGAAAAATATGAAAAAATTAAGACCCTTGTATATAGAATATGAACTATCGCAACTAGTCAAAACCGATAATGATAAAAAAGATCAATTGATAAATATAATTTCGAAAACAGAATACATATATGTTCGCTATTTGAAAAAACAGTATGGACAAAGAAATTTATAAACAACAATTAATAGAAAAAATAATGGAAAAAATAGCTGAAAAATAACAAGAATTACAACATAGAAAAAGAAGGTTAGAAAAAATATATTAGCAGGAGCATGTAATAAATCAATACTAGCACAAAGAAAAGATATATTTATGTTAGAATTAGAATTAGATTGTCCTGAATATGAATTACAACATAATATAATACATAAATTATAATGAACAAAGAAGAATTTGCAGTAGACGAAAAAACATATGAAAACCAAGACGGAATGATAATAAAAATAATATTTTCAAATTTAGGAAGAAGATATAAAAAAATAGGAAATAATCTATACTTGATGTTAGAAAAAGAAACAGCAAAATTAGAAGATAGTTTAACAGCTATGATAAGAATAACAAAAGAAAATGAAGAAATAGACAAATCAAAAGAAATTGAAAAAATAAAAATACAAGCAAAACAAGAAGTACAACATTTAGAAGAAATAAAAAATACAAGAATAAGTGAATTAGAAAAGGAATTAGCTAGGTTAAAATTATTATATGAAAATAAGTAAAAACAAAAGGAAAAAGATAAAGAGCTTGAATTAACTAATGAAATAAAAGAAATGGAACAAAAATTAAATGAAGATATTGAGATAAATGAAGTAAATGAAATAGATGAAAATGAAAATGACCAAAAATCAGAAATAAGTGACATAAGTGAGACATATACAGAAATCTTTGAACAGACAAAATAAACTAAAAAAATTAGAAATAAACACAGGAGATATGAATAGACCTAGTGCGTCAAGAGTAAAAACCCCAGATAATAGTCCCAGAAATAGTCCTAGAAGTAGTCCTAGGTGGACACCACCAACTTATTATACAGAAAGTTATCAACAATCAGATCTGAAATAATGCAATATGGAACAATAGATTAAATAAAAATTGGATACCGAAACCAATAAGTGAACCATATAATTTCTTAGATTTAGATCGTGTCACACATATAAATAAAGCAATATTACTATGGACAGGAAATATATCTAAACAGTTAATAGATAACAAAATAGAAAAAACAAAAACACCGAGATACATAGAAACAACATTCGTAGGAACAACAAAATTATGGATAGAAAATCTACCCTCAGAAAGTTTAGAAGTACTTAGGAATGATAAGAAAATGGATGGATCCCCATCAGCAACAAATATAGATATACTAGACAAATATGAATCAGCAATAAGAAATGAATTTGGAGGTATGACCACAGATATAAGAGAACAAAATAGAGAAAAAATAATAAATAGACAACTTATGACAAAATTGGCTATATGTAAAATGTGTTATATAGAAGAATATACTTGTGCATTCAAAGAATATTATTACAAATCTAAATACAATTTAGACGAAGCAAAAGAAATAAGAAAATAATATTTTACAAAATTACCAGAACCATTTAGTACAAAAATAATAAAAGATTGGAATAATGAAGGAATGGTAGATACTTTAGGAGCTAGTATAAAATTTCTATCTCAGTGGTTTACACAATTATGTGAGAACAAAAAAGAAAAATTAAAAATGGAAAAAGTATTAAATAAAAATTTATCATGTTGTAAAAATAAAATGGCACCACAGTTTGGGTGTACAAATAAAAAACAAAAATCTAAAAGATATAAAAATTATAGTAAAAATAAAACTAAGTATAAATATAAACAACCAAGACGAAGGTATTATGTAAAAAACTATAAAATGAAAAGACCATATTGACCTAAAAAAAATATCCCAATGTACATGTTATAATTGCAGAAAAATAGGACACATATCTAAAGACTGTAAATTACCTAAATATCCAAAAAGAAAACAAATTGCAGAAATTGTTATAGATGATGACGAATATATGCAAATAGAATACATAGACTATGAATTAAGGGAAAATGATAGTATATATGAAGTATTAGATATAGAAACTGAAAGTGGAGAAGAAAATCTAGATAATGAAATAGAAGAAGAAGAAATATAATGTCTGAAAACGAAAAAATATCTAAAGAGAATTATGAAGATGAAGAATCATCACACCAAAAAATTATATTTGATAATACACTTTTTGAACAAATAAAAGGAAAAGAATTAGATTTAAGTGTTGAAAAAATATTTGACATACCTATACTAAAAAACTGGTTTAAAAGGCAAAAAGAAGAATACTATGTAGTTAGTCAAAAAGAACACATCATAGACGGTAAATATACAAGCGGAAAAGCATATATACCTATAATAAGCAAACGAATAATAAATAAAGAAATACAAAACATAAAAAATAAAGAAGCCATAAAATATGTACATTTAGGAGGAACAGAAATACTAATAAAAGCTTGTTTCAGAGAAGGAATAGATACACCCATTGAAATATATTTAGCAGATGATAGAATAAAACATCCTATAGAAAAAAGTGTAATAAGTGCAGTTAAAGGAAATTTAATATACCAAAAATTTAAATTTATAATAAGTGCTAATTATACAGTAGCATTAACAGATACAAATATAGATAAATCATTAGTATTATATTGGAAGATGTCAGGAATAGAGTTAGCACCAGGAAGTAAGGTATTCACAGCAAGATGTAAAAATCTATATATATTAACAACAAAACATAAAATAACAGCAAGAAATAAAATAGATAAAATAAAAATAGAAAATCCTTTTGAAAAAATAATTACGGTAATAGATAATAATGATTATAGTTATAAAGAAATGGATATAGAAGAAGAATTGGAGATAGTAAAAGAAAGATTGAGTACCTCAAGTACACCAAATACAAACACATTAAATATGATGACTAGAGCTTCCTCATCAAGAATGAGTTCATCTAAAAGAAAATATGAAATATCACAAGATGTAGAAGAAATGACAAAATATCATTATTTTATAACAGGAATAATGGACCAGAGAAAATATAAAATCTTGATAAACACAGGACAAGAAGAAAATCATATAACAAGAGAACTAGTATTAGAACAAGAAATTATGAAAATAGGACACATATGCCCTGGATTACCTAGTGAAATAGTAAATACAAATGAAGAAACAACAGAAAAAGAAATAATTATAGGAGGAATTCCATTAAAAATACAATTTAAGATATATGAAGGAAATCATAATATCACATTAGGAATAAAATGGTTAGAAAAGGTTAAACCATACAGCATAGAAAATGAACAATTAACAATAACTTGTCAAAATAAGAAAATAATTATAAAAAGAACAAAATAATTAATAAAAATATTTATACTTGCAGAAATTATTGTAGAAGGATACCACAACAGATATTGTACGGCTATGATAGATACAGGAGCAGAAGCAAATATATGTAAATATAATTGCTTACCAGAAGATAAATGGGAAAAATTAAAAACACCTATGGTAGTAACAGGATTTAATAATGAAGGAAGTATGATCAAATATAAAGCAAAAAATATAAAAATACAAATATGGGATAAAATACTAACAATAGAAGAAATGTATAATTTCGAATTTATCACGAAAGATATGTTATTAGGAATGCCATTTTTAGATAGATTTTACCCACATATAATAACAAAAACACACTGGTGGCTTACTACGCCATGTGACCATAAAATAGGAGCAAAAAGAGTAAAAAATAAACAACAAAAATCTATAGAATGGATTAAAGGTAGTGAAAAATTAAACCAGGAGATGGAAAATATAAGTGAAAAATAAATATCACAACTAGAAATCATTATATTTGCAATAGACAAAGTTAAAATAATCAATGAACAGCTAGACCAACTATATAATGAAGACCCATTACAAGGATGGGAAAAACATAAAACGAAAGTAAAAATTGAACTAATAGATGAAAATAGTATAATAACACAAAAACCGTTAAAATATAACTTTGATGATTTACAAGAATTTAAAATATATATAAATGAATTACTAGAAAAAAATTATATACAAGAAAGTAATAGTAAACATACAAGCCCAGCATTTATAGTAATAAAACACAGTGAACAAAAAAGAGGTAAAAGTAGAATGGTTATTGACTACAGAAATTTAAATGCTAAAACTAAAACATATAACTATCCAATACCTAATAAAATACTTAAAATAAGACAGATACAAGGATACAACTACTTTAGCAAATTTGACTGTAAATCAGGATTTTACCATCTAAAACTAGAAGAAGAATCTAAACAATTAACAGCATTCACAGTACGGCAAAAATTATATGAATGAAATGTATTACCATTTGGATATAAAAATGCACCAGGTAGATATCAACATTTTATGGATCATTGTTTTAACCAGCTAGAAAATTGTGTTATATATATAGATGATATATTATTATATTCTAAAACACAAGATGAACATATAAGATTATTAGAAAAATTTATACACATAATTAAACATTCAGGTATAAGTTTAAGTAAAAGTAAAGCAGAAATTATGAAACCACAGATAGAATTTCTAGGAATACAAATAGATAAAAATGGAATAAAAATGCAGACTCACATAGTACAAAAAATAATTACTATTGATGAAAATATAGATACGAAAAAGAAATTACAATCATTCTTAGGATTAGTAAATCAAGTAAGGAAATATATACCAAAATTAGCAGAACATTTAAGACCATTATATAAAAAACTCAAAAAAGATGTTGAATATCATTTTGACAACAAAGATAAAGAACACATAAAAAATATTTAAAAATTATGCAAAAAATTACCAAAATTATATTTTCCTGATGAAAGTAGAACATTCACATATATAATTGAAACAGATTCAAGTGACCACAGTTATGGAGGAGTACTAAAATATAAATATGACAAAGAAAAGGTAGAACACCATTGCAGGTATTGCTCAGGATCATATACTGAGGCACAAGCAAAATGGGAAATAAATAGAAAGGAATTATTTGCATTATATAAATGTTTGTTAGCATTTGAACCATATATAGTTTACAATAAATTTATTGTAAGAACAGATAACACAAAGTAAAATGGTGGATAACAAAAAAGTTAGATGATTCAGTTACAACAAAGGAAATAAGGAGATTGGTATTGAATATATTAAATTTTACATTTACAATTAAAATTATATAAACTGATGAAAATCTCGTTGCAGATTACTTATCAAGAAAAAGAAACACAAACTGAACCAGATACAACAAAAGAAATACTCAAAGCTATTACTACACTTTCTACAAAAGTAGATAGTATGAGTAAAGAGTTACAAAATTTGAAAACAAAAAGTCAGCAGCATGACTATAAATATGCGGATCTATGTCGATCGGAAGACACAAAAATTCCAGAGCTACAAGGAGATGATGGGAAACTCCTTAAAACCAATAACAATGTTTGCTTAAATGCAGCTACAGCCAGCACATCTACAGCAGAACAATCTACAAGAAAGGAGGAGAATAATATAAAATATACAAATACAAATTTGAATAAACTATTCTCAAAATCATACACTCCTCAAAATACACAAAAATATATATATCTGTTACCCCACAAACAAATACTTACAAAACCAGCCTAGAATCCCAGAAGCAAACATAAAACTACATCTCCAGGACATATATCAAAAATATATACAAAGTACAAACATTTCTAAACCGAAACCCTAGAGCCAAAGAAACAAAAAACCCAACTGAAAACTATATAACCCAATATTTACAAGGATACAATAAGCTAATTGCACAACCAGGAACCAACCCAAATCCAGTAGCAACCTTCTACAACTACGGATTATTAAGCACAGTATATACAGTGACAGGAGATGAGATATCCAAGATACCAGAACTATATAAAGCATTTTTACAATATAAGAGAGTAACCAAAGGTACTCTTTTCTATGTAAAATTCTATGCAGCTACGGCAGAAATATTATATGACGAAGTCAAACCTACAATCCAAGTTATAAAGATTGGATTAACAAGGGAAATGATAATCCCTGAAAAGATAGATATCCAGGAAGAGATACAAGAAGTAGATATTCCAGAATTTTATGCAAACAAAAGGACTATCGGAATAGCTACCATATTAAACGAGTTAACAAATAATTATTTAAACGAAAATGCAATATGGACATATTACAACAGAGATCAGAAAATTATTTATTCAAACTGTAGAGATATACGAGAAACAGATATGGAAGATCTAAGACAATGGATATTGAGCTTGCTAAAGCCAGAACAAATACCTACGACAAGAGCTATACGAAAGATTTTATTTCAGCCAATTTGATGACAAGATATTGCAAATTAATAGGACAAAAATATTCTGACCATATATGTTCAAAATGTGAAGGAGAAGACAACTATGTGCCAGAAGTCCAACTAGAATAAAAGATGTGAAGAACAAGATATTGGAAAAAAGAAGAAAAGAGACATAAAGATATCTGTACAAATTAGGTCATAGTCATTGTCGGCCATTTGGCCAAATTTTATTTTATTTTCTTGTAAAAAGTCGTAAAGTCAATAGTGTATATATGTTTTTATCGTAAATAGTAAGACTCAAGTAACTGTGTAAATAGTAAGAGTCAAGTTACTATGTAAATAGTAAAGGCCAATTATCTTTTAATAAAGATGAAAGGTCATTATGTATGTCAATATAAGGGGCATTTGCCTTCATAAATAAAACACACCTCTTCCAAAATCTCTTTCACTACTCTCTTCTCTCTCTTTACGCTTCCACCCCAAAATTGGTATCAGAGCTAGCTAGCTAACTAACTAAACTAATAACTATGGAGAAATCTGGAGCTACAAATCTACAAAATCAGGTATACGCTCTTAAATTTATGAGTAGCTAAATAAATTTATTCCTGAAAATCTCTTGTTGATTATAATTGTTTATCATGACTTAATAATGCTCTAATAAGCATATTTAGAAGGTTTGCTACAGAAATATTCTTCGAATAAGTATGCCCAGACTATGCCATCCTAAGGTTGAAACCGGTAGGCAAGAAGGCCGTTTAGGGGAGTAAACAAAGTTGAGGCGCTGTTAGCGTAACTAACCAAAGAAGAAAGCTGTAGTAGTGACTAGACGAGATGATTATTAAATCATTATTATTTCATAATAAATAAGTATAATCCATTAAGAGGTTGGAAGGAATAAAAATTTTAGAAAAAATTAATAAAATGAGTACATATTTAATAGATGATGATGATAACTATAATGTATTACTACTCTATATATTAAAAGATCTAAGTACTGATATAAAAAGGGAAATTTATGACAAATTAGTAACATATGAGATAATAGAAATAACAACCCAAGGTTGGACTAAGTTAACCATACAAAGTATACAGGATGAACTTTATTATGATATGCATGATTTATATGATGATTTAGATATCAGATATTAAATATGACTGAATATTGACTAAGGCGATATGGTAGAAATTACAGGTTAAAAAAGATTAAATATCCAGATAACTTATGTAAGTTTTTTAAAATATTATATAAAAAATTATGATGGATAAAAATAAAAATACTAAAATTATATTAGCAGGAGCATGTAATAAATCAATACTAGGACAAAGAAAAGATATGTTTATGTAAGAATTAGAATTAGATTGTCTTGAATATGAATTACAACATAATATAATACATAAATTATAATGAACAAAGAAGAATTTGTAGTAGACGAAAAAACATATGAAAACCAAGACGGAATGATAATAAAAATAATATTTTCAAATTTAGGAAAAAGATATAAAAAAAAAGGAAATAATCTATACTTGATGTTAGAAAAAGAAACAGCAAAATTAGAAGATAGTTTAACAGCTATGATAAGAATAACAAAAGAAAATGAAGAAATAGACAAATCAAAAGAAATTGAAAAAATAAAAATACAAGCAAAATAAGAAGTACAACATTTAAAAGAAATAAAAAATACAAGAATAAGTAAATTAGAAAAGGAATTAGCTAGGTTAAAATTATTATATGAAAATAAGCAAAAACAAAAGGAAAAAGATAAAGAGCTTGAATTAATGAATGAAATAAAAGAAATGGAACAAAAATTAAATGAAGATATTGACATAAATGAAGTAAATGAAATAGATGAAAATGAAAATGACCAAAAATCAGAAATAAGTGACATAAGTGAGACATATACAGAAATCTTAGAACAGACAAATAAACTAAAAAATTAGAAATAAACACAGGAGATATGAAAAGACCTAGTACGTCAAGAGTAAAAACCCCAGATAACAGTCCCAAAAATAGTCCTAGAAGTAGTCCTAGGTGGACACCACCAACTTATTATACAGAAAGTTATCAACAATCAGATAGAAATAATGCAATATGAAACAGTAGACTAAATAAAAATTGGATACCGAAACCAATAAGTGAACAATATAATTTCTTAGATTTAGATTGTGTCACAGATATAAATAAAACAATATTACTATGGACAGGAAATATATCTAAACAGTTAATAGATAACAAAATAGAAACAACAAAAACACCGAGATACATAGAAAGAACATTCGTAGGAACAACAAAATTATGGATAGAAAATCTACCCTTAGAAAGTTTAGAAGTACTTAGAAATGATAAGAAAATGGATGGATCCCCATCAGCAACAAATATAGATATACTAGACAAATATGAATCAGCAATAAGAAATGAATTTGGAGGTATGACCACGGATATAAGAGAACAAAATAGAGAAAAAATAATAAATAGACAACTTATGACAAAATTGGCTATATGTAAAATTTGTTATATAGAAGAATATACTTGTGCATTCAAAGAATATTATTACAAATATAAATACAATTTAGACGAAGCAAAAGAAATAAGAAAACAATATTTTACAAAATTACCAGAACCATTTAGTACAAAAATAATAAAGGATTGGAATAATGAAGGAATGGTAGATACTTTAGGAGCTAGAATAAAATTTCTATCTCAATGGTTTACACAATTATGTGAGAACCAAAAGAAAAATTAAAACTGGAAAAAGTACTAAATAAAAATTTATCATGCTGTAAAAATAAAATGGCACCACAGTTTGGGTGTACAAATAAAAAATCAAAATCCAAAAGATATAAAAATTATAGAAAAAATAAAACTAAGTATAAATATAAACAACCAAGACGAAGGTATTATGTAAAAAACAATAAAATGAAAAGACCATATAGACCTAAAAGAAAAATATCCCAATATACATGTTATAATTGCGGGTAAAGTGGTCTTTTATAGGCTAAGGGTAGTATTGTATTTACCCTGAATATTTAATTAATTAATTATTTAATATAAGGAGTGGACATTCCAGGTAGGGTTGACCCGAATTGACTCATTTTCGTGAGTAAGGCTTCATCCGGGTTTGATCCTTGGCGGAAGAAATTATTTAATTGAAATAATTAGTGTTTAACATTCTGATTTAATTAAGGAAAAATAATTTTTTCTATAAAAAATTAATAATAAAATAAATAAGTAATAAAGAGTCCTACTTTGACTAGGTCTTCAAGTAAAACTCCTACTCCTAGACTTACTCTCATATCTCTCAACTCTCATTCTTATGTCGCTCACTCTCATTCTCTCTTCCATTATAATAAAAAATGAACAAAAAAATCTAAGTTCCTCACTTGAAGAATTTTCACACAAAAATACAAAAGAAAAACTAACCATAAAAGGAAAAGTGAAAACATTTTTCAAACAGTTTGCGCGTTTGTTTTATTGAAGCATTTGTTTTTTATTGGAGTTTAAAGCACGAGATCTGATTTTAAAGGTGTGAAATGACGAAAAAAGGTATGGGTTTTCTTCCTCTTGGTCCCTTTCCCAAGAGACTCCTAAGTTTTAGCCAAATTCTAATCCGAAAACTAGGAATGTTCCTCTTTGCATGTCGCTGTCAGTAGCTATAATCGAATTTGAAGTTGGGTATGTTTTCCTCGTAGAATTTAGAGATGTGATGTGTTTTCATGATGATTATGCTCAATTTTATTTGTTCAGATTTATGTGAATAATAAGCATGCTTTATGAAACTGTGTTAAACATGTGTGTGTGCATTGTGTATGTTGTGGCTTTTGTCATGGATAGAAGTGTGTAATATGCATGTTAAATTCTTGTGATTTGAATTCATTAACTTGATGTAAATCAGTGGTGTTATGTTGCTGAATTGATTGAAAATCCTTATCAAATATAATTATGATAATGCACAAAAAAAAGTACGAAATGTCCAATGATTTGTCCAAAAAATCTAACGTATAAAAGGTTGAGGAAATGAACTGGGAAGTGTGACCAAATTTCTAGATTTGCTGGAAAAAAATTTCTGCCATGTTACTGGAAAAATTTAGAGTTTATAAAAAACTTTAAAATGTATGAGATCAATGGGGATTGAACCCAATACCTTAACATATGCAATCTATAAAAAATTCAAATAATAAAAATGAGGTAAGGGGGATTTTAAATTGGGTAAGGCTCAAGAGAAGAGTTAGGAGAAAAAGAAAGAAACATATAATGAGTGGTATGCCGATCGAACCCACAACCTCTCAGATTGGTGAGGGAGAGAGGATAAATATGAAAGAAAAAACAAATGAGGTTGTGGGGGATCGATCGCACATCCTCTAGGTCTCAAACATAAAAAGAGAGAGGAAAGAAAAAAAAGAAAATGAAATGTAGGCGTTGGGTTTCGAACTTGGGACAGCAAGCTTAAATTTTAAATAAAAATTTAACATAAGACTAAGTGTTGATAAAGGGATTTTATATAGGTTTCCTTTCACAATTCCGTATTGATGCATAAGTCTTACGTGAATAAATAATTAATGAAAGTTGCCTACTGGATTTGAAATTGACACCTTGACATGCCTAGAAGATACGTAAGTCTTGTACCATATAATCATTGGTTAGTATGAATCACTTAGTCGAATTATGAATGAAGCCTCATGGCTTGTACATTGGGATTCATATGTTTAGTGTACATTTATAAATAAGTGAACCTAATTGTATGTGAGAAAATCATGTGAACCCCGGAGGATTAAGTAAGAATGTGAACGACACTAAAAGGCCAAGTGCATTGGCATATGTTTAAATGAACATTCATGTAACAATGTGAGTAATTTTTTATACTATGATGCTGATGAAACTAGTACCAACATGACTATATGCTAGTGCATGTGAGACAACTTGTATCTACGCCTAAAAATCAATGTCACTAAATGAAATTTCTAAGAGAGTATATTTATGCGAAACGATGACTAAGAATATGTATGTTACCAATGAAAAAACAATGAAAAGTGAGAAAACATGAAATGAAAATATATTAAGAAATAATAGGGTGATACCACAATATAAGGCTAGTGCAAGTGAGACAAGTTGTATCTACGCCAATATAAGGTAACCAAAAGTACTCACCTAAGAGAGTCATGAATATTATATGACAAGTCTTAATCATACTTTATATGTAATGTAACGACCTGTTTAGTCGTTTTGAGCAGCAGACTTCAATTCTGGAAAAATTGATAGAAGCGACGGACTCCACGACGGACCGTCATGGGCACGACGGACCGTCGCAGGGTCTCGTTTCAAAACACTTAGAAAATCTGAAATTGGGTACTGAAAATCCACTCTCTAAACTTTGTAACGGAATGGAAGGACGGACCGTCACAGGTGTGAAAGACCGTCACAGACTCTTCAGAGAAATTAAGTCTCTAACTGTATGACGGGGCAGCAGGACGGACGTCGCAGGAGCGACGCGCCGTCACAGACTGCGTAATCCCAGTCTGGGTCGGATTTCTTGATACGTTTTAAGGGACGTTTTTGACTATTCCTGCTTTAATTATAAAGTTAGTGGGTTAATGTTAATAAGTCTAATTACCTGGGGGTTAAAAGAGGTAACCTTTAAGTTAATTAGTGAGTTATTATTGACATCTTTTATTCTTAATTATATGCTAATTAGGGTAAAAGAAAGAGGGTTTGAATAAGAAAAAGAAAAGAACAGAAAGAGAGAGAAGGAGAATCGATAGAGAGAGACGAACGAAGAGGAAAAACACAAGGCTTTGGGAAATTCTTGCTTGATCACTAGTCTTCGGTGGAGGTAGGTTATGGTTTCTCTTACGATATTCGTAGTAAACTCTTAATAGCGAATGATATGTATTAATAATATTGTAAACCCTGCTATGTGCTTAATTGTATGCTTGCATGAATGTAATTATATAATTGTAATGGTATAAGCATGATGAAGTTATTGAATCCCAAATCTTGCAAAACCCTAATCTCTTTGTTAATGATGAGGCCTTGGTATAAAAGAAGGCGTGATGAACTAAAATAATGAGATTGATGATGTCTTGGTAAGAAAGAAGGGTTGATGAATTGATAGAAGGAGATTAGGGGATCGGGTGTCACGAACCGACACGTAGATTTAGGGGATCGGGTGTCACGAACCGACACGTAGATTTAGGGGATCGGGTGTCACGAACCGACACGTAGAATTAGGGGATCGGGTGTCACGAACCAACACGTAGAATTAGGGGATCGGGTGTCACAAATCGACACGTAGATTTAGGAGATCGAGTGTCACGAACCGACATGTAGATTTAGGGGATCGGAGTGTCACGTTCCGACACATAGTAGTAGGGGATCCGAGTGTCACGTACCGACACAAGAGGATTAATGACTATGAGGGAGCGGAGTGTCACGTACCGACACAAGAGAAATAAAGATAATGAATCTTGAAAGATGTTAATATACTCAATCTAATGAACATAATTCCCAAATGAGTATGGTATTGAGGCTTGAGTCCTCATGTGTGAACTTGACGGTAATTGTTAATGATATAGTACTTGCTGTTGCTACATGTTGAGTATCATAGTTGATTTTATGATATTACTTGGTATATATTGTTTTCTATTTTGAGTTGGCCGATGATATCTACTCAGTACCCGTGTTTTGTACTGACCCCTACTTTTATGTTTTTCTTCTTGTTATTTGTGGAGTGCAGCAGACATACCGTCGTCTTCAACTCAACAGTAATTCTAGCCAGTCTTCGTCACACCGGATCTTTTGGGTGAGCTAACGCTTCTAGCTTGGATTGGATCTTCTCCTTCATGTTTTGATGCCTTGAACTTCCGGCATGGACTAGCTTTTATTTGTTTTAGCTTTTTAGAATACTCTTAGTTTAGTACTTTGATAATAGATGTTCTTGTGGTGATGACTTCCAGATTTTGGGGATAATCATAGTTATTGATTTTATTAATGAGTTTAAGTCTTCCGCATTACTTTATGTTGATATGACATTGAAATGTTAAGGTTTAGATTGGTTTGTTCGCTCACATAGGAGGGTAAGTGTGGGTGCCAGTCGCGGCCTGGATTTGGGTCGTGATAAACTTGGTATCAGAGCATTAGGTTCGTTGGTCTCATCACACAAGAACGAGTCTAGTAGAGTCTTAAGGAACGGTAGGGGGACACCTTTACTTTTCTTTAAGAGGCTATAAGACTTTAGGAAAATTCCATTCTTTCTTTCTTTCTTTCGTGCTATTACTTGGGTCCAATTGGTATCTAGGTGATACAAATTGGTATCTGACCATCTTCACTCTATTTCGCAGATGGTTAGAACTAGAGCAACAACCGCGCCAACACCAGCACCGGCGGAACAGGGTGCGTCTGAGCCAACCACTGGAGCTGTAGCTAGAGGAAGAGCAGCGGCAAGAGGCCGTGGTAGAGGTCGTGGGTGGACGTCCTCTAGAGAAAGAGGACGAGCACCTAGCCCATCTGATACTAGGGCGGTGACTCCTCCACCGACTGAGGAAGTAATAAGAGAAGGGGAGGATGGGGAAAATGAACAAGTGCAGAATGAGGGATTGCCAACCCAACCTACCCCAAAGATGATCAATCAGGTTCTCGCCTATCTCAGTGGGTTGTCTGATCAAGATCAGGCGCCTCCAGTGTTTTCTGCACCAACACCTCCGGTTTCAGAGGTACAATATGCAGCCACTATGGCTCCTTGTATGGATGCCTCATTAGATATAGGCACGTTTCCACGTCTGACTACTGGGCCTATAATGACAAATGATCAGCATGAACTTTTCAGTAAGTTCTTGAAATTGAAACCTCCAGTCTTCAAGGGTGCTGAATCTGAGGATGCTTACGATTTTCTGGTTGACTGTCATGAGCTACTACACAAGATGGGTATTGTAGAACGGTATGGTGTTGAGTTCGTGAGTTATCAGTTTCAAGGGAACGCCAAATTGTGGTGGCGGTCACATGTTGAGTGTCAACCAACAAAGGCACCACCTATGACTTGGGCCTCATTCTCTAACTTCTTTATGGAGAAGTATATCCCCCGGACTTTGAGGGATAGGAAAAGGGATGATTTCTTGAGCCTAGAGCAAGGTAGGATGTCGGTTAGTGCATATGAGGCTAAGTTTCGTGCACTATCCAGATATGCCACCCAACTTTGTTTCAGTCCACAAGAGCGGATTCATCGTTTTGTGAAGGGGTTGAGGTCAGAGTTGCGGATTTCAGCATTACAGGTAGCGGCTACGGCAAAATCCTTCCAAGAAGTGGTAGATTTCGTGGTAGAGGTGGAAGGAGTGAAGCCAGATGAATTCACCATGGCATCAACATCAAAGACGTTACGAAAGGGAGGTGAGTTTAATGGTTCTTACTCCAGAGGACAGGGTTCCGGATGTTACTCAGTTCGACCCATTGAGTCTTCACTACAGACTGTAGTTGGGGGTCCACCTCAGACCGGTCAACACTTCTCTGAGAGACCTATTCTTGACTCTAGAGAGTGTTATGGATGTGGGGAGACTGGACATATTAGGAGAAATTGTCCAAAACAGAGTTATAGACCCCCAATGGCTAGAGGTAGAGGTGGTCATGGTAGAGGGCATTATTCTGGAGGACGTGGTGGTCGAGGTAATGGTGGTCACCAAAATGGTCGAGGTGATGGGCAAACTGGAGCCACTACATCACAACATTGTAGGGGCAATGGACAGACAAACGATAGGGCCCATTGTTACGCTTTCCCTGGGCGGTCTGAAGCGGAGGCATCTGATGTTGTCATCACAGGTAATCTTCTGGTTTGTGATTGCATGGCTTCTGTATTGTTTGATCCTGGATCCACATTTTCTTATGTATCTTCCTCATTTGCTAATGGTCTAAATTTACATTGTGAATTACTTGATATGCCTATTCGTTTTTGTACTCCGGTGGGTGAGTCTGTGGTAGTTTAAAAGGTATATAGTTCTTGTTTGGTGAACTTTGTGGGGAGCAACACTTATGTAGATTTGGTTATCCAAGAAATGGATGATTTTGATGTAATTCTGGGTATGACTTGGCTTTCTCCGCAATTTGCGATCTTGGATTGTAATGCTAAAACGGTGACGTTAGCCAAGCCTGGGACAGATCCGTTAGTGTGGGAGGGTGACTACACTTCCAATACGGTGCGTATCATCTCCTTTCTTCGTGCTAAGAAAATGGTTTAGTAAAGGGTGTTTGGCTTTCTTGACACATCTCAAGGATGACACTACCCAAGTACCTTCGATTGAGTCGGTTTCGGTGGTCCGTGAGTTTCTGGATGTGTTCCCTGCAGATCTTCCTGGTATGCCACCAGATAGGGATATTGACTTCTATATTGATCTTGAACCGGGTACTCACCCCATTTCTATACCCCCTTATAGAATGGCTCCCGCAGAGTTAAGAGAGTTAAAAGCACAAACTTCAAGAGTTGTTGAGCAAAGGCTTCATAAGACCAAGTGCATCTCCTTGGGGTGCTCCAATTTTGTTTGTAAAGAAGAAGGATGGGAGTTTTCGGATGTGCATAGACTATCGGCAGTTGAACAAGGTAACCATAAAGAACAAGTATCCTCTTCCTCGCATTGACGACTAGTTCGATCAGTTACAAGGTGCTTGTGTCTTCTCTAAGATTGACTTGAGATCCGGTTATCATCAATTGAAAATACGGGCAACGGATGTGCCAAAGACCGCTTTTAGAACCTGGTATGGGCATTACGAATTTTTAGTGATGTCTTTTGGTCTTACGAATGCCCCTGCTGCGTTCATGAGTTTGATGAACGGGATTTTTAAGCCATATTTTGATCTCTTTGTGATCGTATTTATTGATTACATACTGATATACTCTAAAAGTAGGAAGGAACATGAGGAGCATTTGAGAATGGTATTGGAAATGTTGAGGGAGAAAAAACATTATGCCAAGTTCTCTAAGTGTGAGTTTTGGCTAGATGCAGTGTCCTTCTTGGGGCACGTGGTTTCTAAGGATGGAGTGATGGTGGATCCTTCTATGATTGAGACAGTGAAGAATTGGGTAAGACCTACTAATGTGTCAGAAATAAGGAGCTTTGTTGGTTTAGCTAGCTACTACCGTCGATTTGTCAAGGGATTCTCTTCTATTGCTTCCCAATTGACGAACTTGACTAAGCAGAATGTTCCATTTGTTTGGTCAGATGAATGCGAAGAAAGCTTTCAAAAGCTCAAGACCTTGTTGACTACTGCACCAATCCTTACCCTGCCAGTGGAAGGTAAGAATTTCATTGTCTATTGTGATGCATCCTATTCGGGTTTGGGTGCAGTGCTAATGCAAGAGAAGAATGTGATTGCTTATGCTTCAAGACAATTAAAAGTGCATGAACGTAACTATCCAACTCATGATTTGGAATTGGCCGCGGTAGTGTTTGCATTAAGGCAATGGAGACACTATTTATATGGAGTTAAGTGTGAGGTCTATACGGATCATCCTAGCCTACAGTATGTCTTCACTCAGAAAGATTTGAACTTGAGACAGAGGAGATGGATGGATCTACTGAAGGACTACGACATCACTATTTTGTATCATCCGGGGAAGGCGAATGTTGTAGCGGATGCTTTAAGTAGAAAGGCGGGAAGCATGGGAAGTCTAGCTCACTTGCAAGCTTCTAGACGCCCATTGGCTAGAGAAGTTCAGATTGTGGCTAACGACCTTATGAGATTAGAAGTAAATGAGAAGGGAGGATTTTTAGCTTATGTGGAGGCAAGATCCTCCTTCCTTGACAAGATTAAGGGAAAGCAGTTTAATGATGAAAAATTGATCCGGATCTGAGATAAAGTGTTGCAAGGAGAGGCTAAAGAAGTGACAATTAATGAGAAAGGTGTTTTGAGGTTTAAGGGAAGGGTATGTGTACCCCGCGTCGATGATTTGATCAACACTATTCTGACAGAGGCTCATAGTTTAAAGTATTCGATACATCCGGGTGCAACCAAGACGTACCGTGACCAAAAGCAACACATTTGGTGGAGTAGAATGAAGCGTGATATTGTGGATTTTATTGCCAAATGTCCAAACTGTCAACAAGTAAAGTATGAACACCAAAGGCCCAGAGGAACACTTCAGAGAATGCCCATTCCTGAATGGAAGTTAGTCTTCCAAAGACATTGGGAAAGTTTGATTCTATTTGGGTAATTGTTGATAGGTTAACTAAGTCTGCTCACTTCATTCCGGTAAAGGTGACTTACAATGCAGAGAAGTTAGACAAACTTAACATCTCGGAAGTGGTGCGATTGCATGGGGTTCCACTCTCCATTATATCAGATAGAGGTACGCAGTTTACTTCTATGTTTTGGAAAACATTGCATGCGGAATTGGGTACTAGGTTGGACCTTAGTACTGCGTTCCATCCTCAGACCGATGGTCAGTCTGAGCGAACGGTTCGAGTGTTGAAGGATATGCTTCGTGCATGTGTGATAGAATTTGGTGGTCAGTGGGATAGCTTCTTACCCTTAGCAGAGTTCTCCTACAACAATAGCTATCACTCAAGCATTGATATGGCCCCATTTGAGGCACTATATGGGAGAAGATGTAGGTCTCCCATTGAATGGTTTGATGCATTTGAGTTTAGACCTTGGGGTACTGACCTTCTGAGAGAATCATTAGATAAAGTGAAATCTATTCAAGAAAAGTTGTTAGCGGCTCAAAGTAGACAGAAAGAGTATGCAGATCGAAAGGTTAGAGACTTGGAGTTCATGTAGGTGAACAAGTCTTGTTGAAGGTTTCGCCGATGAAAGGGGTGATGCGGTTTGGTAAGCGAGGTAAACTTAGCCCAAGGTATATTGGTCTATTTGAAGTACTGAAGCTAGTAGGGGAGGTGGCTTATGAGTTAGCCTTGCCTCCAGGGCTGTCCGGAGTGCATCCGGTGTTTCATGTGTCTATGTTGAAAAGATACCATGGGGATGGAAACTATATTATTCGTTGGGATTCAGTCTTGCTTGACGAAAATTTGACTTATGAGGAGGAGCCTGTTGCCATTCTAGATAGAGAAATTGGCAAGTTGAGATCAAGAGAGATTGCATCCATCAAGGTGCAATGGAAAAATCGTCCGGTTGAAGAAGCAACTTGAGAGAAGGAGGTCGATATGCGAGAAAGATACCTACACCTGTTTACAGATTCAGGTACTCCTTTTCGCCCTTGTTTTCCTTCTTGTGATCGTTCGGGGACGAACGATGGGTAAATTGGTATCTATTGTAACGACCTGTTTAGTCGTTTTGAGCAGCAAACTTCAATTCTGGAAAAACTGGCAGAAGCGACGGACCGTCATGGGCACGACGGACTGTCGTAGGGTCTCGTTTCAAAACACATAGAAAATCTGTAATTGGGTACTGAAAATCGACTCTCTAAACTTCGTAACGGAATGGCAGGACAGACCGTCACAGGTGTGACGGACCGTCACAGACTCTTCAGAGAAATTGAGTCTCTGAACTCTGTGACGGGGCAGCAAGACGGACCGTCGCAGGCGCGACGGGCCGTCAAAGACTACGTAATCCCAGTCTGGGTCGGATTTCTTGATACGTTTTAAGGGACGTTTTTGACTATTCCTGCTTTAATTATAAAGTTAGTGGGTTAATGTTAATAAGTCTAATTACATGGGGGTTAAAAGAGGTAACCTTAAGTTAATTAGTGGGTTATTATTGCCATCTTTTATTCTTAATTAGATGACAATCAGGGTAAAAGAAAGAGGGTTTGAATAAGAAAAATAAAAGAACAGAAAGAGAGAGAAGGACAATCGATAGAGAGATAAATGAAGAGGAAAAACACAAGGCTTTGGGAAATTCTTGAGTGATCACTAGTCTTCGGTGGAGGTAGGTTATGGTTTCTCTTACGATATTCGTAGTAAACTCTTAATAGCGAATGATATGTATTGATAATATTGTAAACCCTGCTATATGCTTAATTGTATGCTTGCATGAATGTAATTATATAATTGTAATTATATAAGCATGATGAAGTTATTGAATACCAAATCTTGCAAAACCCTAATCTCTTTGTTAATGATGAGGCCTTGGTATAAAAGAAGGTGTGATGAACTAACATAATGAGATTGATGATGTCTTTGTAAGAAAGAAGGCTTGATGAATTGATAGAAGGAGATTAGGGGATCGGGTGTCACTAACCGACACGTAGATTTAGGGGATCGGGTGTCATAAACCGACACGTAGAATTAGGGGATCAGGTGTCACGAACCGACACGTACAATTAGGGCATCGGGTATCACGAACCGACACGCAGATTTAGGGGATCGGGTGTCACGAACCGACATTTAGATTTAGGGGATCGGAGTGTCACATTCCATCACATAGTAGTAGGGGATCGGAGTGTCACGTACCGACACAAGAGGATTAATTACTATGAGGGAGCGGAGGATCACGTACCGACACAAGAGAAATAAAGATAATGAATCTTGAAAGATGTTAATATACTCAATCTAATGAACATAATTCCCAAATGAGTATGGTATTGAGGCTTGAGTCCTCATGTGTGAACTTGACGGTAATTGTTAATGATATAGTACTTGTTATTGCTACATGTTGAGTACCATAGTTGATTTATGATATTACTTGGTATATATTGTTTTCTATTTTGAGTTGGCCGATAATATCTACTCAGTACCCATGTTTTGTACTGACCCCTACTTTTATGTTTTTCTTCTTGTTATTTGTGGAGTGCAGCAGACGTGCCGTCGTCTTCAACTCAACAGTAATTCTAGCCAGTCTTCGTCACACTGGATCTTCAGGGTGAGCTAACGCTTCTAGCTTGGACTGGATCTTCTCCTTCATGTCTTGATGCCTTGAACTTCTTGCATGGACTAGCTTTTATTTGTTTTAGCTTTTTAGAATACTCTTAGTTTAGTACTTTGATCATAAATGTTCTTGTGGTGATGACTTCCAGATTTTGGGGATTATAATAGTTATTGATTTTATTAATGAGTTTAAGTCTTCCGCATTACTTTATGTTGATATTACATTGAAATGTTAAGGTTTAGATTGGTTGGTTCGCTCACACAGGAGGCTAAGTGTGGGTGCCAGTCGCGGCCCAAATTTGGGTCATGACATGTAACTATAAGGAAAATCACACTTGATACGTAACATCTAATGAGCTATGACTACCTCATGCTAGAATAAAGCTTTGACGATGTATGAGTTTAACGTAAATAGGAACTTTAAACGCAACACCGATAGCCTACCTATGAATGGTGACGCCTTCTTTCGATAAGGGCGTAGATACACGTAATTCTTATTAGATGAGAATTTCTACTAAGGTGGGTACGGGTCTTTCTAAATCTCCTAGTTATTGAACTATGCTGCCAACATAGGGAACTAGACAATGGTTTTCCACCTAAGCAATCTAAGGATGTTTTGGTTTAACCTTGGCCAATGACTCAACCTCTTTTCAGTGTAGAGAAGACAATGTATTTCATGATTCTCACATGATATATGTTTGTTAAAGTTGAATTCCTCAAAGTATGAAAGATAACTAAATGAATGATACCAAAGGTGTTTGGATACGATAATCAAGAGGTGAACTAGACTTAAGTAATGACAATAGGTCATTCTTGGTCATTGCACAGTAAACCTGATGAGAGTCTTAAATAACATCCTAGGTATAGCTTGTGTTTACACCAGACTACGAACGAATGCAAATGAAGTACATATGAACGAATGAAGCAGACTCTGTGTTTTCTAAACAAAGCTCTCTAGTTTAGGTCCCATGTGTTGAGCCCTCAGAGGGAAGTCCTAATGTGAATTTCATGATTCAAAGGTCTCACGGCGTATGAACAAATGATCTGTAATATATGTTTGTGCTATATGAAATATGTTATGTGTTGTGTGAAATATGAAAATAATGATGATGCATGGTACTCTCATAACATGACTTTCCTAATCTTATTTTGCAAGTCAAAATGACTTGGCGTTCCATAATTCATACAGTTAGGAAAGAGCTCTTCTTAATCATACATGTCCTTGCTGTTTACTTGCATACACCCATACTTAGTACAAGTGTGTACTAATCCCATACATTATACTATTTTGGGAGGAGGTTCAGGAGGGTGTTGAAGACATTAATTCTATGTAGTTGTTCGGACATTAGAGTTTTTAAATTGGACTTGGTAGGTCCTCATGCATTCGAGGATGCCTGCTGTTATGTTTTGAGCTTAGTAATAGGTTTAGGATGCTGGAGTATGTTCCACTAGTATTTCATTCCTATTTTGTTTAGACTTATGTAAAAGTGTCGTTTTAGCAATCGTTACTTATGCTATAAGACTATTTATTTTAATATTAAATAATCCTTCATTAGATAGTTGATACACATGAGTAATGAACTTATTCATAAGCTTATGCATGTTATAACTATGAATTCTATGTACACTTCAAACATAACAAAAAGTTTCAAATTTTCCGCAAACATTAAGCAAACAAATGTAATGATGACGTAAGTAAGCTTGTCTTCGACCTCTGAGAAGTCAACAACGACGGTTTAGGCTATGGTCTAGAACTCGGTCGTGACAAACATTGTATAAGATCATTAGGTACATATCAAAGACATTAGGCTCATATAAACCACGTTCATGAATCAGAGACTGCATAATGCTTAGGAAATTTTCCCTTCTTCTAATCTTATTGTGCCTTATGAAATTTTAATTTCGTGGTGTTAAAAGTGTATCTAAAATCCACTCTAGTGTTTCAGAAAGATGAGAGCCCACAGTTAACAGAAATATTGAAGTAGATAAACCTTAGGAGAGGTCACCTTGTACAAAGTGTGGCATACTGCATGGATGAGAGTGTATTGTGGGCTCTAACGCCTGTTACAGTTGTGGAAAACCCGGTCACATGATGAAGTATTTTGCGAATAGGAGAGGTCAAGAAAATGGGAAGGAGAGAGTTCATCCGAATGGTATAAGTTAGGAGGCCCGAAGGAGACAACGATTCTTCGCATACAAGTCTAGGGGTGATGGGGAAGGTACTTCTAGTAATGTCTCACGTGCGTATCCTTACTTAGTCTTTCGTGTGTTTCACTTTCTACAGTTTTTTATGCACTAGTATGAGCTTAATATGTTTGAGTCATCATGGTGGTTGCTGATTTGTGTGACTTATGCGTTTGTTTATGTTGTATGCTTAGACAAGACTAGGTTAGGAAAGTGTTTCCTCAGTCTTTTAATGTGAAGCTGCTAGTAGGTTTCAAAGATGTGAACCATCATGCTCAAATGTGAATTAGATATTCAACAATGAAAAGTATTGAATTACTTATGTATGTGTATGTTCTATGGATTACTGACTTGATGTTACTAAAGAGTAATGTCATTCGAGGATGAATTTTCCCAAGGGGGGATAATGTAACAACCTGAAATTGACTATGCTAAGTAATGCATAACGTACCTAGAATGCCTAGATTAGACCGGTTCACACAGATTGATGCACGTGGAAACAGACCTCTGAACCAATGCATCTTCCAAGGCAAAAAACTTAGTGAGTTACTTGATCTAGGAAAGGTTGGGTCCAGCCATGTAGGGCACCCAAAATATTAAGATTCACCAAGATGAGTCTTACTAGGACTTGAAAGGGAAAATCTTATGTTTGGAGGGTCTAAGGGTAAAATGGTCTTTTCCAGGCTAAGGGTAGTATTGTAATTACCCTAAATATTTAATTAAATAAATAATTAATTAATTATTATAAGGAGTGGAAAATTCGGGTAGGGTTGATCCTAATTTACTCATTTTTGCGAGTTAGGCTTCATCCAGGTTCGATCTTTGGTGAAAACAATGATTAAATTGAAATAATTGGTATTTAATAATTAAGTGGAATTAGTTTGTATTTAAAATTCTTATTTAAGTAATGGAATATAAGATTTTTAGTAAAAAATTAACAATAAAATAAATAAATAAGAAAGAGTCCTAGTTTGACAAGTCTTCAACTAAAACTCCTACTCCTAAACTTACTCTCATCTATCTCCACACTCATTCTCACGTCTCTCACTCTCATTATCACTTCCATCATCAGCAAAGAGAAAAAAAATGAATGTTCATCAGTTGAAGAACTTGCACACATAAACTCAAAAGAATAACTAATCTAAAAATGAAAAGCGAATTTTTTTTTCAAAATGTTTGCGCGTGAGTTTTGTTGGAGAAGCATTTGATTTTTGTGGGAGTTGGAAGCACTTGAGATCACATATGAAGGTGTTGAACGAAGAAAAAAGGTATGGGTTTTCTTTCTGATAGTCCCTTTCAAAAGAGACCCCCATGTTTCAGTCAATTTCTAATCCGAAAACTAGGAATGTTTCCCTTTGCATGTCGCTGTCAGTAGCTCCCATCAAATTTGTAGGTTGGGTGTGTTTTGATGGTAGAATTTAGGGATGGTTATGATTATGATCAATGATGCATGTTCAGAATTATGTGAGTAATATGCATGCTTTCCGAAACTATGTGTTAAACGTGTGTGTACCAATTGTTTATGACGTGGCTTTGGTCATGGGTTGAAGAGTGTAATTTGTATGTTAATTTCTTTTTTTTGTATGCAATTACTGGATGTAAATCTTGATGTTCATAAGTGTTGTAATGTTTCTGAATTGAGTGAAAAGTTTTATCAAATATTAACGATAATGCACAAAATAAACGTAGGAAATGTCCAATAAATTGTCCAAAAATGTAACGTATAAAATGTTTAGAAAATGGACTGGAAAGTGTGATCGAATTTCCAGATTTTCTATAAATTTGTTTGGGCAAGTTACTGGAAAATTTACATATTTAAAAAAAATTTAAAATGTATGAGGTCATTGGGAATTGAACCCAAGACGTCATCATATGCAAGATATGCAAAACATCAATGAAAAAAATGAGGTAAGGGGGATTTTAAATGGGGTAAGGCTCAAGTTAAGATTTATGATAATAATGAATGAAAAATAAATGAGTTGTGTGGGGATCGAACCCACAACCTCTCGGATAGGAAAGGGAGAGAGGAGAAAAATGAAAGAAAAATAAAACGAGGTTGTGGGGAATTGATCCTACATCCTCTTGGTCTCAAACGAAAAACAAGAGAGGAAAGAAAAGAAAGAAAAAGAATGTAGATTTTGGGCTTCGTACTTGGGTCCCAATTTGAAATTTTATATCAAAATATAATATAAGCTTAGGTGTTGCTCAAGAGATTTGAAATCGGGTTCCCTGCCCAATTCCTTATTGATGCGTAAGTCTTACATGAACAAACACTTAATGAAAGCTCTCTATAGGAATCGAAATCGAGACCTTGGCATACCTACAAGATGAATAAGTCTTGTAGCATATAATCTTGGGTAAGTATGGATCACTTAGACAAATTATGAGTGAAGCTTCATGGCTTGTACGTATGGATTCATAAGTTCAACGTACGTTTAAAAAAAGGGAACCTAAGATGTATGTGATGAAATTATTTTACCCCCGGAGGGTTAAGTAATAATGTTAAACACATTAAAAGGACCAGTGCATTGGCATATGATGAAATGAACATTTACCTAATAATGTTAGTAATTATGTTATACTATGATAGTAATGAATGTTGTGACAACATGACTATAGGCTAGCACAAGTGAGACAAGTTGCATCTACACCTAAAAATCAACGTACTAAATGAAATTTCTAAGGAAGTACATTTATTCTAAATAATGAATAAATAAAGAAAGAGTGGATAAAAGAAGATTGTCTAGTACAAGTGAGACAAGTTGTATCTATTCCTAAAATCAATGTCCCTAATTGAAAATTCCAAGAGAGCATCTTTATGTTAAACGATGAACAAATAATGAAAGTTGAGTAAACATAAAATGAAAAGATCTTAAGAATTTATACGGTGACACCACAATATAAGTCTAGTGATAGTGAGACAAGTTGTACCTATCCATATATAAGGTCACCAAAACTATTCACCTAAGAGAGTTTTGAATATTAAGAGAAAAGTCTCAATCACACTCTACATGTATATGTAAGGACAATTCAAACATAATACGTAAAGAAGAGAAGATAAATAATCTAATGACCTATGACTACCTCATTCTAGAAACAAGCTTTGATGATTTATGAGTTTAATGTAAATAGGAACTTTAAACAGAGAACCGACAACTATCTATGAGTGGTGATGCCTTCTTTAAGGAAGGGCAGAGGTTCACTTAATTCTCATGAGATGAGACTGTACACAAACGTGGATATGGGTCTCCCTAAATCTCCTAGTCTTTGATCAATTCTACAAACATAGGGACCTAGCGAGTGGTTTTCCACCTAAGCGAGCTACGAATGTTTTGTTTTAACCTTGGCTGGCGACTCCACCTCTTCTTGGTCTCTTTTCGGTGTGGGGAAGACACTATATTTCATTATACTCACATGATCTATGTTTGTTCATGTTGAAGTTCCTAAATGTATTAAAGACAATAAAATGAATGATTCAAAAGGTGTTTTGATAGGATAATCAAGAGGTCAACTAGACTCAAGTAATGACACTAGGTTATTCTTGGTCATTGCACAGTGAACCCGATGGAGTCCTAAATAACATCCTAGGTATAGCTTCTGTTCACACCAACCTACGAATGATTGAAAATGAAGTATGTATGAATAGATGAAGCAGAATCTGCGTTTGCTAAAGAGGGATCCCTAGTTGAGGTCCCATATGTTGAGCCATCATTTTGGGAAGTCCTAATGTTATGTTCGTAATTCCATGTTCTTAAGGCATATGAACGAATGATATGTAATATATCTCAGTGCTATATGAAATATATTTTGTGCTGTGTGCAATATAAAAAGAATGATGATACATGTTACTCTCATAGCATGACTTTCCGAATCTTATTTGGCAAGTCAAACTGACTTGGATTTCCATAATTCATATCGTTAGGAGAGAGCTCTTTTTACGTGAATTACTTGGTGTGTACTTGTATACAACCATACTTAGTACAAGTGTGTACTAATCCCATACATTATATGTGCAAGATCAGGAGGATGTTGAAGACATTCATTGCAATTGTTCAGTCATCAGAGTTTTTCATCTGGACTTTTTAGGTCCTCATGCATTCGAGAATGCCTACCGTTATGTTTTGAGTTTATTAATAGGTTTAGGTTAGTGGAGTATGATCCACTAGTATTTCTTTCCTAATTTATTTAGACTTATCTAATGTTGCATTTTTGGCAATTGTTATTTATGCTATAAGACTATTTATTTCAAGATTGAATAATACTTTATTAGAAGGTTGACACACATGAGTAATTAAATTCTTTATACGCGTATGCATTCTATGACTGCGAAGTCTATGTACACTTCAAACAAAACAAAAAGATTCAAATTTTCCGCTAAAATTAACTGAACGATTGTAATAACGATGTAAGTAGCGTTCTTTACGACCTCTGATAGGTCAACGGTGCCGGTTTCGAAAAGGGTCTAGACAACGATCATGACATCCCAAGATTAAATATGTTACATAGCATGTCAATTATCACATAATTGAAGTTGAAAGCCATGACCTTGAAGCCCTAGAAAAGCTTGAACTTGTTCTTCAATGAAGTTAGGCTAGTTCAATGACTTAGAAGCCTTTTATAATCCTAAACTAACTAATTATAACCATCCCTAAGTGTTAATTAATTAATTACTTAATGACCTAAAAACCCCTAATTTAAGAATGTCGAGGTACTGCAACATGGCTCCATCGACGAGACCCCGTCATCCAAACCACCGACTTTACTAGTCAAACGTGGTTTGGGACAAAGTATGGTTTTCAGAGGCTTTGGGTAAATAGATAAGTGTAGATAAATGGCCGCCAATAATGGAGAATCTTTTAATCGATGGATCGTCATTCCTCATGTGGATGCGTAATATCTTTTGATAGCACATAGGGTCAAATGTTAGGGTCCTCTTCGAGGACCCTTAGGGTTGTGCTTGCGGAGTTGTACCTGGATGTTTCAACCTTAAACACACCATAAGGTGTAATTTAAGATTTTTCTCTAACATTGACTTTTATAAGACTTCCAACCCCTTGAAACACCTAAAGGCACACTAGGTAATTTTCACTAGTCTCCGAGCGTCGTGTTTGTCCCTAAACATTTAGGCTTTAATATATCCTAATTGAGTTTAATACATCAGTTAAAGTCTGGAATCATCATTATTCACTTCATGAGGCTTTATTCTACGTCATTGAACTTTTGTGGTGTTACAATATTCCCTCCCCCTTTGGATCATTCGTCCCTTAATGACACCTTTATCTTTTAATACAAAAATAAAAGAATCAATTTCTATCAGCCCACACCAACAACATAATTTTAATGAGTCACAACTACTAGAAGTAATTATTAACTCCATTAAACACATAATCATAGAATTACACATATCAATACAATTCACATTTCACCACGTATAGAAGCTCACCATTTCATATCACATAATGAAGAACTACATTCTAAATTTTCAATATGAGATCAAGAAGAACATCAAGGAAATACCATGCAATCTTTCTTCACAACAAAACATCAAGCATGCTTAGTACATTTTTAATGAAGACATATACAACATACAAAACATAAGTGCAAGCGAATTATGAAACACGTTTCATGATAATTTAAGTTAAAAGTTGACCTTTACAAACATATACACCTACTAGACAAACAATATGTGTTCAGCATTATTCATAACTTCCTTTTTAATAGAAACTGCTAACCTCAACTTTGGAAAGAAGTAAGGGAAAAAGATGAGTATAGCAGGACTTCATGTTGTCCTCAACCTTCCATGTAGCACACTCAAATAGATGGTTTCTCCATCAGACTTTTACGGAGGCAGACTTTTTATTTCAAATTTTTTTTAAATGGCGATCTAGAATCTCAACAAGACCCTCTTCATAAGAAAGGTTCTCATTCACCCCTAGCCCTTCTATCGGGAGAATCGACACTGGTCGCCTACACATTTCTTGAGCTTAGGGACATGAAATTCTTGGTGAACCAGGGCTACTTCTGTTGGTAAATTCCCCTCATAAGCAACTTTCCGACCTGCTTCAATATCTCATAAGGACACACATATCGCGGACTAAGTTTCTCCTCATTACCAAACATCATCACCCCTTTCATAGGTGATATTTTATACTATCCCAATCACCTATTTCAAACTCAAGGTGTATCATTCTATTTTGGCATAAGAATTTTGCCGACTATAGGATGTTTTCAACCTATCATTGTCACATTCGGGGAGCAACCCCTAGAAGTAACATGGATACTTCAACTTTTGGAGGTCTTATATAAGCTCATAGTTATCATTCATCACATTGACATAGTAAATTTAGCGGAAATTTAAAACTATTCATAGCACATCATATGTTAGAAATATCACTTCATATATATATGAAATATAAGTCATAATACGTATTTATACCCTTAATGTGTTTATCATTTTATAATAAAAACATTAGAGTAAATGAGGGACATGGCCCTTAAAACATAAACATAAGTAAAACCTTATATACTTTAAAGTAAAGACTAAAGTAGGAGATCCTTGAACTTAAGGATTCCTTTAATTGAAATTGGAGATCATCTATCAAGCACTTCACAATTCAAGACATACTTCATATAAACATATCCGAAGGTCAAACATCACATAATATCACATATAGAACTTATGACATTTTGGAAGCCATTTACGTTAAGATAATCCTATTTAACAGTGAAAATGTCTTTCTTTTATTCACTAACCTCCCAAGTAATCATCTAGTCATACTTGGTGCTTACATCACCTTAAGACCAAAAGAAACATATATATAACCTACCAAGCCAACACATACCATCATATAAGCATAATATATCAAATACACATTTAAGTCAAGGCTACATTGCCTTTACAGTAAGCTACTTCAAGTTGTACATATTTTTACATAATTTCACATCCATAATTATAAGACCTTGATCATGACCCCAAATCTTTGTATACTAGTGTAATAAATATATGGATACCCATAACCCCATATATTCTTAGTAAATGCATCATGAGACCACAATCCTTAACATGCAATTGATACCTCAACAAGTAAGTGAAAGCAACTTCATTCATGTCAATACAAGACATTTATATTATAGTCATTTATATCAACATAGTGCATATAAGGATAAGACAACATCTGATAGATTCATACCATGCAGATCTTCATAACAACTAGACCCATACTAAAAAGTCATGCATATGGACATAAACATAATCATACATATTAGGTCACCTACCTAGGAATTCCTAAGGAGCTACTATTGCAATGTATAGATGGGTTCACTACTTCCACCTATCCTAAGTAACTTACCTTAAGCTCTTCTAGTTAGGTTCCTATTAATTTAGCTGCATTGTCAATTCTACTTTAGTGAAACTATAGCTTTAACCGACACTATTACCATGGGTGCTAAACATGGAATTTAGTGTTGTAGAGCCTTACACCAATGTAAGGTGTTCCTACCTAGATAACGTAGAACATTAATTCATGCTAGTATACTAAGTGATATCACATTGCTAGATCCTATTGGCAGTCATAGTTATGGAACTTGGAGGTAAATATGAAAACCCTTTTTATGCAAGATGGGGCATTATTGTTATTCACTTATTGATATCCTATTTATGCCTATTAAGGAATTGTTCTTATCCACCTCATGAGATTAATGGTTACCTACCTTCCCATATTGGGAAGGGACACACACTCAATTTAAAGTTCACTTGGTGCTAATCTAAGTTCCCTTTATTGAAAAGCCTTCATTAACATTACTTTATTAAAATATTGGCTTAGGAGATTAATACCTTCATATGCTTAGCTCATAGGTCATAGATGAAAATTCATCAACCTAAATCATGTGAGAAGATCCTTTCACATGGATATATCATATATATTAGCATTTTCTAGTTTATCATACACTTGAGCACACCTTTCAAGGATCCTCTATTGACTAGATCATCATTCGTGTGTGTGTGTAAACATATATGTGAGAAAACCTTTCACATAAAACCTTAATTTGCACATGTTCATACATTCATATCATACATATAGAAACCAAAACTAGCAAAATCCTATCAAGGTACACATGTGCAATACATAGGCAAAGTCCCATACCCTTGACCATACTAGTATACTATTAAACAAATCCTAGCTAAGGAAACATATATTATAATTTCATGAGCATCATCTTAACATGCATAGTAGTAGACACTAGTGAATATGAGAACTACCTTTCATTTAGACACCATGACCTATTGTAACATCCGTGAAAGGTGAGTGTCTGTGTACATTGGTCAACATGATCTAATAATGTCTATCAACAACACATTTAGGTATCCACCCTATTAGACAATAATACTCTTTCAAGCATAAGCCACACAACAGACAATAGCATAGAAGACAAGCTAACTTAATGCTACACTTAAGACACCTAACTAGTGCTATTCATGCATTCACATAGGGGTACATAGGTAAGGTATTATTAACCATTTTAAATCATAAATTGAAGCAAATATACTTCACCCTAACATAGATATACACATACTTATATAATAGTCCTAAAACCTAGATAACAAATACAATAGGAAAGTAGGCATAAACTTCACATAGTATGGTCATCATAACCACCTATTCATATATTCATCAATTTGCCTTCAAGGCCAGTGTTAACACATATATAATGATAATAAATTAAATACCACCACCATAAGTAGAGCATACAACACAATGTCATACAAGGCTTCTTCAACATTACAATAAGAAACGTAGAGGAGATAAGCATTTCTTATCAATTCTCAACCTTTGATCATCATTGACAAATACACCATGTTTATAAGCAATTAATATATGGGGAAGTAGCTAAACATACATTAAATCATATACGATGTCAAGTATAAGCTACAATAAGGTCATACTACAACTAGTACAAAACATTAACATACTAGAAGTTAGAAGAACATAGACCATTAAATAATTTCGCTTGCATGGATTATGGGTCATATTTCATTAATTTTATCAACCTAGGGTAGTGGATAAATATATACTTAACATATCAAAACTATGCTTAAATCCCTACAAGATCATGATACCAGCAACGACATCAAACGATCAATTCAATAGTGCGTAAAGAGAGTAGGATATATTGATAATTACTCAGAGATTGGATCATCAATCATATGTTAAAAGTAATTACATGTTTGTAAGTATCTCAATATATCTATACTACGATGAAACCACTGCTTCATCTAACCTCAATTCGAGATCATATCACATACAAAGCCTTTTTACTTCATAGATTAAAAGAACCTATATCAATTCATGAAAGACATTATTTAATTTGATTATAAAGGATTTATACCCACAATTAATCCATAATTTTAACTTAATTCAGTAGATACAAAATTTTATGCATCATTGAAATCCTACACAATTGTTCTGAAATTGGATTCACTGTAACATATAGAAACATAGCTAGTAACACTCAAATCATTATACCTTGATCCTTATATATTCTTCATCATCAATTAAACAAATTTTTTTTAAAAATAACAGTAGATATAACCACTTAAACGTAATAGAATCACAATTCAATCGATAACAAGTCAAGATCACAAAGCCCATGCAAGGACTAAATTGATTTAGGGAAGGAACAAGGGTTCATCATGCAATTGGAGTAAAATCACGTTAAAACAAATATATTAACATAAATTAATCATGATTTTAAGAAGAAGAGGTTTGATCATGAAACATTCTTTGAAAACATTGATATTAAATCTGCAACTGAAAGGTTACTTTGAGATGAAGGATCACCATACCTTTGTATAGTTTAAAACCTATAAAAGATGATGATTCATCCATGGAATTACAAGATACAATTTGTTCTTGAGCTTCACTAATAAAGGTGGTTTCTAGGGAGAATTTTCTTGGAGGGAAAATTTCAATTTTGTGGAAAAGGATTTGGAATGGGTTCTTCACGTGTTTGTTCACTTATATAAATCCAAAAGTATATAAATAATCATATTGTAGAAATATTAGGTCTTGGGGTGAATTACCCGTTCACTGCTTAAATGAAACAGTAGCAGTGCACTAGCTATAGGCCACCATTGACGGACTCAATCGACAGGTCGTTGGTAAATCCAATGGAGGTCTTTTGGCTTCTGTAGATTGGTACTTGACACATTTTTTTTATACCTGTCTAATACAAGTTTCCATCAACGATACCTCACAAACAGGCTGTCGTTTAGTCTGTAAATTGACACTACCAAGGCAGTGTCTCAACCGGCCTTGGGTCCTTCTTGTGCGGCCTTTTGCAGGACCCTTAAAAATCGTATCCGGAATTTCCCAACGTAAACACAACACATAAAAATTTGTGGACATCCAACATAAGTTTCACCAAAAACAAATACGCGTAACTCATTCAAACAGGATAGGCCCCATCAAGACACAGATGTATATCTCAACGCTATGTTTTAAACGTCTTGGACATTTGACCTCAAAACTTCAGGAAACATCATATACTAAAATTTAAAATAATTATAACTCATTTTAAGACTTCATAATATAATACCATGAAGTATATAAAACACATAGATACATGAGACACATACGTGACTAATCGTCCAACGTTTTGGTCATCCCTTGACGTTCGACTTTCAAATTACCTCAAACATTACACACTGCCTCTAAACCATATTATAAGTTATTTTAGGACCTTAGGAACTTAAGACAGACATGTTAGGATCTAGACACCCTAAATCATATTGGGATCTTACATTCTGTTATCATTGAAACATTTTCCATGGCCTCATAGAATATCTTTGTGCAAAGAAATTCAAAATCACAAACCTCAAACCACCTAACCGTAGACTGACACCTCCTACCATAGAGTGCTTCTAAACATTGAAATAAATATAATCGAATGGAAGCTATTGTTGTAAGATAATTCTATCAATGGTAGGTGGTCATCCGAATTACCCGTTAAGTCAATAGGGCATGCTTTCAACATGTTTTCTAATGTTTTGGATTGTGTTTTACACTTGGTCATCCATTTGTGGGTGAAAGCGGTACTAAGTTTCAGTTGAGTATTTAGCCCATTTTGGAAAGGCCTCCAAAAGTGAACAGTGAAATGGGCACCTATATAAAAAATTATGGATAAATAAATCCCATGTAAACTCACAATCTCATTAAGGTATAACCTTGAATATTCATCCGTGAATAATTAGCTTTTAGGGGAATAAAGTGATCTGATTTTATTATCCTATTAACAATAACCTATATGGCATCATTTTTCCTACGTGTACGAGGCAAACCCACTACCAAATCCATGTTAACATCTTCCTACTTCTATGTAGTATTAGCTATATCTTGAGTTAACCATCCCTGCCTTTGATGTTAGGCCTTTACTTTTTTACAATTCAAACATTTGGCCACAAATTCCGTTATATCCTTCATAGACCCATTCCACCATAGACCTCTTGCAAATCACGATGCATTTTGGTAGCACCAAGATTAATTGAATATCAAAACCATGAGCCTCATCTAAAATTAGTCCCACTAGGTCATCCACATCCAGCACACATAATCTATCTTGGTACCTATGTATTCCATCCCCTCGGTAGAATGCTTTATTGAACTTACTAACAACCAATTCATGCAAATTTTTCAATAGATGATGAAGTTGTTGCTTCGATTGCACGTCCATCCCTAAAGATGATTCAGAATTCTTATGTACCATGGATCCTCTTTCTGGATAATCTTAACTAAACTCCCAATTGGCCCAATCTATGTACCCCTTTCACTAACGCTTTCTTGATGTTTGGAACACGGGCTCCACTATCCATTAACATTCGACTTACAGCATTCGCAACCACAATGGCTTTGTTGGGGTGGTAACGTACACTCATATAATAGTCCTTTAGAAGATCTAACCATATTCTTTGACGGAGATTTAACTCCTTGTGAGTTAACACATGTTGAAGTCTCTTATGAGCGGTGAAAACATCCACATGCTCCCTATATAGATGGTCTCCATATTTTCAAAGAAAGCACTACGGTCGCTCGTTCAAGATGATGAGTTGGATAGTTCTTCTCATTCACCTTGAGTAATCTAGAGGCATATGCTATCACCTTATCATGTTGTCTTAGAACAACAAAAAGCTACTCAAGAAGCGTCACAATACACAAAAACCCTTCTGTAACGTAAAAACCAGAGCGGGGGTAAGCTTATCTTTCAACATTTGGAACCCTTTTCACATAATTCTAACCACTCAAAATTAAATTTGTTTTGGGGTTAAGGTATTAAAAGGAAAAGCAATTGATACAAACCCATCAACAAATCTCAGATAATGCCAATCTAAACCCAAAAATCTTCGAATATCTATTGGAGACAAAGGTCTAGGCCAATTATTAACCACCTCCATTTTCTTCGGATCGACCTTTATGCCCTAAAATGAAACAATGTGACCAAGAAAAGGAACTGATCTCAACCAAAATTCACACTAACTATATTTAGCAAAGAGATTATATTCCTTACGGACATGCAATACCATCCTCAAGTTGCCATGTGCTCATCCTCACTCTTAGAATATACAATTATATTATCCATAACGACAATTACGAATGAATAAAGATAATTTTGAAACAACCTATTAATAAGGTCCATGAAAGTCATCGGGGCATTAGTTAGATCAAATGACATGACTAAGAACTAATAATTACTATTCCTAGTTTATAAAGTCATCTTAGAAATGTCAACTCCTATCACCCTAAGTTGGTGATACCCCAAGCTCAAATCAATTTTATAAAAGTAACATGCACCTTAGAGTTGATCAAACAAATCATCAATCCTAGGGAGAGTATGTTTATTCTTTATAGTGATCTTGTTGAATTTTCAGCGATAAATAAACATTCTTAGAAACCGATCTTTCTTTTATGACAAATAACTGGAGCGCCTCATGGATATTTATTGGTTTTATAAAACCCCTGTCTAGAAAATCCTTAAGATGAGACTTTAATTCTTAAAACTCAATCGGAGCCATCCTGTAAGGAGGAATTTATATGAGTTTAGTTTCTGGTATTAAGTATATGTTGAAATCTATTTTTCATTCGGGAGGAATTCCGAGAATATAATCAGGGAAGAATTTTGGAAAGTCCTTTACTTTTGGGACAAAATCTAAGGGAGAATACTAGGACCCAAGGTCCTTGACATTTACAATAATATAGATAAAACCGTTTGAAATCATCTTACAAGCTTTTAGAAATGAAATAATTTGATCTCTAGGAATTGAGATTCCTCCCTTCCATTCTAAAATGGGTTCAATAGGAAATTAGAATTTAAGTACCCATGTTCTACAATCAATTGAAGAAAAACAAGCATACAACCAATTCATCCCCAATATGACATCAAAGTTTAACATATCTAGTTCTTCCAAAAAAACCAACGTAACTCTATTATATAATATCATAGGATGATTCCTATAGATACTTTTAGCATCAACAGAGTAACCCACAAGGGTAAAGACCAAAAAAGATTCAACTAAGACATCATGGAGCACATCAAACTTTATAGCCACCGAAGGAGTTGCAAAAGACAAAGTTGCATCTGGATCTAGCAATGCATAAACATCAATTGAAATTAATTGCAACATACTTTTAAAACATCGGGACAATCCTTTTTATAACCCCTAGATATGAGAGCATAGAAATAGTTTATTTTAGTAGCATTAAAATTTATACCACTTGCTTGAGCTTGGTCACTCTACCTTCCTTGTGTCTTTGCCATGGGACAATCTTTAATATGTGGCTATTCTTCCTAAAACCAAAGCAATTACTCGAACCCATTAAACATTACCCAAGTGACTCTTTTAATATTTGGCACAATTAGGGCTCTCACTAGATATACAACTAATTTTTCCTCCTTCAGACATAGAGTGATACATCCTATACTTTTTTTCCTAAGGGATATTATAAGGAACTTTGTTTGATAATCTCTTCTTAAAACATTGGTTTGTCTTGGATTTCAAACTAAACCTTGGAAGTACCTCTATCACGGGTCCTTTCCCTCTTAAACTCTATTGTTCTGCTTGAGCCTACTATGCTCAACTTGTTGAGAAAGCACCATCAAACGAGATATGTCCATGTTATCATGAAGCATTGCAACCCGACATTCTTCCACTAGATCTTTGGGCATGCCCCTCACAAAATGACTCATTTTATCTCTAAGATTATACACCAAAAACAAGCATACTCTGACAACTTGATGAATTTCAAAGAGTATTCTTGCATATTATTACCTCATTGACGAAGGTTGATAAACTCTTCCACTTTTGCCCCTCTTTTCTCCCTTGGGGAGAACCTATAAGGAAATTCCCTCACAAAAACATCCCAACTTATGGGAAACGCTCTCAAAGTCGTATTGTATTTCAATTGAGTGTACCAAATTTGGTCTACATCTTTGAGTTGGTAAGTGGGGCGGCCTTCTCATTAGAACTCACCCCCATAGATTAAAGGATCTTATAAACCTCATCAAAAAAACATGAAGATCTTCATATAACTTAGACCCAAAGAATTTTGGAGGATTCATCCCTGTGAGGTCCCTCAAATGAGAATCCATGGTATTAGCATTTTGATTCACTCTTGGTGTAACTTCCCTGTTTGTTTTAGCCATCATAGGTTGAGCTTGAGAAGTAATGTATTGAGATTGAGTAGCCATGACTTGAGCTAAATTTATGAATGCTGCCTTTATTTCTCCATCCGACATAACCGGAGGTTCTACGAGATCTTTACGACCTAGAGAAACCTGTTCTTGAGGAGGATATTAAATGTCTTGTGGAGAAACTCCCATATTCAAAATCTCTTCTTGAACCCTTCTTGACGCTGCCCTTATAGTAGTCATCGCCTATAACTACTAGAAAAGTAACACAAAAAAAGGACACATAAAGTTTACACTCTTGAGGCACGACTTAAGAATACCAACGAAGTGAGAATTTCTGAAGCATCACAAGCCTCTTATTCATAAGATTATTCAATCTCATGATCTGATACAAATTTTGTTACCATTGGGGATCACCCTCCCGAGACTTATTCACCGTCTTCGTCCTCGAAGATGTCTTAGACAAGCGCTTAGCATACTTTATTTCATATCATAAGTAAAATAAAAATATGTCAAAATTAATAACCTTTGTTTGAAGTTCATCTTAATCACATATCAAAATAGAGTGTCAACATTGGTGTCATATAACCATCTAATCATCAAAATACAAGACCTGGGACTTACCCCTTACATCATTAAAAGTTTTTATAATATAATACAATCATAGTTCTCAAATTAAGAAAGATGGAACATAGTCTTTAATATCAAATAGCCAAGCTAGAGTCATGGGCTTTATCCAAGAAATTGAGGACTTGCCACCTACTTGGGAACGATCCAAGTCTTGTTTAAAAATGGACTTGAAGCACCTCAATGGAACAAAACTACATATTTGTAGAAATAGAAAAAATATGTGTTAGTTAAAAACACATGTAATAAGTATGGATATGTGCAAATAAATCATATGAATACATTAACAAAGGCACATTTTTGTAAACATGCCAATATCACTTTGAAAGTCTTCAATACAAATTTTAAGAAGATATTAAAGTCCATACATAAATAACAATAAGACATACTCATATTAATTTAATAGTCGCATCATAACAAAGACATAATAAGCATTTCATGTCTTAGAGTCCATTTCATCAATGGATCACAAGACCTTAATCATAACCCCAATCCAAATCCACCAGTGCAATGTTTATGTAAAACCCATAACCCCATATTAACCAAGTAAATTAGCAAAGAGATCATAAGCATTGCCTTTACCTCATATAACATCATAATAAGTGTAGTAAACATCATCCATAACAATTTAGATCAACATCATGTCTGTCAATTGAAACCAATATCATCTAAGACAAACATCATATACATATATATATGTCATTCATGTATGGAGAACCAAACTTAGAACTTCCTTCAAGGTCTACTGGTTCAATGTGTAGGTAAAATCCTTAGCCTTACCTCAGTAACACCCCTCAAGAAGTCCTGGTTATTGTTTATTTTTTTACCATCATTCATTCATTTTAACTTTGGATAACTTCACCACAACCGACAATAGGACATGTGAGCTAAACTTTAAGTCCGGTGTAAACCTCTCATACTGAAAAAAGGGCATCCTACTTTACAAGGTAGGACATCATGATCATCATATCTTCTAGATGAACTCCCAAGCTAGGTTTCTTATAGGGAAAATAGTTAAGGAACTAGGAGGTTGTTACTAGGAACAATCTTTATGCGAAGTTGCATTGTAGTTTCAATCTCATGAGAACATCTGGGGAAGCCTCCTCGTGAATCTATACCTCTCATTGTCAAGTTCACTCGATGTTAAGCTGAATTCCCTTTCGAAGTATCTTTATGCATTCTTAACTTTAGTTCATATCATAGGTCTTAGAAGTTTAAACTTTTATATAACATGTACAAATCTCAAAGGTTAAATGATGAAAACGTCCTTTCATTAAAACCAAAATCATCTGAGATCTTTACTTCATAACATAGTTATAAGATGTATATGAGACACCTCCAATTCCACATAGTGAAACGCCTATCATCATATCACAATTCATCACATTCATAACATGATCATACCTTCAAAACTTCATCATTCACACTTTTATTAAACTACATTACAAAAGATGAGCCAACAATAATATAATAACAATACTAATTCATGACATTGAATGTCCTAACAATGCCCTCCATACAATCCAGCAAAGACTCCATTCCAAATTCATTATAAATACCCATTAACTTATTATCCTAGTCATACAATAAACAATTATAC
The DNA here is from genome assembly GCF_036512215.1 of Solanum lycopersicum. Taxonomy (NCBI): domain Eukaryota; kingdom Viridiplantae; phylum Streptophyta; class Magnoliopsida; order Solanales; family Solanaceae; genus Solanum; species Solanum lycopersicum. The sequence goes on along the minus strand of NC_090811.1, from coordinate 23,542,158 downwards.
AAGAACACCCTTAATGTCATTATCTCTATTAGAGAATTTACATAATCTAAATATTAGGTTAGGGTTTGGGAGAAACCCTTGAATACTTCAAGAAGTAGATGAAAACCCAACACTACATGACAATAGTCAATGCATGAATGAAATAACATGATTAACACAAGTCTAACATCGGATACATTCATCACTTCTAATAAATTCATAAGCAGGATCCAAGATTTAGTGAATTAAGGGGAGGAACATGGATCAAAGGAAATTTAAACTAAACAACATCAATTATCCAACAATATAAACTTAATTAGCCCTATGTTATCACAATTTGTCACAATTGACCCACAAATTTAAGATTTAGAATAAAACCCATTTGTAGAAAAAACCCTTGAACTTGGGTGGGTTTGAAAACATCATTCAATAGACCTGTTGGGGAAATAAATCAAAAGAGTTAAAGAATCCATAACTTTAAAAAGATTTCAGCCATAAATTAGAGTAGAAAATATAGAAGATTGGTCTTTTTCTTCAAGCTCCGTTGGTCTTCAATGGAGGTTGGGTAGATATTTTTTTAGAGTGATTTGGATTTAAATTTGGGTGGGTAAATGTGGTGTAAAACTAATTTAAATAATTATATAAACCTCCCCTAAAATACAGTAACGACCCACATGTATACCTTAAAAGTTGGGGCAACCCTTAGGTCGAAACAAGGCGTGTTTGAACATCTTTTATAACTACGAAGGAATAAGTCTCGTCCTTGCAAGACAACTTAACGAAACAACTTAAATATCTTTGGGACACACATCTTTACATTGAAGGGTAATTACATAACAAGTCTTTACAACTCTTAATAGAATCAAATAAAGCAACAAAGACTATGCCCTCGAATATATGACGATATACTTAGTCTTGATAGAGTCGATTCAAGTTTTCCTTGTAGACTTCCACTTTCTTCCAACTTATACTTATAAATATAAAAAAATATAGGTTTAGTTCAAATATTGTACTAAGTACGACATATGCAAAAACATTAATAAAGGGACAGTTTAGTAGAAATAAATTTTCATGTGAACTAAGTAAAACTTTCATTAAAATAGAAAAGAGAATGACACATAACTCATCATTTATCACATAGGAAAGGATATTCAAGAATTTAACAAAAAGAGGCACTTTATAGTGAATTCAAGAGAAATACAATGAACTCATATAACTTCATAGTGAACATATTTCCCTAGAAGTTTCCCCAAACAAAGTTATCAAAAAAGTCACGAAGGCAGATATGAGGGAACCTCCCATACAATTCCTTCAATACGCACCTAAGTGATCCTCAAGTCTACCCATTATAGGCTTAATTCGCGCGGGTAACAAGTCCACACTCCTATAACTAAACATTAGAGAAACATTGCTTGCATCTAGAACTTCACATAAGTACCCTTCCCCAAGTGGACTTGTAGGTTATACAAATTGCAACGTAAGAATAGGATCCCATACTACTACTCCCACTTTGTTCAGCTTATGGATTTCATGAGGTTAGGTACACTATATTTATCATTTATAACATATTTATACAAGGCATAGTCTTAACATTTTTTTATCATTATAAATTTAGCCATATAACTTAATTTGATTACATAATAACACAATCATACATTAAAAATAAAGACACACCAAGACTCCCTTTTAAAGTTTCTACTTGTACAAAAGACAAATAGTGTCGCATACCACCACTATGCTAAGTAGTATATAGGATACGTAAATCATTGTATTCTTTTGTGGGTTATATGCTTAATTAACATAAACCATGAGGATAAAGATGGAATCCCGATATTAACCCCTATCGGATAAGGGATCCCCGCTTGCCTTGGGTAGGGTCATTCTCTTAGCCTTTATATGAATTGTCATATAGCTAAACCTATGTGGGCGCATTGTTATGGGATAAGGATATTACATCTCAATAACTCATTCTTTACTAATGAGGGGTATTCATCTCAAGAGGTATATTGGGTACACCATACTACTCACAATGTGTACCCACTCTTTCTTTAAATCCTCTCGGTGCTAAGCATATTCCCTAATGGAGTCTTATACATTCATTACTATAGATTAAAGAATAACTTATTGGACACCACATTTCAACTACCGAAGGGTATCCATCGCTCAACCTATCTTAGAAAGCTCTTGGAAGGTACAGAGGTTTTTACTAAACACTTAATCTCAACTCACAAAAACACTCCACCCCAAGACTCCCCTTTTCATTCACATTATTTAACTTCATTTATTAATTAACAGTGTGAGTGTTTGTGTGTACATATTATCACACCATTAACCTAATCACTATTTTAACAACATTCACTTCTAAATATGTTTTCTTCTTCATTCATCATATTACAAACATTAACATGCTTCACATAAGAATATATTTCACTTAGAAATAAACTCTAATACACTTCACATAATAATCTTCATAAAGAACTTGAACAAGAACAACATCACTATCATCGTACTTCACATAATATTCATTCATGAACTCATTCACAATACATATGCAAATTCATATTCAATATACTTCAAATAAACACCTCCACTAAAGGTGGGACATACCATAAAGAACATTTCATAAATGAACTAGACAAGACAACTAACTACCATTAATCCAAGTTCACCACCTATTCACAATTTATCCAATAAATCTGTAACACCTTCAAAATCCAAGACGTGTTGTAAATCATAACATAGGTGTCACAAGGTCTAAGTACTTTTTTTAAATCTATATTAATTAATATAGGTCATTAGGGAAGTTTAAGAACAAAAACATCCTAGAACATCTACGACGTCCGGAAGTTGGTTCAAAGGGGTGTTAGCGTGACATAGCTGATTTGACATATTTTTACAAGTTAGAAATGTACGAAAATTGGTGGAAGGGTATCTAACATGTTTTTAAGTTTTTCCATGGTCTAAATTTCTAGGTATGAATGCCCAAGGCCAAGGAAGGACCCTTGCAATTTGAGGCAACAATTTCTGGCAGTGTGCATCAACGGGATATCAAATGGCCTGTGTTTTGATTGACGGGGAGTTGGTTCCTCCGTTGTCCCACACATAGGATACTTAGAGATTTTCGTTCACCGGCACAACCTCTAAAATTACCAATAATGTACAGGATACAGTCAGTGAGTTGAATGGTGGGGCGTTGGTGCCATCGTCGTCCAACACTTAGATAATTCATGGAAGCTCGTCAATGTCACAGTCTAAGAACTCATCGACTAAGTGGAGGACAAGAAGGGGTAGATCCGTAGACTCACAGACATCCCGTCGGCAGGTTTCCATCAGTTAGGGGGTGATTTTCTTGCACATTTTAGTGTAAATTCATTTAATAAATAATGTCTTTTAAGGGTCAGTTAGGGATAAAGGGGAGAATAATCAACTATCTTAACTCCCATATAAAGTCCCCAACCCCAATCAATCTAAATATAACTCACTAAATAAATTCTATTCATTCTCTCTCCTTATCTCTCTACTTCAACTCACCATTGAAGACTACCAAGGATAAGGGTTTGGGGGACGGAAAGGGACGAATTCACCATTAATTCATCATCAAACATTACAGTATGGAATCTAATTCACCTTTGAGACTCTTTCCTCAAAGGGTTCCTTCAAAATGGATTTTCAAAGTTCAATTTTCTTGTGGGTTTCATTCTGTTATGAGATTCAAGTTATGGATTGAGTTGTTGATGATTTATTAAGGTTATATTGAACATATTAACATGAATCTTACTTGATTATGGTAATTGTTGATGGTTTTGTCTAAATTGAAGAACATTATCCTCAATCCCTAACCCTAGGTTGTGATCTTGATCTAGATTGTATTGTGATCATTCAATTGACTTGGTTATTGATTAGATTAATATCCTATGGTGTAGTTATAATGAAATAAAGATCTACTATAGTCCTATCATGCTAGTTCTTGATATGTGATTTAGGTTATGAAATATATTTTTAAATTAGCCTATGTATCTTGTCTTAAGCTATGATCTAGTGTTGAATTGTGTTCTAGAGATGTAATTGGCCTTGTTATCTTATTGGTTATCATTGTGTGATGTTTTTACGCCCCTTATCAGGTTAAGTTATGTGTTGATGGGAAGACCTTGATGATGAACTATGAGAAAAATTTTGTAAGTCTTAAAATCTCTATCTTTACTTCCAATTGGGATTAATTGTGGTTAAGTCATGATGTTACATTGGAGAATGCCTTATACTAGGATGATAGGGTGGTATGATGTTGATTAAAATATCTTGACTATGTTGTGAGGTTTATTAAAAAGTATGTGATATAACAATGGTGAAAACTATCGATGTGTCTTGATATGCTATTAAATGTTAATGTGTTAACCTCACTAATATGAATTTGATGAAACGGCTTATACTCATACAATTATTATTAAGCTATTGATGATGATTATACAAAGGGTAGAACCTATGACCTAAACTAAACTATGATAGATAATTAAAGTCTTAAAGACATTTCAAAAATGGACTGTAGCTTAGCACCGAGCGAACTAGATCGAGAAGTGTCCCTTCCCACCTAGGGCAGGTAGGAGCAGTACATTGCTCTTGAGATTGGACACTATAATGCATGCTGCATTAAGAGGGTCCCAACTATATCTCCTAATTTTTGAACTATGTTTCCCCCATAGGAATACTAGCTATTGGATCCACGTAGTTTCCATGTTTCATTTTTGGTACTACCTTGGCAAGTAGTCTTCCTTCATTCGGTGTAGGGTTTAATGACAGCGGATCCACTAGCACATGTGGGCTATTTTGATTAAGGAAAGATGTTCGCAAAAGGTAAAATGAATTAAAGGATTTGATGTCTAACTTGGATAACCTAAGAGGTCTAGCATAGTCTAGGTAGGGGTATGGGACTCTACCTAAACATTGCACTAGTTAGCCTTTAGGGGAGTCGTATGAGGATGTTCTTGTATATGTTTATGTTATGATGATATATGATATATACAGGATGAACTTGGCACATTGTTGATACTATATGTTAATTAGTTCACTTATGACTATGCCTTGGGTTATAATGTTAACTTAAGATAAAATGTAAATCTTAACATTATGTTATGTGAAGTAGGACATTGGTTATGGTTTACTTGTTGAGTCTACTTTATTAAGTAAGGTTATGGGGATTTTTTTTGGTCATTGCACTTGTTGACTTGATAAGGATTCATTAGTAGTTGTCTTTCTTATTATGATATGATTGACTCTTATTCATTCTTGTGATGTTATTCCTTGATGATAGGGATGTTGTGAATCATGGATTCAAGTATGTTGGAATATGTATTACTTGTTGAGTTAATAAGCATGTTTGGTTGGTTGATATGACTTGCTTGGATTATCATAAGATTCTTAAAAGCTTTAAATTGCATATTTTGACAAAAATTCACTTTTTAGCATGTTTTTCTAGTATATGTGCATAACATCTCATACTTAGTAAATGTGGAGTACTAACCCCATTTTATTCCCTTTTTAAAAACATTTTAGGTAGTCTTTGAAAAATTTGGAATATGACATTGTTAAAGGCGTTGATTCTTTATTTTATCCAAGTAGGGTAGGTCCTCAACTTCCGAGGGCAATGACACTATCTAGATTACGGAGTTTTTATGAGCTTAAAGACACTTTCATTTCATTCCTTTTCAATTGAGTACTATACTTTTGTATGACCTATATGTTTTCTAGTCTCATTAATTTAACGGCTATGCCCATATTATGATAATCGTTTAGATGGTTTGAGATGAGACAATCTTTGATACTATTTCTCTATCTTATAGATATGTATGTGCAATAAAAGTAGAAGGCTATGTAAACTTCCTATATAAAGGGTCTATATATACTCGATACAACTATTTATTATGTTTATGTGGAGGTCTATGTGAACCTCCAAGTAGTTTTAATGAAATTTTCAAAAAATAATTCACATTTTTAAACTGTAAATGCATTGGCATGACAGTAAGAGAATAGTCTTAGTCTTTGCAAAGGACAACAACGCCGATTACGTCAAGGGGGTAAACCCTGATGTGACAAACTTGGTATCGGAGCATGAGGTTGAATATCGTTGAGTTATGTCTTTCTCTCAATACCACATCTATGTTGGTTTGTATTCATAATTTTGAAGCATGCCACACTTATGAGTAGGAACCGATCTGATGCTTAGGAATTACTCTCTTTCTTGGAAATCTTATATCGTGCCGATAGAGTATCTTATGTCGTACTTTTGTATCTTATACTATTTTTGTTATTATAGGAAGCATGAAAACTAGAAAGAATGCGGCTCGAAGACTTGAAGAACAAATTTTTAATGCAGGAGCTACTCCCCGTGGTGAGAAAGTCCCTCTATTTGAAGAAGATTCTAATGTGGAGTAAGCACTGGTTCATCCTCCTCCCTTGACGGATGAGAATATATGAACCACTCTTCTTTAAATGTCCCAACCTATTACCACTAAGCCACAAGATACCACGACTTAAGCCCAACCTATGACGGCTCAAGCAAACCGGGAGGTTGTCACATGTCCTCATCGACAAGTAAATACTATGGCTTATTTTCTAAGGGACTTCAAGCGAATGAACCATCCTACTTTACATGGGTCTAAGGTTGATGAAGACCCCCAACAATTCATCGCTGAAGACTCTAAGATACATTTGGCTGCGGGGTTGTCCACAAGTGAGAAGGCCGAGTTGGCCACATATCAACACAAGGAGGTGGATCAAGCTTAGTTTGTGCAATTGATGGATAATAGGCCATTGAGGGGTGGTTTTTTTGACTTTGGAGATCTTTAAGACGGCTTTTATAGATCGGTTCTTTCATAGGGAGATGAGGGAGGAAAAATAGGTGGAGTTCATCAACCTTCTCCAATGAGGGAGGAGTGTTCATGAATACTCTTTGGATTTCATTAAATTGACAAAATATGCTCCTTCTTTGTTCTCCAATCCGAGAGACCAAATGAACCGTTTTGTGATGGGTGTGTCAGAGGACTTACAAAAGGTGTGTTATACGGTATTGCTACATGACAACATAAAAAATTCCCGTCTTATGGTGCATGCAAGTAGGGTAGAGTAGGCAAAGGCTAAGAGAAAGAGTAGAGATGCTAAGAGAGCAAGATCATATGATGGAGGTTCCTCAAAGAATAGGCTTGAAATACAAGACAAGCCTAGAATTAAGAAGCTAGTTTCAAATCAAGTCCCTTCAAATTTTACAAAAGCGAGTGTTGATATGGTGTCTAAGACCAAATTCAAGAAGGGAAAAGGTACTAATTGACCAAATAAGAATCCAACTTATGGAAAGTGTGGTAAAAAGCACTATGGTGATTAATGGGACGACTAGTTGCTTTATTTATGGCAAGAGTGGTCACAAGATGAGATATTTTCCAAACATGTAGAGTCAAGACAAGGGTAGTGGTCAAGCCCAAGCAAGTGGTTCTAGTGATTCTCCAAAGACGGACCGCTTCTATGCTCTCCGCTCTAGGGGTGAGAGAGAGACTTCTCCCGACGTGGTGACCGGTATGTTGAAAGTCTTCTCTAGTGATGTATATGCCTTACTTAATTCTTCACTAATTTGTCATATCTTATCCCTCTAGTAGCAAAAAAGTTTGATATTTTATCTGATACGTTGCATGAACCTTTTATAGTGTCTATTCCACTGGGTGAGTCGGTTGTTGCAAATAGGTATATAGAGATTGTCCAATAATGTTGCCTAATAGATATTCTTTTTTTGATCTAGTAGAACTCAATACACTTTATCTTTATGTTAGATTGGGTATGGATTTGTTGCATTATTGTTTTACCTCTATTGATTGTAGGACAAGAGTGGTGAGGTTTAACTTCCAAAATGAACCCCTTGTTGAGTGCAAAGGTGGAAATTTATTCCTAGAGGTCGTATTATCTCTTGTCTAATATCATGCAAAATGATCTCAAAAGGTTGTGGATATCATATAGTATGTATCTGAGATATAGACAGCGATGCTCCTCCCATTGAGCGGTCCCCATAGAGATTGAGTTTTCAGAGTATTTCCTAATGACGTTCCCGGTGTTCCTCCCGAACGAGAAATTGACTTCGGCATTGATTTGCTGCTGGATACAAATGTAATATCAACTCCTCCATACCATATGCCTCCGGCCGAGTTGAAGAAGTTGAAGGCTCAACTAAAGGATTTACTACATAAGGGCTTCATAAGTCCTAGTATTTCTCCATGGGGTGCCCCTAGTATTAATCCATTAACATCCATTCATTATCAACAAACCAATTTCATAAAGGCATAATTTAGGAATAATCGGTTCGTAGAGTATTTTCATTATGAATTGTCAATTAAACACCAATACAATCATAATATTTCATTAGAAAACATTTGAAAACGTTTGATGAAAGAACTCATGCGATTGAGTAAAACCCTAGATATTTTAACTTGAAATCACCTTTCAATTGGCTCATTGAATGGAAAATTATATAAGGATTAAGACTAACATACCGATTACATAATAAATCTACTAAATACCTTCTAAAACTTGACGATTTTGACCATAGAGGTTTCTATAGACATATGCTTTGCAGGGGAAGGGAAGTTTGATTTGAGTGATGAAATCCAAATGACTGTTTTAGTGGTTTAATACTCTTAAAATACTTTAATACACTTAAAAAATCTTCAATAAACTAATTAATACTTGGGTATATTTACAAATTCAGCCTCTCAATGGGGAGTCTATCGACGCACCCTGGATGGGACCACGAGATGTATTGTCCAGTCGTGGTTAGAGAGGTGCATTGTGGGAACATGACCTACAGAGGACATTTATGAGGAGTTTTATTGATCTACCGATCGTGTTCCTCTATTGTAAGTCACCAAATTCTTGGGAACAATTTTGTTTCAAGGGGTCTTGAGGGTTTGTCTTAGGTCCTCTTCAAGGACCCTAAGCTTGTCCTTAGGGAGTTGTACTTTGCTGTTTAACAACCAAAACGCTCAACCATTGCTATAGATAACATAAAACAACCTCAAATCTCAAATCAAATCCACACATTCAGTAGTTACGCTCTAGTTTATGTTATTTTTTTAGGATCATTACAGGCGGTTCATTTATGGATCGTTTGGCGGAAGGATTCTATCGATTCTTTAGTTCTATGTATAGCTTCAATGGGTTCCTCTAGTATTAAACTAATCCTTCTATAGCATCTAAACATCATCATTCAAAAGAAAATCCTCGAGAGTTTCAATCATACGAATCAATTTGCTTACACTAACCACTTCTTTATAGCTCACATTAATCATTGAAACTACATGAATATCACTTTGTTTTTTGATCAATTTGACCATATTGAATGTGACCTTATCTTCTTTTACCCTGAAATCAACTCCCCGCTTTGAATAACCACTAGCTCTCTTTCGGTTGCTAAATAATGTCTACCCAAATTAACAGGAACTTCAAGATCAATCTCACGCTCAAGAATAACAAAATTTCTCGTAAAGATGAATTGTTCAACCTTCACAAATATGTCATAGAGTATTTGAGTGGTGTGTTTAATGACATCTCCATCATAGGAAACACTATCGTTGTGGTTTTTTGTTCACCCAGCCCAAGTTCTTTTTAAAGTTGTGTAAGGAATCAAATTTATACTTTCCAGAGAATCACATTAAGATTTATCAAATTTACTCATACCAATGGTCATGGGATAGTAAACGCCCCGTAATCTTTGTTATTTGTAACCATATCACTATCCAAATTGAAAGTACAATAATGAGAGACTATGATTGTTTTGAAATATATGTTTCTCTTCTTAGTAACTGGCTCCTTCGTGAACTGTGGATATCCCGGCATCTCTAATAATGCTTCCTCTAGAGTAAAATTTCTAGTAATTATGTTGAACACAAATAGAAATTTCCTCATCTCATCATCCTCATTTTTCTTGTTGAGACGTAGAGGAAATAGAGGAAACATTTGGGGAAGAGGTTGCCCTATCTTTGGAGCTGAGGTACCTTTTCTTTAGCTCTTTGCAATTCTTTGATGGAGCTTTTATTTGGACTTTTCTCCTTATCTTTGAGCGTATCACTTTTCGGTGCTTGAACAGGCTTCTGTAAATACTATTCTATCTTCTTTCGGTTCACCAACCTTCTATAGCAGTATTTTGTAACAAATCCATTTGGGACATCATGTTACTAATATTCTCATACCTCTTTTTCCCCTCTTCAAGTTTTTCTTTTGTTATCCTAAAATTTAAGGGGAAACTCGGTCCTCATGAATGTACAATGCTTGATTGTTCTTTGTCATTTCATAAATAAGGGAGGAGGCTACCTCAAAAGGTTCTAACAGTATCAATCCTCGGGCCAATTAGTAAACTACAATTTTAACACTGAGTATGAACTCTAGTAAAAAAATATTGAAGTATCATATCACCCCAAATCCCATGAGTAGGACATTGTAATAGGAACTTTAGAAATCTCAACCAAGTCACCTGAATTGGTTCCCCTTCTACTCTCTTGATGTTATGGATGTTGTCACACAATTTCACTATCTTTGAGGGTGGAAAGAACCTTACATAGAATGCCTAGGTAAGATCCTCCTATGATACAATAGTTCCCTCGATAGCCCTGGTAACAACTTGGTTTCTTCCCCTACTGAATAAAAATGAAAGGAAACAACCAGAGTCAAATTGAATCTATTGAAACATCATAAAATTAAAACGAATTACATATTTTTGCTGTCATGACCGAGGACCAACCCCAGACATAACTGCATCTTTATCCTTGAAGAGGACTTGTACGAGCCCTCAACATTCGTCAGAACATATGATAGGTAAAAAATGCAGAAAATTAAAAACATTTACATAGTGAGGTATACATAGATCGATCACATATCATATATGGACTTTAAATAGACTCCTCACTTATTGAAGTTTTTACATAGACTTATCAAATGATAAAGGAACAAATAAGTGTCTTTAGGCATAAGAACATCATGGATAGATAGAGAAATTGTAACATACTCGAACTTGAGGACCTACCAATAACTTGGGAAAAAGTTCCAACTACAAAGTGGCCTCCTATACTTCAATACCCCAAACCTACATTGTTTGGGAAAAAGGGAAAGAATATGGATTATTACAAACCACATAAATTGAATATGGAAATATATGCAAGTAAAACCAATGAAATAATGCTTAAAAGGAAACTTTGTTCAAAACTATGCTAAATCACTTTCAAAAGCCTTGATGCACATATAAGATCACATACAAGTAAATAGGCATAACACCACTTAAGAAAAGTTCATATCCAACACGACCAATATTAGCATAAGGTCATATCAACATGAATAACTCCAACATAAAGTCATAACAACAACTCATGTACTAGATTTCATAACATTAAAGCATATAAGACCCTTACTCACAATCCTTTTCCAAGCCTACAAGTTCAATGCTTATATGAAGCCACATAACCTAACATAATCAAGTAAACAAAGCAAGAAACCATAAGCAATGTCTACATTTCATATATCTTCATATCATTCATATTCATCATCATATATATCAATTTAGACAAATATCATGTTCATAAATGAAACTAACATCATATAAGATAAACATGTAAAGTAAACATATGCATTTAATTCATATCATAAGAGCATAAGAATAACCTCCGAGGAATCCCCTAAAGGTCAACTTGTGCAATGTATAAGTAAACTCCGATTCGCCTACCTACACTAAGTAGAACCCCTTAATTCACCCTAGTTACTATTCTCTTTATTACTTTCATTCATTTTACTTTCGGGAACGATTGCCTTAACTAGAAATAGACCACATGAGATAAACATGTAATCCAGTGTCATGAAATCCTACACAGAAAGAGGGTGCTCTACTTGCAAAGGTAGACCAAAAATAAACATCACATTCTAGGTAGATCCACTTGCTAGTATTCTAAAGGAAGCAACTTAGTTAATAACTAGTAAATATACCTGAAACACTTTTACGTACAATTGCATTGTTGTATTAATTTCATGTGAATCATTGTGAACCTACCTTCATACATTGGAAAGGGACACCTCTCATTTCTAGTTCACTCGGTGCTAAGCGAAAGTCTCTTTTGAAATGTTTTTGTAATGCCCCAAAATGAACTAAGGTGAACTACATCCTCATCAGTGTTTCTTGAGTTACTTTTGTTTTAAAGTGAGTTACTTTAGTTTTATTAGGCATTGTGTGATGTTTTGTTAAGTTTGGAGGTCAATCGACTAAGAACGTCCATGACGTTTGTGTTTCTTGAGAAGTTTAAATGAGTTCTACACATTTGTTACCCTTGAAACCGATGTGGGATATTCTATGACCTAGAAGACTTAGATTAAGGGTTAAACATTCGTGCACGACCTCACCTAGGACCCACAAGGTTCCCTAGTTGAAGGGCTCCAGACATGGACAAAACTATCAAGAACAGTGCTCAATCGACGAGGTAGTCTACTGGACGTAGGCCCACCGACACCCCGTCGACTTGAGGCGTCGTCCCATACTTAGTGGGAAGTACATACCATCCCTCTATGCAACCTTTGAAGCCATTGACACGTAGCAGGACGGGTCGTTGACCCATTGACGCCCAATAGCTTGGGTCGTCGATTGGCTACTTCCAAAAGTGCTAGAGTTGAGGCCAACTTGGGGTGTTTTTTGTATATTCACCCCATTTATTTTATAACCCTAGGTCAATATTTTAATTGAATATAATTTATATTAAGTTTATTTTAATCCCTAAACCTAGAGAAGACCCATCACTTCAAATATTTGAACTCTCTCTCTAAAGAAAACTCTCTCAAAGTCACCATTTGAGTTATAACTCAAAGATTAAAATAAGGGATGATTTGGACGTGTATATTCTTCAAATATTAGTGGGTTCCTTTTCTTTGAGGTATGGTCTCCATCCTTGAACCCTCTTCCATTCAAGGATTCATTCCCAAAAGATTTCAAAAAGGGTTTTCAAACTCTATTTCCTTCTATCTTCGATTTTAAGCATGTGTTTTATTGTAAAAGTATTCTAATGATTTAACTATGTTTATTCTTGTATGAATTGATGATTTCATGTTAAAGACTAATGAACTTATGTATATGCATATTTCAAAGTTCTAGCTTAAGAAATGGGTTAAATGAGCATGTTTTTTAAGGTATGAACTTAGGTTTTCATACGTTGAATATTTTTCTTATCTACTTACCTAAGAGAAATTGATTATATTTGATAATGTATTAGTTAAATGGTTAGTTTTTTATATTGCATAGTGCTTATTGTAAATTACTCTTGAGTCGTATGGTCCACCTTCTTAGTTACGTTGTTTATTTGATGAATTGATATTACTTAGTATGTTTTGTGAGAGTGATTTTGAAGCCCTAGTATATGAAACGAAGTGATATTGAATATAAGTCTTTTCTTGTGTTTTGTGAAGTTGAATAGCATATTTCTCTCAGATTATGCCTAAGTAAAGTATATGACTTTGCGAAGCATGTCAAGTGTGTAAGTAAATGTAGGTCTAAAACATGTATAGAAATTAATATTAATGAAATGTTCTTCATATGAAAGATGTGCTCACAAGTACTCACACACACTTAAATGAATGTATGAAATTAAATTGAGTAAATATTTGAAGTGAGCACTCTTCGTGAGTTGAGATGAAATGTTTAGTAGAAACATGACTATATCCTAAGAGATTTATAAAATATGTCGGAGGATGAGTGCCTTCATGAGTGAATATGTAGTGTTCACTAACTATTATTAACCTATAGTTTAAATTGTTTAGAATTAGTGGGGATTATGTCTAGAACTGAGTGGATATGAAGAAGAGGTGGTTACACTTCGTGAGTTGACATATTGTACTCCAATGTACCTCGTGATATGAGTACTACTCGTGAGTAAAGAATAAGTTACGTAGTAGCAATCTCCTTATCCCTTAATTATGCGCCCTCAAAGGTGTAACTACTGGGAATGCCATGTAAAAGCTAAAAAGAATGACCTTACTCTAGGCAAGTGAGGATCCCTCATTGGTTAGTGGTTAATGTCGAGATTCCATGTTTAGCTATCATGTTCTATGTGGGTTAAGATAACCCTCCACAAAAGAATTTATTGAAATAACTCTACGAAAAGAACGTGCTACTTAGGATAGGGTGTGGTATAGGACGCTATCTATTCATTGCACTAGGTAGAACCTTTTGAAAAGGAAGACTTTGTGTCAAACCTTCTAAAAGAATGTGTTACTTAGGGTAGGTGGTGTTATGGTACGCTATCTAGTTTTTTGGTTTGTTGGGTGTTCTTTCAATGTCTTGTCTTTGAGTGAGGGGCTTTTTCTCCCAAGGTGACAAAACGGAAAGGCGTATTCTTGAGGATTTCTTTGGTGTGTATTGAAGGAGGCATATGCATACTTTCTTCATGTCTTACCTTAGTGAGTCTTAGGATAATCCCGAGGTAGGAAAACTCTTATGGAAATGAGTTCACTTTCTGATCGCTTGGCCTTGGAAGTTCACTTATTAAGAATATGATAATCCATTGTTAATGCTTTATATGATTCATTGTGATGGTTCAAAATAATTCATTTTAATGTCAAATTTGACTTCACTGTAAGCTTTGGAAAGTTACTGTAAATTGCGTCCTTAGTGTAAAATTATGGAACTTTTTCTCTATATGTTTAAATAATGTTCCTTATGATGTTTTGCTTCTATATTATTGAAAGTTTTACTTAAATTGCATGAAATGTTTTTTTAACAAAATTTCCCTTTTCGCATCTTTTTGCATATGCCATACTTAGTACATTATTTGTACTGAACCCTTACTTTTCTATAATCTATAAGTATAGGTTGAAGACTTTTTAGAAGATTCAAAGGCAAGCTTGGGAAATTCTCTCTCTCAAGAATTGGTATGTCCCTATATATTCGAGGACAAAGTCTATTGTTTCCTAGTTTTATTATTAAGACTTGATATGTATTTCATTTCAATGTAAAGAATCGTGTCCCAATGATATTATATGTTGTGTCTTATGTTTGGCTTGTTACAATGATATTTCTTAAGTATTTATGAAATGTTTCCTTTTGATTAATTAATTCGTAAAAATTTTAAATTTCATATATTTTTCATGTCTTATGTAATTAATGCTAGTTAAAGGGCTTGTACATGACCCCCAAAGGGTCAAGTACGCCTTCCCATGAACCGAGGATTCTCCCTAACTCCTAGGTGTACTTTTGGGTCGTGACAGAGTTGGTATCAGAGCATAAGGCTATGGGAAATAGTTTTGGGTCTCGAAAGTCTCACAAGACATATCTAGCAGTATCTTGGTCATTGGTGTAAGTCACGACACATCCATGGACAAGATTCTATAGAATCATAGAAGTTTCAATTTCTTCTCTTTTCTAATGTCGTGCCTTAGAGTTGAGTCATATAAGGTGTCTTTTCTCAACCTCTTCTCTTTGTGTTTATAGTACATGAATATGAGAAGATCAAACGCTAGAAGGGAAAATGGATGTGTAGCTAATGAGAGTATACCTCCCCATGTTGACCAAGTTCCTATTGTTGAACTAGAGGAAAAGAATGATGAGGTTCCCCTTCAAGAACCTCAAGTGCCACCAGAACCTCAAGAGCCTCAAGTGCTCTTTATGCCTCAATGTCCTTTGTTTATGGGGACATGACTAATGCGGAGATCAGGCTGCCCTAATGAACTTGACCCAGCTCATGACGGCTCAAGATTATGTCGTCAACAATCATGAACAAGATTATGACCCAGCTCATGACGGCTCATGCGGAGAAAGTAATGTTAGTCGCTTACCAACTCAAAGATATGGATCAAGTGTGGTATGAGCAATGGAGCATTGATAGACCCTTAGAGAGAGGTCTGGTTGATGGGGAGAATTCAAAGAGGATTTCCTAGATAGGTTATTTCCCCTAGAGTGGATGGAGAAGAAGATGGTTGAACTCATGAACCTTCATCAATGTTGAATGAGTGTGCAAAAGTACTCTCTCAAATTCACCCAACTTTCTAAGTATGACCCAACCATGGTAGCCAACCCTAGGGCTAGGATGAATAAATTTGTTATGGGAATGTATAGTTTGGTAGAGAAAGAGTGACATACGGCAATGCTTCCTAGTGACATGGATATCTCTAGGGTCATGGTCTATGCACAACAAATTGAGGAATCCAAAATTAGAAAGGTAAGGCAAGAGGGTAAGAGGCCTAGGTCGGATGATTACATTCACAAAAATCATAATATGAGGTACTATCACCATGATTCTTCCATGGGAAACGAGGAGAGGGATCCAAATCAAAGTGGTGGCCATTCTTCTGAGAGGAATAGGTACCCAACTTGTGGGAAGCAACATTTGGGTAAGTGTCATGCCGGAACGGATGGTTGTTTTTCATCTGGTAATATGGGCAACAAGATGAGGGATTTCCCTAACATAAAGGCAAGAGGAAAAGAGGTCAATAAATCTTCCTTAGACCCTAATGCTCCAAAGAATAACACTTCCTATGGGATGGGAGCTAGGAAAGATAATTAATCCGGATTTGATGGTCTTGGTAAGTTTTAACTCTTTATGATTGTTGTTTTTATTTTATGAAATGATTTTATATGGTTGTATTGTTCATATGATCATGTCATCTTTGATTAATTTCTTAAAGCATGAAATTTTGAAAAAAATTTACTATATTGGGCAGTGTTACAGTGAACCTCACTGTAAAATTTGTGCATTTTTAAAACAAATTGTTTTTCTTGAACTAATCAATGTGTGGAAATGTGTGTTTGTATGAGCATGTTTAATGTTGGAGAAAGTATTTCCTCCGTAGGAGAAAGTTAAGGGTGAGTTTTGAAAATTTTACAATTTGCAAGAGTTGCCTATGTTGATAAGTGTTTGAATGTTTGAAATGATGTTCCTTTATAGTTGATGATTTGATTTTGATTATGATGATCATGATTTTAATGTTTTATCTGATGCTAAGTCAGTTCTTGTGGTTCTGGAAGCGTAAGTGTCATTAGAGGATGAATGTAATTCTAATTGGGGGAGAATGTAACCCCCCAAAATGAACTAAGATGAACTAGAGACTCGTAAGTTTTTCTTGAGTTAATTTTGCTTTAAAATGAGTTATTTTAGTGTTATTAGTCATTGTGTGAAGTTTTGTTATGTTTGGAGGTCAATCGACTATGAACGTTCATGACGTTAGGAAGGTGTGCCTTAGAAAGTACTTGTGTGACTTGAGGTGTTTGAGTGAGTTCTACGTGTTCATTTTCCTTGAAACCGATGTCAGATGTTACTAATACATATAAGACTTATTTTAAAGGTTTAAATTCCTAGGAACCACTAGGAGCCGTAGATAAAGGGCTCAAGACTTGGACAAAACTGCCAATAAGACAGCTCAATCGACGAGGTAGTCTACTGGGCGTACGCCCATCGACGCCCAGTCGACTTGGGGGCGTCGTCCCATACTTAGTGAGAAGTCCTGAACGTCCCTTGATGTATCCTCTAAACACATCTACGCCCATTAGACGGGCCGTCAGCCTATCGACACCCAGTAGCTTCGGTCATCGATTGGTTACTTCCAAAAGTTGCTGAAGTTGCAGCCATCATGGAGTGTTTTGTGTAAATTCACCTATATTTTATAAACCTACATCAATATTTTTAAAAAATTTTTAGTTATATTAAGTTATTTTTAATCCCTAGACCTACACAAGACCCCTCACATCAAATATTCAAACTCTATCTCTAAAGAAAACTCTCTCAAAGTCACCATCTGAGCTAAGACACAAGGAGGGAAAGAAGTTCTGGTTTTGACGTGAATCTTATCAAAAATTAGTGGGTTTCCTTCCCATTGAGGTGTGGTATCCATCCTTTAAACCTCTTCTATTCAAGGAGTAATTCCCAAAATATTTGGAAAAGGGTTTTCAAACTCTATTTCCTTCAATTTTCGATTTTAAGCGTGGGTCTTTTTGTACAAATGTTCTAATGATTTAAATATGTTTATTATTGTATAAATTTATGATTTTTAATGTTAAAAACCTAATGAACTTATGTATATGCACATTTCAAACTTTTAGCATAAGAAATGAGTTAAATCAGCATGTTTGGGTAAGGTATGAACTTGGGTTTTTATATGTTGATTATTTGTCTTAGATACTTTCGTAAGGGCCTTATTATGATGAAATGTTGATATATTTATTATATTTGATAATATCATTGTTAAATTGTGAGTTTCTTATATTGCATAGTCCTTATATTAAATTGCTCTTAAGTGGTATGGTCCACTTTCTAGGTGGCGGTGTTTGTTTCATGAATTGATATTACTTAGTATCTTTTGAGAGTGTGGTTTTGAAGGCGTAGTATATGAAATGAAGTGATATTGAATATGAGTCTTGTCTTGTGTTTTGTGAAGTTGAATAGCATATTTTGCTTAGATTATGCCTAATTAAAAAATATGACTTTGTTAAGCATGGGAAGTGTGTAAGTTGATGAATGTAGGTAGTTATAAAGCATGTACAAAAATTAATATCAATGAAAGAGAAAATACATCAAATCCCCCCTGAACTTAGCACAAAAACTCACTTTAGTAGTTAAACTATATGGGTAATTATTTAGCCCCCTAATCTCTTTTCAAATAAATTAAAATACACCCTAATATAATAATTACATTCTAACAATGGCAAGTGAATTCACACGTGCCATGTCATTGATACATCAGTGCCATATCAGCGTCACGTCATTGACACATCAGCATCCCATTCAACATATTTAAATTTTAAATTTTAATTATTTTTTGTTGCTTTTTATTTACTCACAATTTAATAAACTAAAATAATCTCAAAAAATAAAAATTAATATAAGAAAAATAATCTAAAAAAATCAATTGAAATAGATTCAAAATCTGAAAATCGTTCTCACAAGAACAATCAATTTTTTATGATACAAAATTTAATAAATAATAACTACTAAAATACAATTTAAAATGAACATTTGTAGAGTTTCATTGAATATAGCCTCAAGTTGATCACATTCAAACCTTGCCATATAGACTAATATATATTTGAAGGAAGAATAAATTGATGACTTTCCAATTTTTTCTTGTTCATCACATTTTTTTTGAATTTATTGAAGCAAATTAAAGGAAATGAGGGAGGGATGGATCCTTCTTGATGAAGGACAAAAAATATGAAAAGTATAACAAAGAAAAAGAAAAAGAAGAAAAGTGTGAAGTACCGACATTTTAAGAAAAATAAATAGAGTAGGAGTGGGGGGCCGTTGGGGGTGAGGGGGTGTCAAAAAAGAAGAAAGGTTAGTGCAAGTTGTGGTTGAGCGAGGGAGGGGTGGATTGGGTATGAGGAAGATTAAAGGACGGGAGATGAGGGTGGAGTTGGTGGTACTAAAGGTTGGGGGTGGTAGGGTATAAAGAAGATGAAAAAAAACTAATTATTGGATAAAATGAAAATAATTGGGGTCCACTCATTATTTTTACCTTTTTTTTTATCTATACGCGTCTCATTTTTTGATTTGACATGTCAGCGATTTGGGTGTACTTTAATTCACTTAAAAAGCGATTAGTGGAGGTAAATAATTACCCGAGTAGTTTAAGTACTAAAGCGAGTTTTCATGCCAAGTTCAAGAGGGAATTTGTGTATTTCCCTTAATGAAATGATGTTTATATGCAAGATGTGCTCACAAGTACTCACACACATTTAAATTAATGTATGAAGTTAAATTGAGTAAATAGAGGAGTTTTGAGGTGAACACTCTTCGTGAGTTGAGATGAAGTGTTTAGTAGCAACCTCACTACATCCTAAGAGGTTTCTAAGATAGGTCGGAGGAAGAGTGCCCTTCATGAGTTGAGATGTGTTGTTCACTAGCTATCCTTAACCCATGGCTTAAAGTGTTTTGAATCCGTGGGGTTTATGTCTAGCTGTAAGTTGATATGAAGAAGAGGCGGTTACACATCGTGAGTTGAGATGTTGTACTCTATTGTACCTCTTGAGATGAGTACTTATCGTGAGTTGAAAATTAGGTTACTTAGTAGCAATCTCTTTATCCCTTAATTATGCACCCGCATAGGTGTAGCTATTGGGAAAGACATGTAAAAGCTCAAAAGAATCACCTTACTCTAGGAAAGTGAGGATCCCTCATCCGATAGAGGTTAATGTCGGGATTCCATTTATAGCTCTCATGGTCTATGTCGGTTAAGATAAACCTTCACAAAAGAATTGATTAGGCTAATTATTCTAAAAGAACATTCTACATAGGTTAGTGGTTGTAATAGATGATATATACTCATTGCACTAGGTAGGACCTTCCGAAAGGGGAGACTTAGTGCCAAACCTTCTAAAAGAATGTGCTACTTAGAATAGGTGATGATATGGGTCGCTATATACTCATTGAACTAAGTAAGCATTCTGAAAGGGAAGACTTTTGTGGTTTGTTGGGTGCTGTTTTAATATCTTGTCCTTGAGTGAGGGGCTTGTTCTCCCGCGATGAGTATGCCGAAAGGATTAGTCTTGAGGATTTATTTGGTGTGTATTGAAGAAGGCATATGCATAATTTCTTCATGTCTTACGTTAGTGAGTTTAAGGATAATCTCGAGGTAGGGAAGTTTTTACGGAAATGAGTTCATCTCTATGCTTGGCCTTGGAAGTTCACTAATTTAGAATAAGATAATCCATTGTTAATGCTTTCAACCTTATATTATCATACCCTTAGAAAGATCTCACAATTAAACATAGTCATGACATTTCGTTGCATAAATCATATCATCATCTTCTTAATCTGATCACGTATAATACTTTAATCGAACATCATCATCAAGTATAAATCATCATTATTGAAGTAAAGAACTCATAATCATAAATTCTTACCAAATATCCTCCATATGACTCTTTAAAGATCTTACCATCAATACAATAATAGAATCAATTCACATAATAACATTATGTAATAGTAATCTATACAATAACGATGTCAATTGAATCATCACTATTCAAATCAACCTCAATTCATAACCTAGGGTTTAGGAAAAGGGTTCACTTCAACGATTTTTCCAAAGAACTAGGTCAAAGACTAAGAACTACAAAAATTAACTAATATTCAATCATAATGTATCAATAATAATCAAAGGAATTTAACATCAAATTCATTTGAAAGAGCATTCACGAAATTGGAAGCAAACCCATCTTTTTGACATCATTAGAAACCAATTTTGAAGAGCCTCTTGTGGAAAGAGATCCTAAGAGTGAATAGCTTCCATGCCTTAGGGTTACTTGAAGAATGTTGGAATAAATATTGTGTCTTGGAACCCTAATAAAGCTTGGAGTTAGTCTTCAATAGTGGTTTTAGAATAGAGAGAGAAAGTAGATAGAAGTTGGAGAGAATTAGGTTGGGGAATAATGAGGTGTTAAGTTAGTTTATTACTTAGCATAGCTTATATAGTCCATTAAATATCATAATTAAAAACCCATGAATCACCTAAATAATTAACTGACAAAGTCAATAAATAAAAAAAACTAGGCAGTTACTCGACCCTCAATCGACGAACCCCCGCCTACGGGGCGTCGATCAAACCACGGCCCTATACTGGCAAGCCATTGTTTTCCAAAAATAGGGTGTTTTGAGACCATTTTTGAAATAATATAAGTATGTACCTACGACACTATTGACATGTAGTTGACCCATCGACGACTCATCGTTTGGTCCATCACTTGCTCGTTGTCCATTTACAAATTAGGGTCAAATGTGAGTGATCTCCTAAAGGTCCCTTAGGGTAGTCCTTGCGGAGTCGTACAAGGAGTTTTAGACCCTAAACATACGCCAATACATGTCTAACACCTGCTTACTAAATCTGACTAAATTTTGGCTCTTAAAACCTCTTGAAACATGTCAAGGCACAGTAACTCACATTTCACACTTCTCCGAATGTCATGGTCGTTTCTTGACATTTTGACTCAAAAATTTCTAAGTTTGTGACAACATATTAGTTTAGGCTTAGAAACAGTGGTGTAGAGCTTCGTTAATCCTGTAAGGCTCTATACTAGGTCATTGAGTGTTATATCCGCAAAGTTCTGAATATGCTCATGGGGATTCTCATGATCCAGCCCCTAAATATGTCTTTAGCTTGCAATAGTTTTAGCATTATTTTTGTCACGTTGAATGAAGAATGATCCCCAATTGGTTGTAGGAAAATAGCACCTCCACCGCCCCAATAGAGCTTCATTTTCCTGAAGAAATCATTACAATCATCTTTGTAACAAAGTTGGTTCACCGTGCTTTCATTTCGACTCATCATGTGACCTGATCGCAAACAACTCACAACAAAAAAAAGTTTCAACTACAACACAAAGAAATAATAATTCAAACATTGATAAGAGAATTATAAACACCACTTCTTGGCAGCAGCATCATTTAGATTAATGCTCAACTACACCTTATGACATACTATGTGTAGACGATCGTATTCTAGTATAAAACCCAAAAGGTGAGTTTGGTTGAACGCTTATGGAGCGGTACAATTTTGAATTCAATTATGAAGTTGCAAATGAAATTTTATTGATTGTAGGGATGAAATTTATAAAAAATTATTAAATAAATGGATGTGGTGACATAACTAAAACAATCACTAACAATAGGGGAAATCAAATGATTAAGAGATACTCATGGGCATGATAGACTAACTATCAATTTTGTTAAGTAGATGCTCCGTAATAACTAATGGATTCTAAATCTTAGCAGTTAGGTTGAACCTTAGATAATAGCTTTGTGTCGAAAAACTATTACAATTCAGGTGACTTAACTCGAAACTCAAAATTCATAACACTTAAAAAATCCTAAAACCTCATGTTATCTACTCTCTCAAGCTAGATAAGCAGATTTTAACTTTGGATTCACTCTCTCAAGCTGAACCCACATTAATCCAATAACCACAAATCCTAATTTATAACCTTGGTTTTACACCTCTCTCTCAAACAGGAATAAATAATTAAGTAAGATTGAAATAAACATTCCAATTCATCAATTTAACACCACTATTAATCAAACCCACTTCAAAATTGCAATAACATCAATAATCTATAACATGCATAAGCTAAATCAGAAAATAAGTCACATAGAAACACCCCTCAAGTATGAGGATTTTATCTATTCATCATAAAAAGTAATAATTCAATACAACATTTTTCATGGTTGGGTAGTGATCTCCAAATCATTAGACTGACTGAATATTGCTTCAATTATAAAACCCAATTAGAAATGTACTTCAAATTTCCTTCAAAACTAAACAAAAACCTTGTTTTCATTGTGAATATGAGTTTTCCCGATGTTTTTTCATACCTTCATCCTTTTAAAAAAAACTAATTTTGTACAAATTAAAAAGTTGGCCTTCTGGGGAAATTTGGCGACGTAAGTCGTGCTTCACTGACAGGTCGGTGATTCGCCAATCTCCCCTGTCCATCGCCTTTTTGTCTCGATTTCTAATCTAACATGTATTGTTACTTTAGGAGCCTATGTTGTGTTGTTGATGGATTTTGCAATGCGTCCTTTGCTCCTTCTGGATTGCCAATTTTCTGGCATCCTCATTGAATGTTTTGTAAATTTTTGCAAACTAACCTCTCTTCACAAATCCAATTGGCCCTTAGCTGATAGGGCTTATACCTCACCCATTTGACTATAAATTTTGGTGCGTGAATAGTCTACTCAGCGGATCACCTAGTGAAGTTGATGATCTTTAACTTTGTTGATCTTTCATTTCACTTTCGTTATCCTAGACATAGATCAATAAATTAATATCAATTTGGATCATAAATCAGGAATTGAGGATACTTAAACTATGAAAACCAAAGCTTAAATCAATTGAAATGTCAGACTCATCAATATGTTGTGGTCTAAGAGGAGGTTGTCGCTGAAGCTATCCAGTTTTATCATTATTAGTTCACTACTAAAACTAACAATGGGAAGTTGACATTACTAAAAAAATATGAAGGTTTTTATTACTATTGGTGACAATCATATTTTAAAACCATATGTCATCAGATGAAGTTAATAGTGTTTAAACTTAATGGTTATAGTGTCAGTGGCCCGGATAGCTTCACTAGAGTGTTTTGCAAGGTTTATTGGAGTAAAATTGATAACGATGTTGTCAAGATAGTGAACAAATCAGGTTGTACACTTCACGCTAATTTAGTCTTATTACCTAAAAGATAAAATATGCATATACTTTCTTATTTAAGACCAATTATTCTATGTTATAATCTGAATAAAGTGATTTCTAAGATTATTCATGATAGGTTTTAGAATCTACTTCCCCAACATACTTCAAAGAATTAATCTGATTTTGTGAAAGGTAGAAGTATTACATAAAATGTGTTATTGTCTTAAGAGATTATTAGTGAAATCAAGAAAAGGGGTAAACCTGCAAATCTTGTAATTAATCACTAAAAGAAAAATGACTTTTCACAAAAGGAAATCGATTCGTTAAAAATCTACATCCAGTCTTGAAAGGTCTATAACGACCGGGAAAAAATTGATCATTGCCGGTCGTTAAAAGCTCTTTGTTAAAGCTAACGACCAGATTGCATAGCCGGTCTTTAGATATTACTCAGAGACAACCACAAATCTGGTTGCCACGTTTACTAGCAACTACAACAAGTTCCCTTCTTTTATGATCATTTGGTAGTTAATGTTGAAGCAAAACAAAAATTTCTAGTCGTTATAAATACATTTAGTGGTAAGATTCTTCTATTGATTAAATTACTTTTACCAGCCAAGTTAAAATTACTTTCGTTGAATTTAATCAAGTTAACGACCATGTTTGTTTCATAAATTTATTTTCAAATAAATACATATAGTTTTTCCCTCAAGACATTTCGGATCTTAATACTATTTTTTTCACAAGCCATAAAAAATTTAATACACCCTCTGTTTTCAAAAAGAATGACTGTAGTTCCTTTTCAATATGTTTCAAAAAGAATGACCACTTTCCTTTTTTGGTAACACTTTGACTTTAACTTTTCATGTGATATATTTAAGACCACAAGATTAAAGGGCGTTTTGGTACATTTGACATCACTTTAATTTAGAACAACAAGATCAAAAACTCTTCTTTCTTTTCTAAAAGTATGTTCCAAGTCAAACTAGGTTATCCTTTTTTAAACGGAGGGAGAATAAAATTTCATAATTTTTTGTCATGAACCAAAACATACTGGAAAACTTACATATAAATATATGTTCAACACAATATCTAAAACAAAACTATTCAACATAAGATCTAAAACATAGTTTTTCGACTTAAATATTATAAAATAGACATGTTTGATGCCTATCGAATCCTAAAAAAAGATAAAATGAATTGGCTGCATATACAGGTTTAAACTTTTATAGATATGCACTAACAATAAAAATATAATCGTTCATTTCAGTTGTCTCCAAAATTCTGCAACAAGACTTTGTTTAATGTTCATCACATTCTTCTATGTGTTATAAAAAACAATTTAAGGTCAATTAGTAACACAATTTCGAATAGCTATAACTTTTATCTTTTAAATCATTAATCAAACATTTATATATAAAAAAAACTCAAACAAAAACAGGAAATGTATGGGATACTAACTAATAACACAAGCAAGCTTCATGGATAGTAAGAAAATACATAAGATACTATTCATTCTCTAATCTAGAAAGCTTGATTAGTTAATGTTATAAAATATTCTATGGCTTAAAATCAACATAAAAAGCATTCTATGTCTGTTTCTATATTTCTATCATTTAGTCCATGTTAAGAATATCTTTTTTATACAAGAGCCAACTTGTTTTACTTGTTACAAGTTTTTTTTTATAACGATGTTATATCATATCAACATCAATTATCTTTCTCATTTTTAGAATTAAATGTACAATGTAAGTTCCATACATCACCTATATTGCTGAAAAGAGGATCCAATAGTGTCTTAGCATTTGGAGAAAGCGACTAGGCTCAACTATTGAACTAGACTATAGAATTCATCCATGCAGTTTAATTTGAAGGATAGGAATACTAAAGGTTTTGAGAAGAATGAGGCTACAATGGAAAATATAACCTTTAGAGTTGATTTTTTTTTTGTGTTAGAGCTACTGCACAGCCAAACTTTTATTAGATAGATGTAGCTTTTATATTTTTTGAGTTTTGTAAGAAGGTAATAACTTCCGTTTTTTTATATATGTAGTACTGGGCTAATTAGTTTTGTGAATATCCACTTTGGTGATCAATAAATCCTAATTACAAATTATCATCATATTCAAGTAAAGTTCAATTGATTAAAACAATAAAATATGGAGTTCATGCTTATTGCGCACACGTCTTTCTTCTACCCAAGAAAGTGATCAAGGATATAGAATAAACCAGCATGACCTTCTTATAGACACGGACAATAACAATTTCTAGAAGAGCATTGGTGTCATGAGAAACTACATGCAAACAACATGTTGCGGGTCATTCAATATCATTGAACAAAATAAATCTAACTTAATTAGCAATTGCATAATTTTGATAGAAAGGATTGTGTATGGATATGATGGGTAAATAGTTATTTTATAAAACTTAAATAAGGGAGGTTGAAACTGTCCTATTACCTAAATATGCATCATGATTGATAGTATTGGGGTCAGGAGACATATTTTTACAAGGGCAAACATGTTAGGGTGCTTTGATGGCTGAGGTTGCAAAAATACACAAGGGAGGAAAGTTCTCTACTTAGAAAATGTATCTATACCTATCTCATGTCCATATTTCCCAAACTTCAGTAGAAGAGTATTACCTTGAAAAACGGAGTGTACCCTAGGTTCAAGATTATTATGTGGATGGTTGTCCAAAGAAGAGTAGCAAAGGTAGACATGCTTGATAAATTGGTATACAACTTCCACATGAATGTGTATTTTGTAGTAAAACAGGGGAGACTTTTTATCAGACTTTAATGGAGTAGACTATGCAGCTGGTTGGGATTTCACAGGTTATTTTTAACCAGACAATAAAATAGACGAGCATATTCATATTCGTGGCAAGCAAAAGGGAAACTGGTTACCTATACTTTAAAAACTAAATTTGTATCCCTAGGCATTTTACAGAGTAATAGTTATAAATATGTATAGGCTAGAATGATATATAGCAGTTAGGCCATCACTATTTTGTTTGTACTAAAAAGATTGGTCATGAATGAAAAATCCCTGCTAACCGAAAAATTTTCTAATTACAAAGAAACAAACATCCAACAGTATAAGAAATGTATCGATGAAAGTAGTATTATCTACCTTACACCACTTGTTCTATAAGTACAAGTTGTTTGATACATGTGACTGTGAATGTTATTATGAAGATAAACAAAAATGAGATTACCATCTTTCGCATTTATACAATTCAGAAAGTTCAAATAGTTTAGAGATCATTGTTCTAAAACTATAACACAATAAATATTTAACAGGCAACAGAAATACTAAGGTGAACATGCATGAAAAGAACTAAATTAGGAACATAGGAATACATCCTAATTGTGACAGTAATATGGATAATTTTGTAAGCATGTAGTCTCATTAATCATGGAAAGTAGTACAACTAAAGAGTACCTACCCTCTAAAATCATCTTATCATAGAAAGACAAACCTATCCATTAGATAAGCCCTTATCAAGGATGAGAATTTGTTAATGACATCACTAAATTCATTAAAAATACATATCATGGCATAGCTACTAAAATGCTTCCTAACCTGGTGGAGGTGATGGATGTTGAGGAACCATTATACTTTTAAGGAGATCATATGTACTCTCTAGAATATCAATATGCTTTTCCAGTGATTCCTTTTCTTTTCGAGTTGTTTTCAATTCTTCCATCCGCACAGCCTTAGAAGTACTACCACCTTTCAACTCCTTAGTGGTTATCCCACAACCAAATACAACATAAATTTTGCATTGAGTTCCAATTAACCATTCCACTACCTAAATATTAGTAAGAGGCGATTAAGATAGTACAAGCTTTTGAATGTCAGCCTATAAAGCACAAGAATGTTCGAAATATTTCACCAAATTAATCCCGAGAAAGAATGTTAAATGAAATTTAGCGATAAACATACATATTTTTCATTGGTTTCGGGTTCGACCAGCTCATTTCCATTTTTAGAGTCCCAAAGAAGATAGTTGCCATGTCTTTTGGATTACCATCTTTGCCTCCCTTAGCAACAAAATAAGTAAGTGTTATATGATCTTTTATACAAAAGGAGGTTTCCTTGTAGGGTTTCAGGATTTATTTACCATTACATAAATAATCTCATATAGGCTTGCTACCCGTACAGTGAGACATACACAACTTATACTTGTTGATTGTGTTTATTCTACTTGATTTATGCATTAAAAACACAACAAAAAAATATCACAAGCTTGTTTAATGATTCTATTTTATTCTTAAATTAACTTTTGTAATTACTTTGCATCCTCTTGAGCACACATGAAATCATTTCATCAAAAGAACTATTCCAAAAGAGTAATCATACGTGACTTAGAAATAAAATAATATTAATCAATAGATATATAATCATACCTTAAACTTATCAGATAAAAAATGTTCCTTGACCAACAATTTTTCACATCTGGGAATACCCCCTAGACACAACCGGCAACGTCGTCCTCTTTGAGGACTAAAAGTAGCCTCTTAGCTTACATCATTACATTCATAGGTCAAATATAGTGGAAATTTAAAAAATTTCATTACTTCTACTTGGAGGTTTACATATAACTCTACATACACATAGTATACATATATTGAGTATACATACAACCTTCGTATAGGAAGATTACTTAATCTTGTACTTTTATTGAACATAGATATATAAAATATAACTGTCTCAAAATAGTTGTCTCATCTCATAATAATCTAATAAGAGTATATCAAATTTGGGTCTAGCTTATACATCAATGAAACAACACCACATATAGGTCATACAACGTTTAATATCCAAATGAAAAGGAAAGATACATAAGAGTCTTGAACACTAAGCAATATCATAGGCTTGATGGTGGCATCACCCTCGGAAAGTGAGTACTTACCCTACTTAGATGATTAAGAAATCCAAGTCTTCTTCAAGTCGTCTCCAAAAGCCCTTCAACGACCGGAACCTAAAATGTTGGGGAAAAGGAAGAAATAGGTTTAGTACACCACTTGTACTTTGTATGAGACCATATGCACACATATCATGAAAACATGCTAAAAGGGGACATTTCATTAAGTATGCAATTTATTTTGAAAACAGTTATGCACATTAAACAAGACTATACCCAATCATTAAGGCATATGAATTAAGTCATAGTAATGTACATCAGAAGACAAAAAACATCAAAACTAGTCAAGTCAACATGCATATCATGTGATTAAATACATAGTCAAGTAACTCTATCACCAAGTCATAAATAACCACAAGCATGAATAAGAGTTCATTATAACATAACCTATGTAAGAAAATTATTCATGAACCCCTATCAAGTCAATAAGTGCAATGACAAAGAAAGGCCCCATAACCTTACATAATCAAGCAACTCAAAAAAATTCATGACCAACATCCCACTTCACATAGCATAACACTAAGAGTACATAATGTTATACTTTAGCATTATAGACCAAATACATGTTCATAAGAGTAATTAACAACACACATTATCATTACCATGTAAGATCATCATGTACATATCATTTTGATACATAGACTTATACATACATAAGAACATAATCCTAAGACTTCCTTAAGGCTAACTAGTGCAATGTATAGGTAGAGTCTCATACCCCTACCTACACTAAGCTAGACCCCTCAGGTTATCCTAGTTAGAGTTCATATCGTTAAGTCATTTGACCTTTTTGGTACATCTTGACCTAACCGATATACACCACATGAAATAATATGGAATCCAGTGTCATGGAATCCTACACCAAAAGAAGGCGGACTACTTGCCAAGGTAGTAACAAAACATGAACATAGAAAGTATGTGGATACACTACCTAGTATTCCTATGGGAGAAACATAGTTCAAGAACTAGGAGATATAGTTGGGACCCTCTTTTTTCTACATTCATTATAGGATCCAATCTCATGAGTAAGTTAGTGAACCTACATTTACTATGTGGTATAGGACACTCCTCAC
The DNA here is from genome assembly GCF_036512215.1 of Solanum lycopersicum. Classification (NCBI taxonomy): domain Eukaryota; kingdom Viridiplantae; phylum Streptophyta; class Magnoliopsida; order Solanales; family Solanaceae; genus Solanum; species Solanum lycopersicum. The sequence goes on along the minus strand of NC_090811.1, from coordinate 23,512,009 downwards.
TCTAGTTCACTCGGTTCTAAGTTAGAGTCCCTTTCGAATTGACTTTAATTCCATTATTAATCATCATAACTTATTGTTGGTCATAGGGTCTAACCCTTTTATAATCATCATCATTATCATAACTCAATAAGAATTTCATGAGTATAATTCATTCATTACAATTCATATAAGTGAGGTTAGCACATTTACATATCACTTCATAATAAGGCACATTGGAAAATCATTCACCATCCTTATAACATTTACATCTCAGCCAAAACCTCACAAACCATATTCAAGACATTTCAATTCAACATCATACCACCCTATCAATCCCAATACAAGGAATACTCCGATACAACATCATAACTTAATCACAATTAACCATAATTTTAAATAAAGGATAGGGATTACAAGACTTACCAAGTCTCCTTAATAATTCATCATCAAGGTCTTACCATCAACCCTTAATTCAACCCAATTAGGGTATAACATCATCATAATTAAATTACCAACAAAATAACAAGTCCAAAATAATCACTAGTTCATAGCTTAAGACAACAGGCATATTGCCAAGTCATAATCTTATTCAATTACTCAAGAACTAGAATTATAGGACTATAATTCAGCCTAATTCATTCGTGATTAATACAATAACATCATATAGTAGTAATTGAACCAATAACCAAGTCAATTGAATCAAGATTAACAATTCATATCAAGATCACAACCTACGGTTAAGGGGTAAAAGTCATCTTCTACAAACTAGACCAAACCATCAAGATATGTCATAATTAAGTTAGATTACATGTTAATCTATTCTTAATATCAAAAATACATAATAAAAAATTAATTCACAACATCAAATTCGTATTAGGTGAAAACCCACTTGAAAACCCATCTTTTGATATCAATTTCATGGAACCCTTTGAGGAAAGAGGTATGAAAGGTGAACAGATCACATACCTTTCTAATTGATGAATATTGATGTAGGAATTTTATACTTTTAATCCATTGAACCCACCTCTATCTAAGTCTTCAATGGGGGTTTCTTTGGGAGTGAGAAAGAAGAGAGAAGGAAGAGAATTTTTGGTTTTGGGAAATATGAGCTTAGGTTAGTCTAATTAGGATACGGTCTTTATATTGGTTATTAATGAAAATAATTAGACCTCCATAAACCCATAAATAATTAACTAACCATCTAAATAATTAATATTACCCAATTAAAAATGGGAAGAAAATCACAACCCTCACAGATGAGACCCTGATCGTCAATCTGTCTGTGAGTCGATGGTCATTGTTCCCCCTCCGTGCTCACTTCATTATTTGATTTACAGACTGGTACACATTGAACATTAGCCAAAAGGTCTATGTTTTGGTCGACGGATGGAAGATATGCCCGGTCGATCAACCTACGCCACGTCGATTCCCCTCGTGAGTGCACACTTCCCAAGAAGTCTTTGACCACAAAGAGCAAGGGTCCTCCTCAAGGGACCCTGGTTGGTCCTTGGTGGTCGTGCCCGTATGTTTCAAATATGAATCAACTTAAATACATGTTATAAACCCTTCCACAAATTTTCATCATTTTCCGACTTCTAAAAGCTAGTCAAATAGGGTAAGGCACGCTATTACCTCCTTGAACTAGTTTCCGGATGTCATGTCGTTCTTGGAATTTTTGGTTTCTAGACTCAATAAATTAATTATATTAATTAAAATAGACCTTAAAACAGTGTCTATACCTTATGATACTTATGTTAGGATCTACAACACGTCTTGGATTTTCAAAGTGTTACATTATTTCACCTCCCCACCAGGAACATTCGTCCCCGAACGACACTAAATATCTTTTGAAGGTAGTAATAGACCAAAAACTAGCATACCATAAAACAACAATACATAACAACATCAATCACATCATCTACACATGGAAATTCAAAAGCTTCAATTACCATACATAAGACTCAATATTACATTATAAAGAATATCCTTTTTAAAACAACCAGAGGTCAACATAGCATTTATGAGTCAATTATGCCAAAGTTTAACTTTCCAAAAAGCTATATATAATTCCAAAAAGACTCATCATATAAAAATTCACAACATAACTCAAACAAGCTGTCACGACCCAAATCCGAGCCGCGACTGGCACCCACACTTACCCTCCTATGTGAGCGAACCAACCAATCTAACCCTTAACATTTCAACGTATATCAACAGAAAGTAATGCGGAAGACTTAAACTCATTAATAAAAACAATTCAAAACTATTATTATCATCCCCAAAATCTGGAAGTCATCATCACAAGAACATCTACAATCAATGACTAAACTAAGAGTATTCTAAAAGCTAAAAATACATAAGAAGCTAGTCCATGCCTAAAGTTCAAGGCATCAAGACTTGAAGAAGAAGATCCAGTCCAAGCTAGAAGCATTAGCTCACCCTGAATTTCTGATGTAGTAAGACTGGCTTGAATTACTATTGAGTTGAAGATGATGGCACGTTTGCTGTACTCCACAAATAAACAAGAAGGAAACATAAAAGTAGGGGTCAGTATAAAACACGGGTACTGAGTAGATATCATCGGCCAACTCAAAATAGGGAAAATTATATATCAATATTATCGTAAATCAACTATAAAACTCAACATGTAGCCACAACAAGTATTATAATAATCAATAAGTACCCTCAAGTTCATCCATGAGGGCTCAAGCCTCAACAACATACTCATTTGGGAATTATGTTCGTTAGATTGAGTATATTAACATCTTTCAAGATTCATTATCTTTAATTCTCTTGTGTCGGTACGTGACACTCCGATCCCTCATATTCATTATTCCTCTTGTGTCGGTACGTGACACTCCGATCCCCTAATTCTACGTGTCGGTTCGTTACACCCGATCCCCTAATTCTACGTGTCGGTTCGTGACACCCGATCCCCTAATTCTACGTGTCGGTTCGTGACACCCGATCCCCTAATTCTACGTGTCGGTTCGTGACACCCGATCCCTAATTCTACGTGTCGGTTCGTGACACCTGATCCCCTAATTCTACGTGTCGATTCGTGACACCCGATCCCCTACATCATTCTGTAAACCATCAGGCCTTCTCTATACCAAGGCATCATCAATAATAATGTATATTAAAGTTTCCTTTCAAGATTTGGGATTCAATATTTTCATCATGCTTATCTTATAACAATCACATAATCATATTCACGCAAACATACAATTAAGCATATAGTAGGGTTTACAATACTACCAATACATATCATTCTCTATTAAGAGTTTACTATGAAAGCATGAAAACCATAACCTACCTCCACCGAAGATTAGTGATCAAGCAAGCAAATTTTTCTCCAAGCTTTGTTTCTCCCTTCTCGTTCGATTCTCCCTCTCTCTCTTGTTCTTTGTATTTTCTTTATTCCAACCCTCTTTCTTTTACCCTAATTAGTATATAATTAAGAATAAAAGATGGCAATAATACCTCACTAATTAACTTAGGTTTACCTCTTTTAACCCCTCAAGAATTTGAGTTATTAATATAAACCCACGAACTTTATAATTAAGGCAAGAATAGTAAAAAACGTCCCTTAAAACTTAACCAGAAATCCGACTCTGCCTGGGATTTGTGCAACCTGTGACGGGTCGTCGTGCCTGCGACGGTCCGTCCTGCAGGTCGTCGTAGAGTTCAGAGACCCAAATTTCCACTAAGGGTCTGTGACGGTCCGTTACACCTGTGACGGTCCGTCCTGCCATTCCGTCACAAAGTTCAGAGAGTCGATTTTCAGTACCCAATTTCAAATTTTCTAAGTGTTTTGAAACGAGACCCTGCGACGGTCCGTCGTGCCCAAGACGTTCCGTCGTGGGGTCCGTCGCTTCTGCCAGTTTTTCCAGAATTGAAGTCTGTTGCATAAAACGACTAAACGGGTCGTTACATTAGATACCAATTTACCCATCGTTCGTCCCCGAACGATCAAAAGAAGGAAAACAAGGGCGAAAAGGAGTACCTGAATCTTTAAACAGATGTGGGTATCTTTCTCGCATATCCGCCTCCTTCTCCCAAGTGGCTTCTTCAACCGGTCGATTCTTCCACTGCACCTTGATGGATGCAATCTCTCTTGACCTCAACTTGCGAACTTCTCTATCTAAAATAGCAACAGGCTCCTCCTCATAATACAAGTTCTCATCAAGCAAAACTTTATCCCAACGGATGATGTAGTTTCCATCCCCATGGTATCTTTTCAACATCGACACATGGAATACCGGATGTACTCCGGACAGCCCTGGGGGCAAGGCTAACTCATAAGCCACTTCCCCTACTCGCTTGAGTACTTCAAATGGTCCAATGTACCTTGGACTTAGTTTACCCCTTTTTCCAAACCGCAGCACCCCTTTCATGGGCGAAACTTTCAACAAGACTTGTTCACCTTCCATGAACTCTAAGTCTCTAACCTTTCGATCTGCATATTCTTTTTGTCTACTTTGCGCCGCTAGAAGCTTTTCTTGAATAGACTTCACTTTTTCCATCGAATCCCTCAAAAGTTCAGTACCCCAAGGCCTAACCTCAAATGCGTCAAACCAACCAATGGGAGACCTACATCTCCTACCATACAATGCTTCGAACGGAGCCATGCCAATGCTTTAGTGATAGCTATTATTGTATGAAAACTCCGCTAAGGGTAGGAAGCTATCCCAATGGCCACCAAACTCTATCACACATGCACGAAGCATATCCTCCAACACTTGAATCGTCCTTTCAGACTGACCATCGGTCTGAGGATGGAACGCAGTACTAAGGTCCAATCTAGTACCCAATTCCGCATGCAATGTTTTCCAAAACTTAGAAGTAAACTGCGTACCTCTATCTGATATGATGGATAGTTGAACCCCATGCAATCGCACCACTTCCGAGATGTAAAGTTTGGCTAACTCTTCTGCATTGTAAGTTACCTTGACCGGAATGAAATGAGCAGATTTAGTTAACCTATCAACAATCACCCAAATGGAGTCATAATTACCCATTGTCTTTGGAAGACCAACCACAAAATCCATTGCAATTCTTTCCCACTTCCATTCCGGAATGGGCATTCTCTGAGTGTTCCTCTGGGCCTTTGGTGTTCATACTTTACTTGTTGACAGTTTGGACATTTGGCAATAAAATCCACAATGTCATGCTTCATTCTACTCCATAAAAAGTGTTGTTTTAGGTCACGATACATCTTGGTTGCACCCGGATGTATAGAATACCTTGAACTATGAGCCTCTGTCAGAATAGTGTTGATCAAATCATCGACGCGGGGTACACATACCCTTCCCTTGATTCTCAAAACACCTTTCTCATCGATTTGTGCTTCCTTAGCCTCTCCTCGCAATACTTTATCTTGAATTCTGCGCAGTTTCTCATCATCAGACTGTCTTCCCTTATTCTTGTCAAGAAAGGAAGATCTTGCCTCCACAGAAGCCAACAATCCTCCCCTCTCATTTACTTCTAATCTCATCAAGTCATTAGCTAGAGTCTGAACCTCTCTAGCCAATGGGCGTCTAGAAGCTTGCAAGTGAGCTAGACTTCCCATGCTTCCCGCCTTCCTACTTAAAGCATCCGCTACAACATTCGCCTTCCCCGGATGATACAAGATAGTGATATCGTAGTCTTTTAGTAACTCCATCCATCTCCTCTGTCTTAAGTTCAAATCTTTCTGAGTAAAGACATACTGAAGGCTACGATGATCCGTAAAGATCTCACACTTAACCCCATATAAATAGTGTCTCCATTGTTTTAATGCAAACACTACCGCGGCCAATTCCAAATCATGAGTGGGATAGTTACGTTCATGCACTTTTAATTGTCTTGAAGCATAAGCAATCACACTCTTCTCTTGCATTAGTACTGCACCCAAACCAGAATAGGATGCATCACAATAAACAATGAAGTTCTTACCCTCTACTAGCAAGGTAAGGATAGGTGCGGTAGTCAACAAAGTCTTGAGCTTCTGAAAGCTTTCCTCACATTCATCCGACCATACAAATGGGACATTCTGCTTAGTCAAGTTGGTCAATTGGGAAGCAATAGAAGAGAATCCCTTGAAAAATCGGCGGTAGTAGCTAGCTAACCCAACAAAGCTCCTTATTTCTGACACATTAGTGGGTCTTACCCAATTCTTCACTGTCTCAATCTTAGAAGGATCCACCATCACTCCATCCTTAGAAACCACGTGCCCCAAGAAGGACACCGCATCTAGCCAAAACTCACACTTAGAGAACTTGGCATAAAGATTTTTCTCCCTCAACATTTCCAATACCATTCTCAAATGCTCTTCATGTTCCTTCTTGCTCTTTGAGTATACCAATATATCATCAATAAATACGATCACGAAGAGGTCCAAATATGGCTTAAAAATCCCGTTCATCAAGCTCATGAACGCAGCAGGGGCATTCGTAAGACCAATGGACATCACTACAAATTCGTAATGCCCATACCTCGTTCAAAAAGCAGTCTTTGGCACATCCGTTGCCCGTATTTTCAATTGATGATAACCGGATCTCAAGTCAATCTTAGAGAAGACACAAGCACCTTGTAACTGATCGAACAAATCATCAATGCGGGGAAGAGGATACTTGTTCTTGATGGTTACCTTGTTTAGTTGTCTGTAGTCTATACACATTCGAAAACTCCCATCCTTCTTCTTTACAAACAAAACCGGAGCACCCCAAGGAGATGCACTTGGTCTATTGAAGCCTTTGTTCAATAACTCTTGAAGTTGTGCTTTTAACTCTCTTAACTCCGCGGGAGCCATTCTATAAGGGGGTATAGAAATGGGGCGAGTACCGGGTTCAAGATCAATACAGAAGTCAATATCCCTATCCGGTGGCATACCAGGAAGATCTGCAGAGAACACATCCAGAAACTCACGAACTACTGAAACCGACTCAATCGAAGGTACTTGGGTAGTGTCATCCTTGAGATGTGCCAAGAAGGCTAAACACCCTTTACTAATCATTTTCCTAGCACAAAGAAAGGAGACGATGCGAACCGGATTGGGAGTGTAGTCACCCTCCCACAGTAACGGGTCTTTCCCAGGCTTGGCTAACGTCACCATTTTAGCATTACAATCCAAGATTGCAAATTGCGGAGAAAGCCAAGTCATACCCAGAATCACGTCAAAATCATCCATTTCTAAGATAACCAAATCTACATAAGTGTTGCTCCCCACAATGTTTACTAAACAAGACCTATATACCTTTTCAACTACCACAGACTCACCCACCGGAGTAGAGACACGGATAGGCATACCAAGTAATTCACAATGTAAATTTAGACAATTAGCAAATGAAGAAGATACATAAGAAAACGTGGATCCAGGATCAAACAATACAGAAGCCATGCAATCACAAACCAGAAGATTACCTGTGATGACAGCATCAGATGCCTCCGCTTCAGACCGCCCAGGGAAAGCGTAACACTGGGCCCTATCGTTCGTCTGTCCGTTTCCCCTACCATGTTGTGATGTAGTGGCCCCAGTTTGGCCATTACCTCTGCCGTTTTGGTTACCACCATTACCTCGACCACCACATCCTCCAGAATAACGACCTCTACCATGACCACCCCTACCTCTAGCTATTGGGGGTCTGTAACTTGGTCTGGGACAATTTCTCCTAATATGTCCAATCTCCCCACATCCATAACATTATTTGGAGTCGATCATATGCCCCTCGGAGAAGTGTTGATCGGTCTGAGGTGGTCCCCCAACTACAGTCTGTAGTGAAGACTGAATTGGTCGGACTGAGTAACTTCCCGAACCTTGTCCTCTAGTGTAAGAACCATTAAACTCACCTCCCTTTTGAAGCCTTTTTGATGTCGATGTTGTGGTGAAGTCGTCTGGCTTCACTCCTTCCACTTCTATCACAAAGTCTACCACCTCTTGGAAGGATTTTGCCGTTGCCGCTATCTGTAAGGCCGAAATCCGCAATTCTGACCTCAACCCCTTCACAAACCGGCGAATCCGCTCTTGAGGACTGAAACAGAGTTGAGTGGCATATCTGGATAGTGCACGAAACTTAGCCTCATAAGCATTAACCGACATCCTACCTTGCCCTAGGCTCAAGAACTCATCCCTTTTCCGATCCCTCAAAGTCCGGGGGATATACTTCTCCATAAACAAACTATAGAATGAGGCCCAAGTCATAGGTGGTGCCTCTATTGGTTGACACTCGATATGTGACCGCCACCACATTTTGGCGTTCCCCTGAAACTGATAAGTCACAAACTCCACACCAAATCGTTCTACTATACCCATCTTGTGTAGTAACTCGTGACAGTCAACCAGAAAATCATAGGCATCCTCCGATTCAGCACCCTTGAAGACCGGAGGTTTCAATTTCAAGAACTTACTGAAAAGTTCATGCTGATCATTTGTCATTATAGGCCCAATAGTCAGACGTGGAAACGTGCCTATTTCCAATGGAACATCCATGCGGGGAGCCATAGTAGCCGCATGTTGTACTTCTGAAACCGGAGGTGTTGGCGCAGAAAACAGTGGAGGTGCCTGACTTTGATAAGATAACCCGCTAAGATAAGCCAGAACCTGATTGATCATCTCTGGGGTAGGTTGGGGTGGCGTTTCATCATTTTGCACTTGTTCAGTTTCCCCATCCTCCCCTTCTCTTATTACTTCCTCAGTCGGTGGGGGAGTCACTGCCCTAGTATCAGATGGGCTAGGTGTTCGTCCTCTCCCTCTAGAGGACGTCCTCCCACGACCTCTACCACGGCCCCTCGCCGCTGTTCTTCCTCGAGCCACAGCCCCGGTGGCTGGCTCCGTTGTTTCCTGTCTGGCCGGTGCTGGTGTTGACGTAGTCGTTGCTCTAGTTCTAACCATCTGCGAAAGAGAGTGAAGATGGTCAGATACCAATTCGTATCGCCCAGATACCAATTGGTAGTAGCACGAAAGAAAGAATGAAAGAGTGAAATTTTTTTCCTAAAGTCTTATAGCCTCTCAAGGAAAAGTAAAGGCGTCCTCCTACCGTTCCTTAAGACTCTACTAGACCTGTTCTTGTGTGATGAGACCAACGAACCTAATGCTCTGATACCAAGGTTGTCACGACCCAAATCCGAGCCGCGACTGGCACCCACACTTACCCTCCTATGTGAGCGAACCAACCAATCTAACCCTTAACATTTCAACGTATATCAACAGAAAGTAATGCGGAAGACTTAAAATCATTAATAAAAACAATTCAAAACTATTATTATCATACCCAAAATCTGGAAGTAATCATCACAAGAACATCTACAATCAATGACTAAACTAAGAGTATTCTAAAAGCTAAAAATACATAAGAAGCTAGTCCATGCCGGAAGTTCAAGGCATCAAGACTTGAAGAAGAAGATCCAGTCCAAGCTAGAAGCATTAGCTCACCCTGAATTTCCGATGTAGTAAGACTGGCTTGAATTACTGTTGAGTTGAAGATGATGACACGTTTGCTGTACTCCACAAATAAACAAGAAGGAAACATAAAAGTAGGGGTCAGTACAAAACACGGGTACTGAGTAGATATCATCGGCCAACTCAAAATAGGGAACAGTATATATCAATATTATCGTAAATCAACTATAAAACTCAACATGTAGCCACAACAAGTATTATAATCATCAATAAGTACCCTCAAGTTCATCCATGAGGGCTCAAGCCTCAACACCATACTCATTTGGGAATTATGTTCGTTAGATTGAGTATATTAACATCTTTCAAGATTCATTATCTTTAATTCTCTTGTGTCGGTACGTGACACTCCGATCCCTCATATTCATTATTCCTCCTGTGTCGGTACGTGACACTCCGATCCCCTAATTCTACGTGTCGGTTCGTAACACCCGATCCCCTAATTCTACGTGTCGGTTCGTGACACCCGATCCCCTAATTCTATGTGTCAGTTCGTGACACCCGATCCCCTAATTCTACGTGTCGGTTCGTGACACCCGATCCCCTAATTCTACGTGTCGGTTCGTGACACCCGATCCCCTACATCATTCTGTAAACCATCAGGCCTTCTCTATACCAAGGCATCATCAATAATAATGTATATTAAAGTTTCCTTTCATGATTTGGGATTCAATATTTTCATCATGCTTATCTTATCACAATCACATAATCATATTCACGCAAACATACAATTAAGCATATAGTAGGGTTTACAATACTACCAATACATATCATTCTCTATTAAGAGTTTACTATGAAAGCATGAAAACCATAACCTACCTCCACCGAAGATTAGTGATCAAGCAAGCAAATTTTTCTCCAAGCTTTGTTTCTCCCTTCTCGTTCGATTCTCCCTCTCTCTCTTGTTCTTTCTATTTTCTTTATTCCAACCCTCTTTCTTTTACCCTAATTAGTATATAATTAAGAATAAAAGATGGCAATAATACCCCACTAATTAACTTAGGGTTACCTCTTTTAACCCCTCAAGAATTTGAGTTATTAATATAAACCCACGAACTTTATAATTAAGGCAAGAATAGTCAAAAACGTCCCTTAAAACTTAACCAGAAATCCGACTCTGCCTGGGATTTGCGCAACCTGTGACGGGCCGTTGTGCCTGCGACGGTCCGTCCTGCAGGTCGTCGTAGAGTTCAGAGACCCAAATTTCCACCAAGGGTCTGTGACGGTCCGTCACACCTGTGATGGTCCGTCCTGCCATTCCGTCACAAAGTTCAGAGAGTCGATTTACAGTACCCAATTTCAGATTTTCTAAGTGTTTTGAAACGAGACCCTGCGACGGTCCGTCGTGCCCAAGACGTTCCGTCGTGGGGTCCGTCGCTTCTGCCAGTTTTTCCAGAATTGAAGTCTGTTGCTCAAAACGACTAAACGGGTCGTTACACAAGAAAAATTGCAAACCATTAGCATACTTCACTATAAGTCACTATAATGACATAAAAAACTCACATTTTTGAAAACATAACTAAAAATCAAAACAACATCAATTTTAGACATTTTTTTCATTATTAGTGAGAACAAATAACCTTAGTTATCAAATAGATGAGGGTGACAAGACTTCATGTTGGGCACGGGCTCCTATATTGCACCCTCAACTAGGTGATTCTTCCATAACACCTTCACGGAAGCCACCTCTTTGTTCCTCAATTTCTTTACTTTCCTATCAAGGATTTGAACCGGAAATTCCCTATAAGAGAGGTCATCCATCACACCAAGACCCTCAACAGGAAGAATAGATTTAGAATAACCGATACACTTCTTAAGCATAGAAATATGGAAAACTGGATGAACCGAAGCTAATTCAGTAGGAAACCTTAGCTCATCAACAACCTTACCAACCCGTTGAAAGATTTCGTAGGTACCCACATAAAGTGGAATCAACTTCATTTTCTTACCAAATCTAACCACCCCTTTCAAAGGCGAAATTTTTAAATACACTTTATTACCTTCCTCAACTCTAAGTCCCTTCTCCTATGATCGGCATAAGACTTTTGCCAACTATAGGCCATTTTCAAGCTATTCCTTATAATACGAACTTTCTCCAAAGTCTTATAAATCAAATTAGGACCAAGAAGAGAAGGCTCACCCATTTCAAACCAACAAATAAGAGACGTACACCTCCTACCATACAAGGCTTTATAAGGAGCCATGGATACAAATAAATGGAAACTATTATTGTAAGTAAACTCCACAAAAAGAGAATGTTTATCCCCATTTATTGAAATCAAAATACAAGCTCTAAGCATATCCTCAAGGGTTTGAATAGTATGTTCTGCTTGACTATCCATTTGAGGATAAAAAGCGGTGCTTAGCTTCACTTTAGTACCCAACCCTTCTTAGAACGACCTCCAAAACCTAGATGTGAATTATGTACCCCTATCCAATATGATGGAAAACGGAATACCATAGAGACACACAATCTCATCTATGAAGATGCTTACATAATCCTCTGCCGGATAAGTAGACTTGACGGGAATGAAATAAGAGGATTTGTTCAACCTATCCACAACCACACATATAGAGTTATATTGATTTTATGGACGAGGCAAACCTACCACAAAATCTATATTGATGTCTTCCCACTTTAGAGTAAGAACTTGTATTTCTCGAAGTTAACGACCCTACTTTCGATGTTCAACTTTCACTTCTTGGCAATTTGGACACTTAGCAACAAATTATTTTATGTTCTTTTTCAAACCTTCCCTCCAAAATACTTCCCTAAGGTTATGGTACATTTTTGTGGAACCTGGGTAAATGGACTAAGGGGACACATGAGCTTTCTCAAGGATCTGATTTCTCAAACCATTTATATTGGGAGCACACAACCTTCCTTGATACCTCAAGTCACCATCCCCCCAAGGAGAATGACTCATTAAGCTTGCCTAGAATCGATGCCTTAAATTCCATTAATAGTAGATAAAGATGTTGTTTTGACTTCATCTTAATTACCAAAGATTACTCAGAGTTATGATGCACCATAAAAAATGTTCCAACCTAACGCCCAATCTATCCCATCTATGAACATCTTTCACTAGGTCTTTCTTGGATTCATCTAAATGAGAAACCATAACTATGGATAAATGAGTTAGATAATCTGCAACCATATTGGCCTTGCCATGGTGATAAAGAACACTTATGTCATAATCCTTCAACAATTCCAACCACCATCCTTGTCGGGGATTTAACTCCTTTTGAGTAAACACATATTGAAGACTCTTGTGGTCGGTATACATATCAATATGAACACTATATAAGTAATTCCTCCATAACTTCAAGTCAAATACTACGACAACTGATTCAAGATCATGAGTTGGATAGTTTCTTTCATTAACCTTAATTTGTCTAGAAAAATAGGCTATTATTTTGCCATGTTGCATAAGCAGACACCCTAAACCATCTAGGGATGCATCACAATACACAAAAAAACAATTTGTACCCTCCGATAAAGTAAATAACAGAGCGGAAGTAAGCCTATCTTTCAAGATTTTGAAGTTTCTCTATGTAATGCCCTAAAACAAACTAAGGTAAACTAGAGCTTCGTGAATGATTGTTGACTGAATTTTAAGTTAAAACGAGTTGCATTAGTTTTTTGAGGTAGGTTGTGAAGTTTGGTTAATTTTGGAGGTGAAACGTTCGAGAACAGCCATGGAGTTTGCAAAGTGTGCCTAAGAGAGTGTTTGTGTGTCTTGAGGTGATTGAGAGTATTTTACGTGTTCTTTTAAATCAATATTGATGTGGGATATTCCTAGGACCTAGAATAATATGTTTAGGGGTTTAACATTTTGGTACGACCACACCTACAGCCCAAAAGCGTGCCCTAGAGGAGGGCCCAAGACATGGACAAAAATTGCCTAGGCAGTGTTAACCAAAGAAACCAAACAATGGACAGTAGGTCAACCTACGGCCCGTTGTCTTGGTCCATTTATTGGACCTGCAAGTACAGTTGCCCAACATCCAAATGGAACTATGTCTCAACCTGCGAGACCCCACCAATAGTCCATCCTTTGATAAATGGTCCATTGGTCGGTCCATAGATAGAGACTGCCCCAGAAGTTGTCCCTTTCATGTGAAGTCTTGGGGTGTTTGGTAAATTCACCCCAAGTCTTTTAGGACCCTAGGATAATATTTTTGGGGTTTATTATGCACATAAAATTGTTTCAAACCCTAAGAATTTATTTTAGACTTGATTTCCAAAAACCCGAAACCCATCTCCCTTAGAATAGTCTCTCAAGTTACCATGGAAGCTAGAAGTGAAGAAAGAACAAGGAGGGATTTTGGTGGTCGTTTATTCATAAAAAATAATTGGTATTTCTTAAATGTGAGGTATGGTATCCATACTTGAACTCTCTTCCATTCAAGGAGCCCCTTTCTAAAAGATTTCAAACAGAGATTTCAACCCTAGTTTCTTCTATCTTCAAATCTAAATATGGGTCTTGCATGAAAACTTTTTAAATGACTTAATATTGATGTTCCTAATGTAAATTGATGATTTTAAGGTTAAACTTTAACTAAATCAGGTTAAAGCTTTTCATCAAATTTTGGCTTAAGAAATGGGTTAAATGAGCATGAATTGGTAATTTTCGAGCTTTGGTTTCTTATGGTTGATATTATTGTTTTGATACTGACCAAAGGGATTTAATATGATGAAATATTCAGTAAAATTTTATAGGTGATGAAAGCTTGGATTAAAGGGTAAGGTGGTTATTGTCGTTTAGCTTTAATTTGGAAAAGCTTTTGAGTGGTATGGTCCACCTTTTTAGTGGCGACTTTTACTTGAATGGTATGAATGTGAAGTTACTTTTTTTTTATGAACTAGGACATAAAATATTGTTATATAAAATAATATGATAATAATGTTATTCTTGTTTAATGTGCCTTATGAAGCTATTGTGTGAATTAGGCTAGAGAGCATGCTTAAATGATGTTATTCTAGTTAACTGTTTTATGAAGCTTGTTATGAGATGTATGCTAAGGATTATTTCTAAAGGACCTATATGATTATGTGAAGCATGTAAAGTGTGTGATGTGATGAATGAAGGTCTAAGCATGCATAGAAGTTAAATGTAAATGAAATTATGTTTACGTGCAAGGTGTGCTCACATGTACAGACACACTCAAACATGAATGAATGAAGCTAAGTTAAGTCTAAAAGGGAAGTTTGGGGTGAACTGTCTTCGTGATTTGACATGAAGTGTTTAGTAGCAACCCCACTACATCCTAACAGCTTTCTAATATAGGTCGGAGGATGAATGATTTCATGAGTTGAGATGTAGTGTGTTCACTAGCTATCCTTAATCTTTAGTTTATTATGTTTTGAATCGGTGAAATTTTATGCCTAGAAGCGAGAGGATATGAAGAAGAGGTGGATACACTTCGTGATTTGAGAATTGTCTTCTGATGTACCTCTTGAAAAGAGTACTCCTTGTTAGTAGAGAATGAGTTACTTAGTAGATATCTCCTTATCCCTTAACTATGCACCCACATAGGTGTAGCTGTTGGGATAGCAATGTAAAATCAAAGAGAATAACATCATTCTATGAAAGTGAGGATCCTTCATCCGATAGAGGTTAATATCAGGATTCCATGTCTATCTCATGGTCTATGTCGGTTAATCTAACTACCAGAAAATAAATGAATGTTCTAAGTTTTCTAACGGAGTGTTCTACTTAGGGTAAGTAATAGAATGGGACGTTGATTATTCATTGCACTAGGTAGGCATTCCAAAAGGGGAGTCTTGTTGAGTCTTATTTGAATTGAATTAACTAATTCTCCTAAAATAAGGTATACTTAGGGTAGGTGAAGATATGGGACACTATTTATCCATTGCGCTAGGTAGAACCTTCCAAAAGGGGAGTCTTGGTTCCAAGTCTTATAAAAGAGTGTACTACTAGGGTAGGTGGTGGTATGGGACGCCATCTACTCATTGCACTAAGTAGGCATTCTTAAAGGGAATACTTGGTGTGTTGTTGGATATTCTTCTATTGTATTGCTATTGAGTGGGTGCGTGTTCTCCCGATGTGAGTATGCCAAAAGGGATGTAGTCTTGAGGGTTGCTTTGGTGTGTATTGGAGGAGGCATATGCGTACTTCGTTAATGTTCCATATGATATTTTGCTTCTATATTCATGAATGTTTTAATTATTTGGCATGAAATATTATTTTACTAAAATGTCCCTTTTTGCATGTTTTTGCATATTCCATACTTAGTACATTATTTTTACTAACCCCATACTTTTCTATACTATGTAAGTATAGGTGATGGAAGGAAGGTTGAAGTATATAAGTCAAACCTTGAGAAAGTTCCTCTCAACACAAAGTGTGTCCTCATATATTCGAGAGCATAATCCCTATCGTTTTAGTTTCTTTATGATAAGACTTAGTATGTATTTTCTTTTATTGTAAAGGGTCATGTCCCTAAAATAATGATGTTTTGTCTTAAGTTGGCTTGTGACGATGAGATTTTATTGGTATTTATAAAAGATTTCTTTTTATGTTAAATGTCGTGAAAAGTTTTAACTCCTCTATACTCTTCATGTATTATGTAATCAACGATAGTTAAAGGGATTGTACAAAACCCCAAAGGGTCAAGTAAGCCTTGCCATGAACCGAGGGTTCTCTCTAACTTCTGTGGGGTACTTTTGGGTCGTGAAACTCTCACATGCCTCCGACCACTCAAATTTCTTACTCTTTTAGGTCAAAGTAGTCAAGGGTGATGCAATGGACGCAAATCCATCCACAAACCTCTGATAATAACACGCTAGACCCAAGAAACTCCTAATGTAAGTTGGAGTCAATGGTCTAGGACAATTTTTCACCACCTCGATTTTCCTTAGATCAACCTCAACTCCCTTACTAAAGATGATATAACCAAGAAACTCCACCAACCTCAACCAAAACTCACACTTGCTAGACATGGCAAATAATTGGTTCTCCTTAAGTACCTGAAAACATCAACCTCAAATGGTTCATGTGAGCACCCTCATTTTTTGAATATACCAAGATTTTGTCAATGAAGACAATGGAAAATGAATATATGTAACTTCAAAACACCCTATTCATGAGATATATAAACGCCGCTGCTGCATTCATGAGATAAAAGGATATGACTAAGGACTCATAGTGACCATATCTAGTCTGAAATGTCGTACTTGGTACATCCTCACCTCTCACAATAAGTTTGTGATACCCCGATCAAAGTCAATCTTAGAAATGTAGCTTGTCTCTTGGAGTTGATAAAACACATCGTCAATCCGAGCGATAGGATACTTGTTTTTTATTATGCATTTATTGAGTTGGCTGTAATCAATACACATTCTTAAAGACGATCCTTCTTCTTCATAAAAAAAAGGATCACCCCATGGAGAAATACTAGGTCTAATGAAGCCTTTGTCTAGTGAATCTTTGAGTTGAGTTTTCAACTCTTTCAATTCGGCCGGAGATATCAAATAAGGAGGAATTGAAATGGGATATTTATCAAATGACAAGTCGATACCAAAATCAATTTCTCGTCTTGAGGAATACCGGGAAGATCATTAGGAAAGACCTCTGGAAATTCCCTTGCTATATCGATCGACTTATTAAGAGGAATTTCGGAGTATAAATCATAAAATCTTACTATATGGTGTAAACAACCTTTAGAGATCATTTGACAATCTTTCAAACATGAGATGATACGACATCTAGGAATCAAATTTCCACCTTCCACACTAAAACGAGCTCATTTGGAAAGTTATACTTCACCACCCTAGTTCAAAATCTTAAGAGGCAAAGCAATAATGCAACCAATACATACCCAAAATGACATCAAAATCAAGAATATCAAGTTCTACTAGTTCAGCAAAAGAAACTATGTTGGGAAACTTTATAGGACAATTTCCATACACCCTTTTTGCAACAACCTACTCACCCACTAGGTTAGACACTATAAAAGGTTCATGCAATATATCGGGCAAAATGTCAAACTTTTTCGCTATTAGAGGACTAACAAATGATAAGGTAGCACCCGGATCAAGTAAGGCATATGCATCAATAGAGAAGACTTTAAACATACATGTCACCATGTAAGAGTGCGTCTCTTGATCAACCCTAGAGCGGAGAGCATTAATGCAATTCTTCTTCGAAGCCTCATTTGAACCACTTTCTTGAGCTTTACCACTACCCTTGTCTTGAACCCTCACATTAAGGCAATCCCTAAACTTGTGAATACTTTTACCACAACAAAAACAATTTTTCATTCCATTAAGACAATCACCATAGTGCTTCTTCCCATAGTTTCCACAAGTTGGCTTCTTTGTTGGTGAACTAGTATCCCTTCCCTTTTAAATCTTAGGGTTATACATACTATCATCCTTTGCCTTAGGGAACATAGAAGGAAATTCATTAGAAACCCTCGTCTTAACTTATGCTTGTCTTGAATCTCAATACAACTATTTGAAGAACCACCATCAAAAGATCTTTCCCTCTTGACATCTTTAATATTCATCTTAGCCCTTGCCTCTTCCATTTGTTGAGCATGAACCATGATACTAGAAATTTTCATATTTTCATGTAGCACAGCCGAATGAAATTCCTCTTGCAAGTCATCCGACACTCTAATGTATCATGGCTTCACGGTATTTTCAATGCATTTTCCTTAAGTTTAGTATGTATCTAAGTCCTATTTGAATTGGTTTTGATATAGTTTTCTCTTTTTTTGTAGGAAATCTGTCCAAAAGGAGAACGTGGGAGAATTGTGTTGAAAATTGCAGAACTGACGACCTAAGGAGCCGTCAACGCTCAATCATGACCTCAACGGTCCGTAAGTAGCCACCGTCATATGGAGAAAAAGGTCGCTAAAGAAAGTTGGTGAACTTTGACTAAGTGGGAAGCTACGAAGGCTCTCGACGAACCGTCATAGCCATCAACGGACTTTCTTGCATGCAACACACTCTCATCCATGTCCTTCGATGGTAACAAATTTTTGGTGAAGAAACCAACAAAAAATGAAGTTAAGTATGTAACGACAGAGGTCCTCGATGGTCTGTCTCTCCAGTCGTCGACTCAGACGCGTTTTTGGGCAGATTTTCCTTAAATATAGTTTCATTTTTTTTAAAACATTATTATTATAAATACTTGTAAAAACCTCGTTTTTGGGGTTAGACTCTTTGATATTTTCTAGTTATATTTTTCCAAGTGTTGAATTTTTGGATTTTGTAAAAATTACTTTTTTTTTTGGAATAATTGCTGCAAATTTTTTGATTAATTAAAATAATGTTCTGGATTTTCTTCAATCTCATCATAGTATGTGCATGAATTCTTATCTAATTCATATGAATTGTGTGATTTTTAACATGGGTAACTAAACTCCATAAGTAGGGTTGTGTGAACCATGGATAAATAACAAGGTAAAACCTAGGTAAACTAACAATTCTCGAATAGTGTCTTGCATGTATTGATAAATCTTTCGTTTAGAAGTCTTTTTAACGAGTGCACGCGTTAACACTTGCCTTGTTGCTACTTGCAGAACTAGTGAGGTAGATAATAAGAAAAGAATTATCCATGCATATTAAGTATATAGTATCTAATTGGTTACTGTCGTTCGGTGCGAAGTAAAAACTAATCCTAACACCAATTATTATGCTTAATATGATGTAAAGGTAAGGTTTAGTAAAGGATACATACATAGCCGTACCAAGGTGCGGAGTGAAATTCCCTAGTTGTCGGACCAAGGAATTATGGATACATAACTTACCACTTTGCATGTAAGATACTAGGAAAGAATTGTTATGACTAGAATTACTACGTTATGAACCCTTGTAGGGAACACTTAATCCCTAGTTAGTCTCATTACTTGATAAAAATCAAAACTTTGAACCTGTTACTTATTTACTTAGAAATAGCAAATTACATTTATTGCTTTAAACTCCCCTTTTTCTTACTTGTTTCTTGGGAAGGACTTGACCAAAATAGAAGTAATAATAGGTTAGAGTTAAGTCTAAATTATTTTCCTCATTGGATCGACCCTAACCTTACAGTTGGATTCTTTATTTGATACAACCGCTTATACTTCTTTCCGAGAAGTAAATTTGAGCGTATGAAATATTGGCACCACTGCCGGGGAAAGTGGCCTTTAGATTAATTTTAAGCTCATTACAAAAGTTTAATAAACATTTTCCTGATTTTATTTTTCCTCTTTGTTTTTATTTCTTGCATATCAAACTTCCGTGTATGACAAGTACGTAGAGTAGAGGAGAATACATACTCTCACCCGACCCCGAACTAGAGATTATACTCCACATAATGAATCACAATTTCGGTATTCTTCATTATGATCAAAACCCAGAACTTTCACAATCGAGTGATGCTCATGATCAACTATTACCTGAAAATTGTGGGAAGACAAAATATGGAGGAAACCTCCCTCTCCAGGCTCTCAAGAGTATTATAGGAGATACGATAATGTTACTTACTCTGACGGGCCACTTGTCTTGCCTCCCCTACAACACAGACATACATTCCTGGTAACTAGTAGTCTGATGCAAATGCTCACTGTTAGAGATTTGTTTTCTAGGATACCTTTTGAAGATCCACATCCTCACATCACTAAGGTGAGGTCGATGTGTAAGTGTTTTGTAGAGAGGCCTAATTTGAATAGGGTTGAGAGTGTTTCCTCTTTTAGTGATGGGAGAGGTCTCTATATGGTTTACCAAGCTCTCTTATAACTCAATCTACACTTCCAATCAATTGAGGGATGTGTTCTTTGCACGTTACTACCCGTTTTCTAATAATATAAACTGCAAAGATAGGGTGAACAACTTTGTGGCACTATTGGGAGAATCGGTAAGTAGTTCTTAGGATAAGTTCACCTCGTTCTTAAGAAGTGTCCCCAATCACCGCATAAATGATGAGTCACTAAGAGAATACTTCTATTAGGAATATGATGATAATAATAAAGCAGTACCTGATACGATAGAGGTTGGTTCTTATGGGGGGTGTCCTTATGGTGAGATTGCTCAGACGTTGGACGAAATCTCCTGAAATAATAAATCTTGGAGCACTAGAAAGTCAAACTCTAAGAAACACTTTTCTAGTGCAATCTATACACAACCCATCCACATATAAGATTCGTGAATAAATATCTCAAATAAGAACTAAGCTTGGGTTGGTGTTGAAGCACCTCACTAGGGTGTAGAAAAGGTAAATGTGGCGAACTACTTGTCTAAACCCCCACCGATAACTGATGACTATTACTATGAGGAGGACTCTTAAGTGGTAAGTGAGCAGTTATGGGGTTTCTGACTAAACGGCCAAGGCTCGAATCAGGAGAATTGACACAAAGGTCAAGGAAATCAAGTTTGGAACTATAGTAATTACAACCAAGAGGGTAATTATGTACGAGATAGTAAATACAACCGCGACAAAAACTTCAACCGGGGTATCTATGATAACAGAAATGATAGGAGTTGGCCCTATGTTCAACCTCAAAATAGTTAAGTTGCTCCTAGGGATAGTGGAGGTATTATGGCGCGAGTTGAGGATATATTACAGAAAATGATGAGGAGGTTTGATGCGAGTGATGAGCACACTAAAGAGTTGAGGAGTAACTTAGAGAGTACTAGGCAAAAACATGATACACATGCAATCTCGATCAGGCATCTTAAGTTGCAAATGGCCCAATTGTCTTTGATTGTCAACCCAGACAAACCGGCTATTCTTTCTAGCAATACTATCCAAAACCCTAAAAATAATAGACATTTTATGGCAGTCACAACTTGAGGTGGTAAGCAAACCAATGACCCATCGGTGCCATCTGA
This sequence comes from Solanum lycopersicum, assembly GCF_036512215.1. Lineage (NCBI taxonomy): Eukaryota > Viridiplantae > Streptophyta > Magnoliopsida > Solanales > Solanaceae > Solanum > Solanum lycopersicum. Next base: position 23,490,749 of record NC_090811.1, on the reverse strand, counting down.
TGTAGAAAATGTGATAAGAGGTGATGATAAGGTAGTGGAGGTTAGTGGTGAGTTAGAAGGTAAAACGGGGAAAGAAGTTGAGGTACCCCAAAAGCCTAGACCACCACCTCCATTCCCACAAAGGTTAGTGAAAAAAATTGAGAATGGTAAATACCAACATTTTATCACTATGCTCAACAACTTTCCATCAATGACCTTTTGATAGAAGCTCTTGAACAAATGTCAGGTTATGCCAAGTTCATGAAATATATGGTCTTTAAGAAAAGATCAGTAAGTTTTGAGGATGATGACTGAAAGAAGAATTGTAGTGCTACTCCTACAAGGTCTCTAATGCAAAAGAAAGAAAATCTGGGTGCCTTCACTATTCCATGTACAATCGAGTTATTACACATTGCGAAAGCATTATGTGATCTTGGGCAAGCATAAATCTCATGCTTTTTTCTATTTACAAAAACTTGGGTTTGGGTGACCCAAAGACCACTGCGATGTGGCTACTGATGGCCGATCAAACGGTGAAGAGTCCAATTGGGATACTCTATGATGTGCTAGTAAAGGTGGTGTCGTTCATATTTCCAGTTGATTTTGTGATTCTGGATTATGAGGTTGATTTTGAGGTGCCTATTATTCTGGGGAGGTAATTAAATTTCGGTTGAACAATGAAGAAGTGACTTTCAACATTTGTAGGTCCATAAGGCAAAGTGGTGATATCCAATCGGTATCTACCATATCTTATAGGGATGAAAAGTAATATGAGGTACAAATATCAGAGCATCTGGATGTAAAATCACTAGCGGCAATGATCATGAATTATGAGAGTGACTATATTGCATAGTATAGGTCATTGGTCGCGAAACTTGATCGAGGTGATGTTCAGTTTATACCAAAGAAGTTGTAAATAGATATGAAGCATCGCGATTCTCCACCCATGAAACCATCTATAGAGAAGGATCCAAAAGTAGATATTAAGGCTTTACCACCTCATTTGAGGTATGTATTCTTGGGAAAAGTTGACACTTTGCCGATAATTATTGCAGCAGATTTGAATGTGAATCATGTCAAGAGTTTGGTGGAAGTGTTAAAAAGGTTTAAAAGATCTATTAGATGGACTATTGAGGACATTATTGGAATCTCTCACAGGATTTGTTCGCATAAAATCAAACTCATGCCCGGTCATAAGCCAAGTATTTAGCAAGAGAGACGTTTAAATCCACCTATGCAAGAGGTGGTGAAAAGGAAATCATTAAGTGGTTTGACACTGGAGAGATATATCCAATCGCCATTAGTAGCTGGGTATGCCATGTTCAGTGTGTACATAAGAAAGGGGGAATGACTGTGGTCCCCAATGAGAAAAATGAGCTTATTTTGATTAGGCCGGTTACTGGATGGAGGGTATGTATGGATTATCGGAAAATTAATGCATGGACCGAGAAAGACCATTTCTTATGCCTTTTATTGTTCAGATATTAGATAGACTTGCAGGAAAGAGGTGGTACTGATTTGTTGATGGCTATTCGGGTTATAATCAGATTTCTATTGCACCGAAAAATCAAGAGAAAACCACATTTTCTTGTCCATATGGGACCTTTGCATTCAAGAGAATGTCATTTAGGTTATGTAATGCACCAGCCACATTTTAGAGATGTATGATGTCAATATTCTCCAATATAGTATAGGACACTATAGAGGTGTTTATTGATATTTTTTCAGTGGTTGGTCACTCCTTTGAGCGTTGTTTGAGTCATTTTTACAAGGTTCTTAAGAGGTGTGATGATTGCAACCTTGTGCTTGGTTCATCGCATTTCAGAGAAGGGTATAGAGGTTGATCGAGCTAAAGTTGAGGTGATAGAGCGACTTCCTCCACCTATATTTGTAAAAGGTGTGAGAAATTAGGGAATGCAGGCTTTTATCGGAGGTTCATCATGGATTTTTTCAAATATTGCTCATCCTTTGTGCAAGTTTCTTCAGAAAGAGTGTAAGTTACATTTAGATGAATCTTGTATGAAGGCATTTGCTGAGTTGAAGGAAAAGTTGGTCTTTGCACCTATCATCATTTCTCCGGAATGAAGCAAGCCTTTTGAGGTGATGTGTGATGCGAGGGGTTTTACTCTTGGTGTGGTATTGGTACAAATAAGGGACAAAATCCTTCATCCCATTTACGATGCTAGTAAAACCTTTAATGAAGCCCAAAAGAACTACATCGTGACTGAACAATAGCTCCTTAGTAGTCTTGGCTTTAGAGAAATTTCGCTCCTATTTGCTTCACACTAGAGTTATAGTGCTTACTGATCATTGTTCTTTGAGATATTTGATGGAAAAAAATGTGAAACCGAGGTTGATTCATTGGGTATTACTATTTCAAGAATTTGACTTTGAGGTAAAATATAGATTAGGGACCAAAAATCAACTTGCTGATCACTTGTCCCGATTAGAAGATGAAGCAATGAGAGAGTTGCATGAAAAGTCTGAGAATGATGATACTTTCCCTAATGAGCATGTACTGGCTGCCACCCAAGACTGGATTCCATGGTTCGCAGATCTTGTTAATTGTTTGGCTAGTGACATTGTCCCACTGGACTTGTACTTTCATCAAAGTAAAAAGTTCATGCATAATGTGAAAAACTTCTTTTGGCATGAGCCATTATTATATAGGAGTTATGCTGATGGGCATATTCGGTGTTGTGTGCCAGAAGTTGAGATGTTGAGTGTTTTGGAGGCATGCTATACTTCGCTAGTAGGTGGGCATTATAGTGGTATTCGGACTACTCACAAGATCTGGCAATGTAGCTACTATTGGCTAACCATCCACCAAGATGCTCATGAGTTCACCAACGCATGTTATATATTCCAAAAAGATGGTGGCATTTCGAGAAAGCAAGAGCTACCCCTAAATTCCATTCTTGTGATTGAGTCTTTTGATGTGTTGGGCATAGACTTTATGGGCCCTTTTGTGAGTTCTCATGGGATGAATTACATTCTTGTGGCATTGGATTATGTGTCTAAATTTGTGAAAGCTCTTGCGCTCGCGAATAATGAAGTGAAGAGTGTCACCACATTCTTGAAAAAGAACATATTTTCCAGATTTGGCACCCCGAGGGCTATTATTAGTCATAGGGGATCTCCCTTTTGCAACAAGCATTCTAAGGGATTATTGGAATAATATGGGGTTCGCCATAATGTGGCCACTCCTTACTATACTCAAACTATTGGGCAAGTTGAGTTATCAAACATGGAGATTAAGAAAATTTTGTCAAAAATGGTGAATACTAATAGAATGGATTGCTCAAGGAGGCTTGACGATGCTCTTTGGGACGACCGGACATAATACAAGACTCCCATAGGTATGTCTCCGTACAATATTGTATATGGAAGGCTTGTCACTTACCGATCGAATTAAAGCATAAGGACATGTGGGCAATGAAGAAGTTGAAAATGGATTGGAATGAGGCTGCGGAATAGAGGTTAAACGGGTTGAATGTGCTTGATGAATTTCTCTTGAAGGCATAAAAAAGTTCATCCCTCTATAAAAATAATATGAAGAAGTACCATGACCAAAAGATTGAGAAGCGCAATTTTTGGTAGGGGATTTGGTGCTTTTGTGCAATTCTAGGTTGCGTTTATTTCCGGACAAACTCAAGTCCAAATGGACTGGTCCCTATTTGATCCCCCAACTATTTCCTCTTGGTGTGGTTGAGTTGGAGAATAATGAGGGTGTAAGGTTCAAGGTGAACGGGTAGCGAATAAAAATATATATAGGGCATGCTGAAACGGTGAACGAAGTGATTGAGGCATGCAATCTTAATGAAGTCTGAATAATCAAGAGTCCTCCATCGTGCCGCGATGGTAAATCAAGAACTTATAGGGAGGAAATCCAATATGTATCCTCTAGCCAACTATAGGTTTTTCATGATTTTCTAGGCATAGTTGCATTATTTTTTTATTTTATTACTTATGTCACGTCTTAATGTTCCTTTATTTTTCTTTATAAGTGCTCGCTAGAGAATAGATTAGGGTCCGTGTCAAAAAAGTGTCCAGAAAATAAAAAAAAAGATTAGCTTAACGTGTGTTAAATGTGCAGGTATCAAATCACATGAAATCTGCAGAAAATTGGTATGCTGCATCCATCGACGGACCGTCGGTAAGATCCGTCATGCCCAGGTATGTGTTTAAAATTTTCCAAGTTAGGGCACCCAAGACGGACCCACATGATGGACCGTCAACCCTTTGATGGTTCATCGACAAGAAATCATTGCGTCTTTACACACCGACCCGACCCGACCCATTCGGCTAAATATTAATAGTTTTAAACCTTTAAATTTCCCACCTCTTCACATAACTCTTCATAACTGTTTCCCTCCTTATTTCCTACAATTTCTCCCCACTTCATTACCATTAACTCCCATTCCCTCTCCATCTTTTTATTTCCCACATTTTCCCCAAATTCCCCCAATCCCTTTCTCTTCCAAATTCTCCCATTTTCTTTGTTCCTTTGTTGGTCGGTGTTCGTGGTGGTTGTTTCTGTTGTTCTTCTGATCTGTGAATTAACTATTGTTAATTTTTTTTGTTTTCTAATAAAACTTGCTGTCTTATTGTGTGGGTCTCAATTTTATACACTTATTTTATGCTAGAACTCACCCTTATAGTCCTAAGTTCTCGTAGAACATTGATATTAAAAAGGAATGGTGGTGTTTTGTTAAAAAATAGTGTGTGTTTTCTAACCTAGCTTGATAGGCTGTCAAAAATTGAATGCTCAAATTTTAAAATTCATGCCCTACAAATAATGGGATGCCTGGGTAAATGCTTAGTAAACTTAGGCTTCTTAGAATACTTCAACTTAGTATGATAGGGTATCCAAGTTTGGCTTCAAAACTGTGTTCCCTGAAGATTAGAAAGAGACCAAATCGACGGATAGTCGGTCTCTCGAATGACTGTCATTGGGGTCTGTCACCCCTAACTTCCCTTATTTAATCTATGTATCCTTTAATGGACCCCTATGATTGACAGTCGTGCCTTCAATGGTTAATGTTGCACAACTGTCGACACTATTAGAACCTTTGTTTCTAGTGTTTTCAAATTTTAACTCTCAGTGTCCCACGACGGACCCCTGTGACGGACCGTCGTGCGTTCGACGGTCCATCCTGCCCAATCGTCAACACTGTCAGAACCTTTGTTTTCGATGTTTTCAAATTTTAGTCTAAGTTTCCCTCGACGGACCCCTATAACGCCTGTCGTGCCTTTGAAGGTCCGTCCTACACAAAAGTTGCCACTATCAAAACCATTTCTTATGATCATATACAAAAATTTCAATGAGTATTCCTCGACGGACCCCCATGATGGACCGTCATTCCTCAGATGGATTGTCTATGGGTCCATCATGCAGTGCTGCAACTGTTGCACTGCCATTCCATTTATGTTTCTACTTTGTTGCTTTCGACTTTTGCATGTACTGGTGCTAATTGCTTTTCTCTACAGGTACTAATCAACAAAAACAAGACCGCGTCTACTTACTAGGGAGTTCCAAGTCCGTCGCCCCGTCTGTCTTGATGCTAATAGGCTTAAATAATGAGTGTGTCCTAGAGTACGTGTCACCAGGAACTCTCACTTTAACTGGTTCTTCCGCACCACCAGAGCCACGCCCATGAAGGTGGCGCCCTAAGGAGTCACTACCTTCAGTATGAAGAAAAGCGCATACTAACCGACACACCTTCTGGGTCTGCTGCACAGTCTGAGAAAGCATCTTGATCCAAGGATGCTTCCGAATCTGAGGAACTATTTGGTTCTGAGGATGTCTTTGGGTCTGAGGAGGCCTCTTCTCCCACCATGGCATCCCGGTCTACCTCATCTGATGAGGATAATAGGGATGACTCAACTCAAGACGCCCAGACTGACGTCCCTACTACGATTATTGATCAGCCCAACCGGTGGTGTGTCAAGGGGCAGTACCAAATATACACTAATGACAAGATGCACAATGACAACGGGATCATGACGCAGACCCTGACACTTGAGCTGCAGATCCTCATGGCGAGTCTTCCAACCATGACCTCCATCCATGAGTTATTCACCCGAAATTTGCTGGAGTTGATGGCTAGAGATGTAGGCCGCTATAGTGAGGAGATGGTCCGAGAGTTTTATGCCTCCTATGTGTAGACTCTTCGATCTCATCTAGACAGGCGGGTAGCCCCCCGCCAAACATACTCCTTTGGATTACATCTGAGTCCACGGCAAATGGGTTGACATTTCCTTATCGGGCATCTGTAGGTTTCTCTATGGAACGGATGTTGATGCCACTAAGACACCTCTCACCGCTGAGTTTGACTATCGGTGGAAGTTGATTTAATATTGTTGGTTCCAGCTTGAGCCAAAGTTGAGAGAGACCACCAAGCATTTGATTGCACAGTACCTTTCAGTCGATGCTCAGGATGCCGATTGGGTGTTGGAGCCCAAGGGAAGTATCAAGATGGCTAACCTCATCTTCATAGCCATGTTTTGCGGTTACAAGTCCGACAATGTCTTTCCCCCACTGCACCCTACAACATTTTAACTTGGGATCATGCGGTAGTGATGGAAGTGATGATTGCGGGTTTCGAGGTGGACTTCGCATGGCAACTACATGTGGTGATGCACGAGAGGGCCTTTATGGCCACTACTACTTACCCCATCCCGTGCATTATTTTTGCTTTGTGCAGGTTAGCAGGAGTGCCCGTCTGGAACATTGATGTTCTGAAGACCCCGTCTAGCATAGTATATATTAGCCTTATTCGGGATGATGCCAATGAGTTGGCTCCCCATAGAGGGACCCAATGAGTTGTCTCTTCATAGAGGTCCCCATCCGATGGTGCAGCAACTTTGTGAGAACCTAGTGGCAACGGTAGATCAAGCATAAGCCTATCTTGGATATATTTGAGCCTACCAACACCACTCCAGTCGAGTCTATATCGGGTGGTAGAACCTCTTTGAGCTCCTCCTGCTCAACTCCATTTTTCTAATCTGGTCTAGATTACTAGGGTCTACAAACTTGAGGCCCAACTGGCCAAACTTATGCCCCATATCCAGCCTTGGATGCATAGGTCTATTGCTGAGGTAGAGGAGCGCTTAGAGAGGAAGATGGACCAGAACACTAAGCGGAATGTCATGGAAGTCCACCAGCGCTTGGACGCTTTTGAGCTGCAGGTGCTTGCCCGAACATACCCTACAGTGGATGTGACGACTCTCTAGGCTGCTGTGGAAAGTCTTAGAGCAGACCTAGATACTATACTAGAGGCTCAGGTGCCGGAGTCAAAGGCCCCTTCTACTGAGTCCACTGAGGACACAGTGTTGGCTGCATTGTTCTCCGCTGCCAAAGTGCCACCACCTATCCCATGAGAGAGTGCCAAGATGCATCAGACTAGAGATGAGCATGAGTCCCGGGCTCGAAAGAAGAAGCGTAATGAATAGAAGGCTTCAAGGAGAGCCTCACTTACTGATGAGGAGGCCCACCAGTTGAGGGCTATAGAGTTGGCTGCTGGGGCGTATAGCTCCAGTGTTGTTGAGGCTGAGAGGACCATTATTGATGGTTCTGTTGTTGCTAAGGACAATTATGAGGGTATCCCGATTATATAGGGAGCGGGTTCGAAGCAACCGGACCCGCCATTTTGTTGATTGCCAGTTCTTTGCGCCTCAGGTTTACTTCACCTACCACCCTTTTTTATGTACTTTTATGCATTGGGGACAATTGCATGTGTTTTTTTTGGGGTAGGGTAAATGAAAAGTGAGTGCTTACGTTAAGTCTGAGAAGCCCAACTCACGATCCTCTCTTGGGTTTTTCTTGCATGTGTTCTTTTTTCCTAAGAGACTTGTAATTTTTATTTTTGAACCAACATATTGGTATCTTTTGTACATAGTATAGAAATGGAATCTGAAGCATGATGGCTATACAAAATGATATTGTGATTTAAAGAAAATGCTACATGACTAGGCACAGTAACTGATAAATGTGTGGCTCTAAGCAGGACATAGAGATAAACCATTGCATAAACCTAAATTTAAAACTCAAACTAGGTTTATGATAATTTGTTGGAGTAATGAGATTTTAAGTGCATGTGAGTAAAATTTGAATATTCAACCATTGGTTTTGAGCTATAACTTACCTGGTTAGTCCTGCTAAAGTAATCCATAATAGACAAATAGGAAAGGATCATAGGCCCTTATTTAATGTAGCCAATCTTTAGCCTAAATAACAGAAAACCGAATGAAATCAATCCCTTCTTGAGCCAAATGATTTCACCTTAAAATAGACCTTTCTTTTTCACCCCAACTGACCTTTTATGGGAGCAATGTGTTGGCCCTGGTCCCTTCTTGGACATGTGCACCTCAGCTTATGCCAAAAGCATAAGTTGACGGTGGCTAATGAAGAAAACAACCTTGCCATGGCCCTGAACAAACTTTGGGTATTGTGTACCTTAACTCATGGAAAATCCATGAGTTAAAGGTGGATATTATGAGGAATACTCAGGAAAGTGGGGTTGAAAAAATAAAGAGAGAGAAACAACAAAACAAAAGTGACTCAAAAAAAGTTGAAAGAAAAGTGAAATTTTTTTGAAAATCTAAAAATACAAGAAAACTGAAGAGTCACTTACACAAAATTAAAATACTGGAGGATGGCAAGGTGAAAGAAAATTGAGAAAAGGGTGGATTAAAATGATAAAAAGGTAGGACATTTAGCTGTTAGGTCAAGAAGGGAAACAAGTCACAAAAACATATCCAGATGTACCCTACCTGACCCTGAGCCTAAATTACAAGCTAAGAAAGTCCTATAATGATCCTAAGAGTGCATTAAGGTAAACTTAAAGCAGTGAAAATGAGAGCAAGCCTATGACAGCAAGTATAAATGAGGTGAGAAGTTGTTCTGAGAGTGAGTGTTGAAAATTAATCCTTATACTCAAACTGAAATCATTGTGTGAAAAATGAGGATGCTGTTTTGAAGTAAGGACACTAGTTGTAATACCGGAAAATTGGTACCTTAGTGAGGGATCAAAGAGGATAGGTGTCGGTGTGTGGTGAGTCTGTGTCATGGTATGATTAACATGATCAAGCCTAATAATGATAGCATGCATAAATAAATTTGAAAATAATCGGTATTGATAGCCAGATTACTGTAAAGAGCTAAAATAAGGATAATCTTGTACAAAGATTTTGTGGTGAGCCATAGTGTGTCGCTTATGGACAAACAACAAATTTAAGTAGAGGGTGTTGATGTACCATGGTTTCATGGTACTTTTAATGCTCTCCTTAAGTTTAGTATGTGTCTAAGGCCTTTTTATATTAGTTTTAATATAGTTTTCTCCTTGTTTGCAGGAAATCTGTCCAGAAGGAGATCAAGAGAGAATTGTGCTAAAAATTGCAGAAGTGACGACCTACGGAACCATCGACGGTCCATCGTGACCTCAACGGTCTATAGGTTGCCACCGTCACACAAGGAAAAGGCTGCTAAACGAAGTTGTGAAATTTTGAATACACGTGGGGCTACGGAGGCTCTCGATGGACCGTCATAGCTATGACGGACCATCCTGCACATCCATCATTGTTAACAGAAAGTAGCCCAGTACCCCTCTTCAAAAGAGTCTAAGTATGGTAGAATTATAGCCATCGATGGACCGTCGTGCACGGAACAGACCGTCATCCATGTCCGTCGATAATAACAAAAAGTTGGTGAATAAAGCAGCAAAAAAGTAGTTAATCATGGAACGACGGAGGTCCTCGACGGTCCGTCGCTCCAGTCGACGACTCAGATGCGTTTTTGGTCAGATTTTCCTTAAATATTTTTCCCTCTTTTGTTAGGACTCTATTATTATAAATACTTGTAAAAATCTCATTTTTTGGGTTAAACTCTTGGATATTTTGCAGTTTTATTGTTCTGAGTGTTGACTTTTGTGAAATTTTTTTTTTCAGAATCGTTTGCTGCAAATTTTAATTAACTCAAGTAATTTTCTAGATTTTCTTCAATCTCGTCAAAGTAAGCACATGAATTATTCTCTAATTAATTTTAACTCTGTGATTATTAACATGGGTAACTAAACTCCATGACTACGGTTGTGGGAACCATGGATAAATAACATGGTAAAACCTAGATAAAATAACAATTCTCAAATAGTATCTCAAAATGGATTACAAAAGTTGAGGTTTTCTTATGGGTTTTATCCAATTACGAAATTAAATTATGTAATTAGTTGTTGTTGATTTATTCAGGTTATATTGAATATAATTATATGCAATTTATCTTTTTTATTGTAATTGTTTATGGTTTGTTCTAAATTGAAGAACATGATCCTCAATCCTTAGCCATAGGTTGTGATCTTGACATATATTTTATTGGGATCATTCAATTGATTTTGTTATTAATTAGATTAATATAATATGTTGTTATTATGATTAAATTAAAATGAGTTATAGGCCTATCATGTTAGTTATTGAGATGTGATTTAGGGTATGAATTATATTGCAAAATTACCCTATGTATCTTGTCTTAAGATATGGTTTAGTGTTTAGTGTTTAATTCAATTATAGAGATTCAATTAGACTTCATGTCTTATTGGTTATCATTGTGTGATGATGTTATTCCCCAAATTGGTTTGAGTTATGAGTTGATGGTAAGACCTTGATGAAGAACTATGAGGAAGACTTGGTAAGTCTTAGAATCCCCATCTTTAGTTCCAATTATGATTAATAGTGGTGAAGTCATGATATTGTATTGGAGTATGCCTTGTATTAGGATTGATAGGATGGTATGATGATTGAATTGAAATGTCTTGATTATGGTTGTGAAGTTTATTAGGTTATAAATGTTATAAGGATGGTGATGTACACCAATTATTGATGATAATGATTATACAAGGGATATCCCCTATTACCTAAACTAAGCTATGATTTTTAATTAATGACTTACAGACATTTCAATAAAGGGACTTAGCTTAGCACAGAGTGTACTTGACAATGGGAGGTGATGACTTTTCAAAGAGGAAGATTCGCCCTATAGTTCTATATGAGATGTGCAAAGAGGAATACTCATCTAATGGATTTCAATGGGAGGAGACCCCAATTGCCAAGTGGTATCGAGAGGGAATATACTATCTCTTAGTTCTTGAACTATGTTGCCCCCATATGAAGACTAGCTAGTGGATCAACCTAGAAAAGTATGTTTTGTGTTATGTTATACTTTTGTCGGTAGACCAACTTCAATTTGTATATGGTTTTACAACACCAGATTTCACACTTAGCACATTTTGTCTATGTCGGTTAAGGAAAGTGTTCCTTAAAGTAAAATAAAGTAATGAAGCATAAACTAACTAAGGTTACTTGACAGTTTAACTTAGCCTAGGTAGGGGTATTGGACTCTACATATGCCTTGCACTAGTTGACTTTGATTGAAGCTTTAGGAAGTTGATATTATGTATGCGTGTGATAATGATGTATATGATGATAATATGTTGATTCTAGAATGTAAATGTCTATATATGATGAAGATTATCCTCTTGATATATGTAGTTGGACTATATTGTTAAGTTAGACATTGGTTATGTTCTCTTGTTAAGTCTACTTGGTTGAGCAAGGTTATAGGGATTTGCTCGGTCATTTCACTTGTTGAGTTAATAAGGATTCATGAGTATTTGTCTTGATTATTATGATATGATTGACACTTATTTATTCTTGTGGTGTTAGTCCTTCATGATAGGGTTATAGTGAATCATAGTTTCAAGTATGTTGGAATACGTATTACTTGTTGAGTTAATAAGCATGTTTGGTTTGTTGATATGACTTGCTTGGCTTCTCATTAGGTTCTTAAAAGATTAAAGTGGCATGTTTTTACTAAAAGTCCTTTTTAGCATGTTTTGCATGTATACGAGTATAAGGTCTCATACTTAGTACATGTGGAGTACTAACCCTATTTTCTTCCTTTTTCCCAAAAATTTTAGGTTCGGGTCGTTGAAGAGTTTGGAAGGAGACATTGTTGAAGGCTTGGATTATTCATTTCATCCAAGTAGGGTAGGTCCTAAACTTCTGAGGGCAATGCCACTATCTAGCTTACTGACTTGTTATGAGCTTAATAACTCTTTCATTTCTTTCCTTTTCAATTTAGTACTATACTTTTGTATGGCCTATATGTTGTCTTGTTGGATTGATGTAAGGGTTATTTCTATATTGTGATCATCTCTAAGATGGAATGACATGAGACTATCTTTGAGACTATTCATCTATTTTATATATGTGTATGTGCAATAAAAGTAGAAGGCTATGTAACCTTCCTATACGAAGGGTTTATGTATACTCGATACGAATATATATTATGTGTATGTAGAGGTGTAAGTAAACCTTGAAGTAGTTGTAATGAACGTTTTAAATTTTACCGCATTTTTCAACATATAAATGTAATGACATGAGACTAAGAGGATAGTCTTAGTTTTTCAAAAGGACAACGATGTCGGTTATGTCTAGGGGGTAAACCTGGATGTGAAAAACTTGGTATCGGAGCATGAGGTTGAATATCATTGAGTTATGTCTCTCTCTCTCTACCACGTATATGTAGGTTTGTATTCATAATTTTAAAGTGCGCTACACTTGTGAGTAGGAACCTATATATGCTTAGGAATCACTTTCTTTCTTGGAAATCTTATATCGTGCCATTCTAGTCTACTTATGGTGTGCTTTTGCATCTAATCCTATTTTTTTTTCCTATAGGAAGCATGAACACTCGAAGGAATGAAGATCAAAGATTTGGCGAGGAAATTTTCAATGCGGGAGCTTCTCCCCGTGTTGAGAAAGTTCCTTCACTTGAAGAAGATGCTAATGTGGAGCAAGCATCGGTCAACCCTCCTCCTTTGAGGGATGAGAATATAAGAACCGCTCTTCTTCAAATGTCCCAATCTATTACCTCTCAAGCACAACCATCCACGACTTAAGCCCAAGCTATGATGACTCAAATAAACTTGGAGGTTGTGCCCCGTCCTCATCAATAAGTTGCGACTATGTCTTCCTTTCTAAGTGACTTCACTCAAATGACCCTCCTACTTTCTAAAGTTCTAATGTTGATGAAGACCCACAAGAATTCATAGAGGAGTCTCTAAAATGCTTTTGGCTATGGTTTTGTCCAGAAGTGAGAAGGCGGAGTTGGCTACATATCAATTCAAGGACGTGGCACAATCTTGGTATGTGCAATGGAGGGATAATAGGCCATTGAGGGGTGGTCCGGTGACTTGGGAGTTCTTTAAGGTGGATTTTCTAGATTTATTCTTTCCCAGGGATATGAGGGAGGAAAAAGTGGTGAATTTAATCAACATTCATCAAGGAGGAAGGAGTGTCCAGGAGTACTCTTTTGAATTCATTAAATTGTTCAAATATGCTCCTCATTTTGCCTCTGAACCTAGAGACCAAATGAGTTGTTTTGTGATGGGGGTGTCAGAGGACTTACAAGAGGAGTGCCATTAGGCCATTCTACATGACAGTATGAGCATTTCCCGTCTTATGGTGCATGCAAGAAGGGTTGAGGAGGCAAGGTCTAAGAGAAAAAGTAGAGATGCTAAAAGAGCAACATTATTTGATGGAGGTTCTCAGGAATAGGCTTGATATAGAAGACAAGCCTAGATTTAAGAAGCAAGTAAGTTTCAAATCATGTACCTTCTAAGATCCCAAAATCTAATGATGATAGGGCTTCTAACCCTAAATTCAAGAGGGTAAAAGGTACTAATTTACCAAATGTGAATCCTGCATGTGCAAAGTGTGAAAAGGTTCATCTTGGTGAGTGTTTGGTAGGAACGGGGAATTGCTTTAATTGTTGAAAGAGTGGTCAAAAAATGAGAGATTGTACAAATTTGGAGGGTCAATATAAAGGTAGTGGTCAAGCTCAAGCAAGTGGTTCTAGTGATGCTCCAAAGAAGAAGCGCTTCTATGCTCTACACTCTATAGGTGAGAAACACACTTCTCCCGACATGGTGACCGATATGTTTAAAGTTTTATCTATTGATGTATATACCTTACTTGATCCCGATGCTACTTTATCATTTGTTACACCTCTAGTAGCTAAAAAGTTTGATATTTTACCCGATGCTTCGCATGAACCTTTTGTAGTGTCTACTCTGGTGGGTGAGTTAGTTGTTGGCAAAAAAGTGTATAGAAATTTCCAATAATGTTTCCCAATAGAGTTTCTTATGTTGATCTAGTAGAACTCGATATTCTTGATTTTGAAGTTACATTGGGTATGTATTGGTTTCATTCGTGTTTTGCCTCCATTAATTATACGACAAGGGTGGTGAGGTTTAACTTCCCTAATAAACTCGTTGTTGAGTGGAAAAGGGGAAATTCTATTCCTAAAGGTCGTATTATCTCTTGACTAAAAGCATGTAAAATGATTTCAAAAGGTTGTCTATATCATATAGTAAGAGTCAAACATCTAGACACTGAAGTTCCTCCCATTGAGTTGGTCCCCATAGTGAGTGAGTTTCCGTAGGTCTTTCCTAATGACCTTTCTAGTATTACTCCTGAATGGAAAATTGACATTGACGTTGATTTTCTATCAGATAGAAATCCCATATAAATTCCTCCTTATCGGATAGCTCCGGATGAGTTGAAGGAGTTGAAGGCTCAACTCAAGGATTTGCTAGATAAGGGTTTTATAAGGCCTAGTATTTCTCCATGGGTGCTCCTGTTTTGTTTGTGAAGAAGAAGGATGGGTCCTTTAGAATGTATATTGATCACCGCCAACTCAACAAGGTCACCATTAAGAATAGTACCCTTTCCCTTGGATCGACGACTTGTTTAATCAACTCCAAGGGGCAAGCTACTTTTAAAACATAGACTTGGGGCCAGGGTATTACTAACTTAGATTGAGAGATGAGGATATACCAAAGATCGGTTTTAGAACTCAGTACGGGCATTATTAGTTCTTGGTATTGTCTTTTCGAATCAGTAATGCTCTGGCGGCGTTTATGGGCCTAATTAATAGAGTGTTTCAAAATTACCTAGATTTATTTGTCATTGTCTTCATTGACGATATCTCTATATATTCGAATAGTTAGGGTGATTATATGGGTCATTTAAGGGCGGTACTGCAAATCCTTAAAGAACATCAATTGTTTGCCAAATATAGCAAGTGTGAGTTTTGGTTGAGACTTTTTTTGGGCACATCATCTCAAGTGAAAGAGTTGTGGTAGACCCAAGGAAAATGGAGGCGGTGAACAATTGTCCTAGACCTTTGACTCCAACATACATTAGGAGTTTCTTGGGTCTAGCGGGTTATTATCAGAGGTTCATAAATTGTTTTGCATCTATTGCATCTCTTTTAACTACTTTAACCCTAAAGATTAAGAAGTTTGAGTAGTCGGGTGCATGTGAAAAATGTTTCCAATTGTTGAAAGGTAGATTCACTTCCGCTCCGGTATTGACTTTACTCGAGGGTACAAAGGTTTTTTTATGTATTGTGATGCATCCCGAGTGGGTTTGGGGTGTGTACTTATGAAACACGGGAAAGTGATAGCATATGTCTCTATGAAACTTAAAGTACATGAGAGAAATTATCCCACTCATTACCTTGAATTAGTGCTTGTGGAGTTTGATTTGAAAATTTTTAAGTATTACTTTTATGGGGTTCATGTTGATGTTTTTACCGATCATAAGAGTCTCCGATATGTGTTTACCCAAAAAGAGTTGAACCTCCGGCAAAGGAGGTGGTTAGAGTTGTTGAAAGATTATGATATGAGTGTCCACTATCACCCCAGAAAAATCATAGGCTTGATAGTGGCATCGCCCTCAGAAAGTGATGACCTACCTTACTTGGATGATTAAGAAATCCAAGTCTTCTTCAAGTCGTATCCAAAATCCCTTCAATGATCGAAACCTCAAAATGTTGGGGAAAAGGAATAAATGGGATTAGTACACCACTAGTACTAAGTATGAGACCATATATACACATATCATGAAAACATGCTAAAAGAGGACATTTCATTAAGTATGCAATTTACTTTGAAAACATTTATGCACATTCAACAATACTATACCCAATCAATAAGGCATATTCATTAAGTAAAAGACATGTACATCACAAGACCAACAACATCCAAAACTAGTCAAATAACATGTATATTATGTAATTGAATATATAGTCAAATAACTCTATAATAAAGTCAGAAATAACAATAATAATGAATAAGAGTTCATTATAACATAACCAAAGAAAGATAATTCCCATGAACCCCTGTCAACACAACAAGTGCAATGACCAAGGAAAGCCCCATAACCTTACTCAATCAAGTAACTCAACAAGAATCATGACCAACATCCCACTTCACATAGCATAACATGAATAGTACATAATATAACACTTTAGAATTATAGACCAAATACATGTTCATAAGAGTAATTAACATCACACATTACCATTAACATTTAAGATCATCACGTACATATCATTTCCATTTACAACCATATACATACATAAGAACATCCTCCTAAGACATCCTTTAAGGCCAACTAGTGCAATGTATAGATAGAGTCCATAACCCTTCTTAGACTAATCTAAACCTCTTAGGTTCTTCTATTAGAGTTCATTCCTTTAATTCATTTTACCTTTTTGGGAACAACATTCCCTAACCGACATAGACCATGTAATATAATGTGGAATCCAGCATCATGGAACCCTACACTGAGAGAAGGCTAAATACTTTCCAAGGTAATACAAAAACATGAATAGATTAACATGTATTATGAATCACTTAGACTACTTCTTGATGCATCGACCTAATTTGTGGAAAGACGACCTTTTCCCCTTAACCTAGATTCAGATCTTGAATTGAATTGTATAGTATTGATACAATTGGCTTGGTTAATATGTGAATTAATATTCCGTGTTGTTATTATGCCAATTATGAGTAGATTGTTATGTATTGTAATCCTAGTATGCTATTTATTTATCAATTTACCTAGGTTGTGAAGCAAATCATAAATTTGACCTAAGTCTCTAATTCTAGGCTATGAACAAGTGATGAATTGTTGTGTAGTGATTCAATTTACTTTATTATGATGATGGTTACTATTGTGTTATAATATTAAACCCATTGTTGGGTAGAATTGTATGGTTGATGGAAATACCTCGATGAAGGCATAGTGAATGAGATTGGGTAAGTCTTTGATCTCAATTATTTACTTCAATTATGACTACTTGTGACTAAGTGATGAAGTTGTATTGAAGTATACCCTTATGTTAAGATTGATAAGGTTGGTATAATGTTAAATAAGAATGTCTTGAATTATGGTTTGTGAGTTGTTGGGTAAGATGTAAATATTATAAGGATGGTGATAACTTACCAATGTGCCTTTTTATGATGTGACTATGTAACTTTGCTACACTCAAATGTATGAATTTTAAAGAATGAATATACTCATGCAGTTCTTATTGATCTATGATGATGATTATATAAGGGGTAGATCCTATGAACTATATTAAGCTACGATGATTAATAAGGACATTAAAAACATTTCAAAAGGGACTCCAGCTTAGCACCAAGTGAACTAGCGTGAGGAATGTCCCTTCCCACAAAGGGAATGTAGGATCACCAATATACTCAAGAGATTGAGACTATAATGCATTTAGCATAAAGAGGGTCCTAACCACTTCTCCTAGTTCTTGAACTATATTTCCCCGTAGGAATACTATTTAGTGCATCCACATAGATTCTAGGTTCATTTATTGTTACTACCTTGGCAAGTAGACCGCCTTATTTCGGTGTATGATTCCATGACACTGGATTCAACATTAGATCATGTGGTCAATGTCGGTTAAGGCAAGATGTTACCAAAAGGTAAAAATCAATTAATGAATTTAACTCTAACTAGGATGACCTAAGGGGTTTAGCTTAGTCTATGTAGGTGTATAGGACTCTACCTATACATTGCACTAGTTGACCATGAGGGAAGTCTTTTAAGGATATTCTTACATATGTTTATGCTTATAAATGTAAATGATATGTATATGATGATGTTACATGTGGATGACACTATATGATGTTGGTTTCACATATGAACATGTGTTTGGTCTCTGTTGCTAATATATGGTGTTATGTACTCTTAATGATATGCTATTTGAAGTTGGACATTGTTTATTGTTCTTGTTGGGTTACTTGATTGAGTAAGGTTATGGGGTTTTTCTTGGTCATTGAACTAGTGGACTTAATGACGGTTAATGAGTAATGGTGTTGCTTTTGTTATTGTGTTATGAACTCTTATACATTCTTGTTGATATTATAATTTGATGATAGAGTTGTCTTGATTATGTTCTCAATTATGTGGATATGCATGTTAACTAGACTAGACTTAGTATTGTCGTTCTTATGATGTACATGGTATTGACTTAATGAATATGTATGATTGACTTGTTTTAGTTCTTGAATGTTCATAAGGCTTTTCAAGGTAAATTGTATACTTTAATGAAATGTCCCTTTTTAGCATGATTCTATGTCATGTGTGTGTATGGTCTCATACTTATTACAAGTGATGTGGTAACCCCAGTTTCTCCCTTTTCCCCCAAAATTTTAGGTTCCGGTCGTTGAAGGGCTTGTGACGACTCTTGAAGGAAGACTTGATTTCTTATTCTCCAAGTTTGGTTGGTCCTAACTATTTCGAGTATAATGCAACTTTCTAGAATTGGATGTGATTAGTCATAAAGACACTATGTTCATTTCCTTTCATTTGATTACTAAAGATTGTATAGCCTATATGTGGATCGTATGGTATTGATGTATATGCCCAATTGTTATACTCTTCTTAGATGGTTATGACATGAGACATCCATTTTTAGACTATGGTATATCTTATATCTTTATGTGTGCCATAAAAGTAGAAGACTAAGTAATCTTCTTATATGAAGGGTCTATGTATACTCGATATAACTTTATTATATGTATGTGAGAGGTCTATGTATACCTCATGATAGATAGAAGAATAGTTTTATATTTTCTGCATTTTTAACCTAAGAATGTAATGATGTAATCTTAGAGTCTGGTCTTAGTCCTCGATGAAGAGGATGAGGCCGCTTAAGTCTGGGGGGTTCTCCCCGAATGTGACATAAGTAATCCAAGAAGAGAACGCTCATACACCCTCTCCAAGCTTAGTATAACTTTAGATCATGTCTACTTTATCAATCTACTTTCCTATTTAGAGTCATTCTTAAGATTTCCCTAGGTAAGACATGAAGCGACCATTTTTATGCCCCCTTCACACCTTAACTAGGCAACTCTTAAGCTACTCTAGTTAAGTACTTATTATTTTACATACTTTATAACTTAAATTATTATATTTATTAGTTCACTTAAGAAACATTGAACACATAAGAATATCCAAGTAATGGTTTTGGAGAAGACCTAGGGACTTACTCACTAACATCTTCAATGCCTAATCGTGAAATGTCTAGATAGCGTCTCATAGCACAACCTAAACTTCATAGAGCTTCCCTAATACTAGTAGGTATCCCATATGATGAGAATAGGCAATAACCGATGTAGACCATGGTAGCTAAGCGTGGAATCCGGAGTTAATGTTACTCCGATAAAGGGTGTTCTACTTGCCAATGGTAGAACTAGGACATAACCCATGTAGGAACATAGTTAAAGAATATGAAGGGTTCCTTTTTCGTCTAATCTCATCATATATAGAGAAACTCTTCAAACCATAATCACTCGGTTCTAGACTTTGTTCTCATAGAATATTTCAATAAAGGAGTACATGAAAAGGTTCCATAGATAGTTCACAACCTAATCACATTACACCTTATAAAAGAGGGTCAACTAAGGCTACCTACAATGGTCAACAGGATAGCTTAATGATTTTCCTAATGATTATTTCATCTTGTTCCAGACAACCAACCTTAAGTCCACCGTTCACACAAGAAGGATACCATTACGGATTTCAACTTCAAGGATATCATAACCTCACATCTAGGATGAAAGTTCCACATAAAGGACCTTCTTAACAATGTTCAAGGTCAAATGTCAATCACACATACAAGATTAAGAAGCTTTATCATACTAAGTCAAGAACTCATATTCATACTATACATGTATCAAGTAAGGGATGCAAGTCTTCCAAACAAGACACACAAACTTCATTACACCACATATAGCATATCATTCAAGAAGAACATAGGTATAACCAATGTCATCTATAGATCACCAGATTCACTACCATAGTATCATCGATCTAAGTTATCACAAATTTCATATAATCTATCAATAAACATCATACTTCAACATCAAGCAATACACACAATGACTTCACTATAGCATACTAGACACACATCCTCAACTAGAAGGACTCATGCTTTGACTCCAAATATACAAATAAGTCATCCAGACCTTCATAATATTCATATATTCAAGTTATAACATGATAAAATCATTCCATTATAAAGACATAATACATAATGTAATGCCGACGAGGCCACATTATTTCACAATTCATAAAGTAATGCCAAGAAGACCACATTATTCACAAGTATAGCACATAAGCACCATGATCATAAGTGGACCATACTAAACATCATTAATATCTAATAAATATACTACACAATATTGATAAGGTTAGATCAACATACCATCAATCGAATCTCACAACTTCAATCCATAGTCAATTCATCCAATACAACTTAGCGAGGCTCTTATCAATAGCCATATTCACCAATTATATTTAATAATCACAATATATAATGAATAAAAGATAATACAATATGAATTCTTCAAATTAGAGCATTTTACCCATAATTGTAGCATGATTCTTTCATAATTCAATAGCTCTAATCAAACTACAGAAGAATTCAATAGCAGCGAGACATAATCAAATCACCCATAAAGTAGTCAAAACAAGAGTTTCATGATTTGCATGGGTTCATAGATTTTTCAGTCTAAAATAATCAAATTAATATCAATTCAATCAAAATAGAATGATTCAAAATGTTTTATGCAAGAACACATGGCTAGGTATAAAAATAAGACAAGTTCATCTTTGAAAGACTTTGGAAATCAATTTGAAGTTTGGCTTCTTGAGGAAAATAGATTAAAGGATGAATAAACATACCTTGATTAGAAGTAACCTAAGAAATTTGGTTGAAAACCTTGAGAAATAGGTCCTCTTCCTTGATGTTTGATGTTTTAACAATGAAGGAATTTATTGATAGAGAACTTTGGAGTTTTGATTTGGGGTCTTAAAATAATGAGTTAAAGGAAGGTTTTAAGACTTAAAAATATTTATTTTAATTATATAAACTTTTAAAAATCAACCCCAATTAATTAAATGTCTAATAGAATTAATTTGGAAATCATATTTGGACAACCCGCCCTGTGACCAAGGCCACCTTCACTGTCCATGAAGGTGGTTCATGACCCTTATGACGGTCCCTGGTCCTTGGGGAAGTGTATTCCTTGACATTAGAAGCCCCCAAGTGGGTAAGTAAGGTCCACGACCATCTTCACGGATCGTGGTCCACTCAACTGGCCCTAAAGTGGTCCGTGAACATGAAGGCAATGAGCTGCCAACTTGGGACAACTTTTGCCCACAAGTTGGGTCCTCCTCAAGGACCCTTTTTTCGTCTTTGGGGAGCTTTTCCTAGACATTTATACATTAAATACACTCATAAACATTTTAAGGACCTCTCACATCAATTTCAACCAAAACGAACACGTAAAACTTGTCGAAACACACTAAGACAAACAAGCACGTTTCAAAGTACATCTTTTGAACGTCATGCACGTTCTTGGACGTTTGACCTCCAAACTTCACGAAAATGCATACACTGTCTCCTAACATCATTTTAAAACAATTTAGCACTTCAAAAAATAAATACACAAGTGTTAGGATCTATTTTAACCTAAGTCGTTTTAGAGGTGTTACAGGTGGATAGTAGAAAGATGGAATGATTCAAAAGGAAGTAAAGAATGGATCATAGTTACTGCAATTTCTCTATAAGATCTTGATTTTCTAGACAGTTGAAGTTGACATTACCATCATTCAAGGTATAGAATAACATTTATTGATCAAAGTCATGCATCTTAACAATCAGCTCATCTTCTTGATTGTAGTGTATGCTAAGTGAACTAAAGACCTAAGAAGAGAGCTATGGAATGATTTGAGAAAAATGGTTAACAATATTCAAGGAATTTGGGGTTCTATGAGGAATTTCAGTGTTATTACCTTTACTGATGATAAAAAGGGGTAGAAGCTATAGATTAGAATAATACCTTGCTCTTCTAGAATGTCTTAATTATTGTGGGCTTGATGATGCAGGCTGCAATGGATCGATATACACTTGGTGCGATAATAGGGATCCTCCTAATACCATATGGAATGAATAGATTAGTCTATAACTCTAGCTGGTTTGACTCTATCTTTAACACTTTCGTGACTCATTTGTCAACAACCAACTCTAACCATGCTCCTCTTCTAGTCAAGATGACAAATGAAACTACCCCTTTCATAAGATATTTTAAATTTCTTAACTTTTGGAGTGATCATCCTCACTAACTTAAGATTGTACAAGAAAGTTGGGAAGGAAATATCTATGGAAATCCAATAGACATTCTCCATCAAAAAATCAAAAGGAGAGTAAATATCTCAGCATCTAGTCTAAACTGACTTTTGGGGATATTTATGAAACTCCTAAAAAATTAGAAGTCAAAATCATAATTCGTGAGGATAATTGTGTGAATAACAACACCCTAGAGAAAGAAGTGAGATTTCTAGATATAAGGCTGAATTCATTAGATATCTCAAAAGTCAAGATAGTATCTTGATACAGAAAGCTAGAGCTGAATGGTTTGAAGAAGAGGATCCTAACACTACCTATTTCCAGTATTTTATGAAAGAAAGGAGAAGAAGGTTGAATATGTCAAAAGTTATGGATAAACATGATCAGTGGATTGAAGGAAATAATAGCATTGTTAAAGATGTTGTTAGGCATTTCAAAAATATGGTTACCCAAGAAACTCATCACTCCATTTTTGAGTCTCTAGATTTTATTGAGAGGTGCATAACTGAAGATGATAACTCTATGTTAGCATCCATCCCCACTACAGAGGAGATTAAAGATCGAATTTTTTCCATTGATAAAGTTAGTGCTCAAGGTTCAGATGGATTAAGTGGACATTTTTATCAAAGTTCTTGGAACATCATATGTTGTGACCTTTACAAAGTCATTGAGTTGTTCTTCATGGGTGAAAATCTTCCTAAGTTTATCACTCACACTTGTTTTTTTATGATTCCCATGGTCTCCCCCGGAAGTTTACTGACCTGATGCCTATTACCCTTTGCAATGTATCCAATAAAGTCATTTACAAAATTCTCAATAACAGAATCTCTAGCTTACTCCCCAAAATCATCTCCAAGAACCAATCTGGTTTCATCAAAGGGGGCAATTTCTGAAAATATTCTTCTAGCATTGAAATTACCAATGATATTAAGAATCCTGCTAGAAACATTGTGATAAAATTAGATATGGCCATGGCTTATAATAGATTCTCTTAGGAGTTCCTATGTTAAGATCTAAAGATATTTGGTTTATGTAAGTGGTGGACTCAACTGATCTACAAGTTCATATAAGGTAACTGGTATTATGTTATTGTCAATGGGAGAAGACATGGATTTTTTAAATCTAGTTGAGGCTTGAGACAAAGAGATCCAATATACCCATCTTCATTTATCATCAGTATTGAGTTGCTCTCTAAAGTGGTCAATAACTTTATGATAAACAAGGCTATAAGGGGTTCTATATGAACACTAATGGACAAAGGATAAACCACATACCCTTTGCAGATGATACTATAATTTTTTGTAATGGTAGAAAGAAAACTTTTGAAATGATGCATAAAACTCTGAAAGTATATGAGGAACTTTCTGGACAACTACTCAATAAGGAAAAAGTTGTTTTTCTTACTAGATGCCTTGGTTACCCTCTTGTTACATGAAAAAAGAAAGATCTCCCATTACTCAGATATGGCAAGCAAGATCATTTACAAGATTAGAGGTTGGCAGACTAAATTTTTTTCCACTGGTGGAAGAGCAGTTTTTATTAGACATGTTCTCCTTGCAATGCCAATCCATATACTTACAACTACAAACCCTCCCAAAGGTAACATTGAACTTAAAGAAAGTACATTGTTAGACTTTGTGGACAAGACAACACTGGTAAGTATCATTGGGTCTCTTGGAAGAACTTGTGCTACCCTTATGAGGAGGGTGGAACAAACTTCAGAAATTTTGATGACACGTGCCATGCTTTTCAAATAAAACAATGGTGGAACCTCAGAACCACAACTTCACTATGGAAAAATTTTATGGAAGCTAAATAATTCAACAATATACATCTTATCAAGGCCCAATGGAGTAGCGGACCGCCACAAAGTTTGAAATTCTTTTGCAACATTAAAGAAGAGGTGGACAAGAAGATCACATGGGTCATTAGGAGAGGAGACATGGACTTTTGGTATGAAAATTTGACCAATATTGGCCCTCTATATCTTTTGGTTCCTGAAAATGTACAACATTAGTAAATCAGTACCAAACATTAATAGAGTGTGGGATTAGGACAAGCTTCGTAATAAGCCTGATGGGGACACTAAAAAAATTAGAGAGCTCAATATTGTGTTGCATAGAGGCAGAAGAGAAAAAACAATTTGAATCCCTAACACCAATGGAAACTTCACTATTAAATCCTCCTGGAGAAACTATAGGCAGAAAGGTAACAATAACAATTTTATAAACAAAACTTGTGGCATAAGAATATTCCGTTCAAAATCTCCTTACTCAACTGAAGAGTAATTAGAGATAAAATGTCTACCAATAAAAGAGTCTCCAGGTTTGGTATTCAAGTTGATGGTACCTGCTATTGTTGTAAAAACAACAACATGTATCATATTTTAGACGACATTAACCATCTATTCTGTCAAGGTGACCATACTAAAAGAATTGTAAATCTTTTGCAGGTCCTCTGGGAATTTATCACACCAGCAGGAGCTACAAGATGATGTTACTAAATTGGTGTAACTACAAGTCCCACAACATTTTTGCGACCTATATTAACCAAAATTCTTCTTTTAACTTATAGTGTGGGAGCTATGGCAAGCAAGATGATTAGACAGTTTGAAAACATGAGGGTATCATTCTATAGGACCAAGACTAATGTCTTAAATACTCTTGTGGAGGTTCTAAAATTGAAATTTAGAAGAACTAACTCAGGGGAGGAATATAGTTCAATCTGTAATGCTTGTGAAGAAAATATTGAGCAAAGAATTTTCAGAGCTATCAAATAAATAGGACTCCCCCAACATTGTAAAGTTAAATAGTGATGGAAGTTGCTTACCATGTATATGTGGAGGGGGGAGTAGTTAGAGAAAATAAAGGAAAAATTATTTTTGCTTACATAATACCTCTGGACAAGGAATAACCAACATGGAAGAAGAACCTTCAATGTTGTTTGGCATAACATGGTGTGTAACTAATGGACATAGGGTTATCAGTGGAGAAATTGACTCTTTCCTCATTACCAAATGCGTCGGTAGGTAATTGAAAGTTCCTTGGAGGATTCTACACATCATCAATGAAATCCAAGAGTTAGTTGAAAAGAATGGATTGGAAATTAAGCATTATTTCCGAGAAGCCAATAGACTTTCTGATAAATTGGAAAGCATGAGCCATAATTTTGAGTCAATCCTTGTTTTCTACTCTCATATTGAGCATTCCAAAAAAGTAAAGGGGCTAGTCAACATGGACTGATGGGATATTCACTCTTTCAAGATCAAAATGAACAACCATCCCATATATTCTACGATCCCCTATAGGTATTGACTAAGTTAATCTTAGTGAACTGCCCTCAATGATCATGTACAAAGTTTCGTATGCTAAACTCAAATTGTATGTTTTTGCGTATCAATGATCAATGGAGTTACTTAAAAAAAAGTGAAGGTCCAAGGTGATGGTAAAGGTTTTCATGTTGATATTGTCAAAGTGTGATATATTGACTTTTGTGATGATTATACTTGTCTTTTATATCTATTATGCTATTGTACATGATGTTTTTAAATAGTGGCATAATGCATGGTTTCTAACCAAAATGTCCCTTTTGAAGCATGTTTTTGCTCGGTCATTGATACGCTCAAATTATACTTCCCTAAAGAAGTATAAGCATCGTATCAAGTAAAGAATCCAACTATTAGGTTGGGTCGATTCCACGAAGAAAATGGTCTAGAATTAATTTCAATTTCGGATTACATCTATTTAGTCATGTCCTTTCAGAAAACTAGTAATTAAAGAGGGGATTTGTGAAACAAAAGTCTTTTAATATTGCTAAATCAAAAAGTAACAAGAGTAATTCTTTGGTGTTTATCAAGTTTTGAGAGAAACTAGGCAGTAAGTGTTCCATCTAGGTTCATAACATTGTATTCCTAGCTATAATAATTCTTCCCTAATGTTTTGCATGCAAAGTGATAAGTTAGGTATCTCTAAATCCTTGGTCTGGCATTTAGATAATTTTACCCTGTACTACGTGTGTCTAAGTTACTAACCCTTAACTTAACTTCATATTAAGCATCGTATTTGATGTATTACTTAGTTATTACTACGCACAAATCTAGACTAGTCCATTATATAGTGTCCTACTAAATCTATCTTGATAATTCTTTTCCTATTAGCTCCTCCTTTGTCCGGCAAGTAGCAATAACGTGAGCTATAACAGATGCACTCATTAAAAAAGACTTCTAAGCGAAAGAATTATCAATACATGCAATAACCTATGTGACAATTGTTATTAAGATAGGTTTACTTTGTTAATAATCCATGGTTCCACAACCCTAGTAGTGGATTTAGTTACCCATACATACAAGAACACAATTAAAGGTTGATAAACAATAAATCATGAAATTACTTTGACAAATTTGAAGAAAATCCAGAAATTCAGCTTGAAATCACAAAAATCACTTGAAAACCAAATAAGGAAATTTTAATTGATACTAAAATCGCAAAAACAAATCTCCAAGAACAAATGTAAAAAAGTAGTAATAGAATCCAACCCCAAAAATGAGGTTTTACATAGTATTTATAAAAAAAATTGTCCTAAATTAAAAGGAATTCTAATAAGAAAAGTTGTCCCAAAAAAACACGACTTCAATCCACGACCCCAAAGATGGTCCGTCCATCAAACAACGGACTGTCGACTACTTCTGTAACTGAAGACTTAGCATTTTTTAGGTTTCAACTTTCATCTTCTCTTATTCAATGGACGTACCAATAGAATGGTTCGTCGATTCAATTATGGTCCATCGATTCTTATCGTCATCCATACTTTTGTTCAACATCAGTACTCTGACTTTCTTTGATCTGATTGAAAATTTAATAAGTCAATGGACCGTCGTTCCTTCCATAGTCCCACTCTTGTTCAGAATTCCTAAAGTTGCTTCCAAATGCCTAAACCTTCTATCGAAGGTCACCACCTACAATCGTCCATGAGACAACGGGTCATAGATGTCCTTCGTGGGTCACTTCTGCACTAAATCTTCACAGCCTTCTCTGTTTTGGTTTTGGACACCTTTTCTGCAAAACAAAGATAGAACATATTAAAATTACTATAAAAAGGCTTTAGACACACACCAATCTTAAGGAAAAGCATTGAAAAACCCGTGAAACCACGGTACATCAAAACCCTCAACTTAAATTCGTTGTTTGTCCTCAAGCAACGCACTATGACTCAATACAATAATTTGTACACAAGTATCCTCTTCTAAGATTTTGCAATTACATGGCTATCAATTCTAACTTTTTCATTTCTTTAGTGCATGTTTTCTACTCTTAGGCTTGATAGGCTTACTCATGTGGATAAGACCACGACACATACTCACCATGCACTAACACCTGTCCTCTTTTGTATCTCAACAAGGTACTAACTTTCCGATATTGCAATTAGTGCCCTTACTTCAAAAGACAACCTCCTTTTTTGCACAGTGATTTTAATTTTTAGTATAAGGATAATTATTCAACACTCATGGTAAGAACAAATTTACACCTAGTTGGTACTTGTTGCTATAGGCTTGCCCTTATTTTCACTGCTTAAGTTCACCATATTAGACTCTTAGGATCACCATAGGATGTTCTTGGTTTGTAACATAGGCTTAGGGTTAGGTATGGTACATATGGGTATATTTCAGGACTTGTAGCCCTCCGTGACATTATGGCTTAGCGTCTTACCTCTTTCATTATCTATTAGGCCCTACTTTTTCTTTTCTTGTACTCTTTGCCTTTCTTTCTCCTTTGTCGAACACCACTTTTTTCTTCTCCCTTTTTAATTTTTTTATTTGATCAAATTTTGCTGAGTCACTTCTTTTGATAACTTTAATTTTTTTAACAATACTCTTTTCATACCCACTTATCGGGTCAATCACTCATAATAGCCACCCTCAACTTATGGCTTTGCCATGAGTCAACGTACACATTACCCAAGGTTGGGTCAGGGAAAAGACAAAGTCAGTGTCTGCATTAGCCACCCTCAACTTATGCTTTTAGCCTAAGTTGAAGTGCACATGTCCAAGGAGGGACCAGGTCCAACACATTATACCCAGGCAAGATGAGCCAGAGAAGAAAAGAAAAGTCTATTATAGGCTCAATATATTTGGAACAAAAATGCATAACAATTTCAATTGGTTCACTTTCCTTTAGGCTAGATGTTTGCTAATTTGAACAAGGGTCTATGATCTTTTCTAAATTGCCTAACACAGATTCCTTTTTCAAGACCAACCGGGAAAGTTCTAGCTAGGTACCAACAGTGGAACAAACAAATTTCTTCACACTCTATTGACACAACATTACACTATCAAAAAATTGGTCACCTAGTTTAAGTGTAAGATTGAGGTTCATGTAGTGGGTTCATCTCTCTATGTCATGACTAGAGCCAAGCGTTCAACATTTATTAAACCTATTCATGCAACCACTTTCTCAGAACGGTATATGATTCATGTTTAGACATCATGCTTCATTTTTCACTTTTATACATTGTACATGTTACAACATACGCTGGTTCAATAGTAAAGTAATCGGTCTTTGGGGCAAAAGAATACAGGCAAGAAAACCACCAATAGAGGATCGTGAGTTGGGCTACTTAGACTTCACCCTAGCACTCACTTTCCATATACCCGACCCCAACAAAAAAACATGTAATTGTCCCAAATGAGTAAGAAATATTAAGGCATGGTGGAAGGTGAATCAAACTTGAGGCGCAACCTCTATTGTCGGGGCATCCTCAGTGGTGCCCACAGCAGTCTCTGCACCCTCAGTGGTGCTCTTCTCAACAACCTCATGTCTAGAACTAGATGCCCCAACAGCTAAATATTGATCCCTCATTTGGTGGGTATCCTCATCAAGCAAAGAGGCTCTCCTCGCAGCCTCAAGATCTGCGAGCTCCTTCTTCCTAGCACGTGCCTCATCTCCTTTAGTGGTATGGTTAGAATGGTGCCTCTTGACATGCTCACGTGGTTCAGATTGCACTGCAGTGAGGGTAGTGAATAGTACAACAAGCATAGTGTCCTCCACTAACTCAACAGATGCAGTCTCTAGCTCAGGTCCCCTCATCTCCAGTATGTTGTCGACATCTGCCCGTAGACTCGGCGAAGCCTCCTGAAGAGTAGTCAAATCAATGGTGTAGGTTGGGCGTGCTAGAACTCGCATCTCAAATGCATCTAGGCACTAGCGGACGGCCTAAATCTTCCACTCCGTCTGCTAAGCCATCATCTTCTCTATCCGGTCCTCAGCCTCGGCAATGGATTTATCCATCCAAGGTTGTATATGATGTAGCAAGAAGAACATCTGGGTCTCTAGATTTTGTACCCTAGCAATCAAGACCAGTGTTGCTGATGGTAGAGTAGACCGAGAGGAACTAAGTGCCCTACAAGTGCTAGGGGCAGACTCAGCCTAGGTTATATCGGTGGTTGTGAAGTGGCAGGATCATCCCTTTGGGCTGACTCTACCGTGTTTGCTAAATTCTCACTTAGAGGCTACAAATTAACTCGGAGCCCATGCCGTGGTGCCGCCACATTGGCTTCATCCCTGATGAGACCTATATTCACAATCTCAGTCAAAGTACAAAGGACATCACAGTTCCAAAGGGGAACTCCATTATCCCTGCATAACTGGAATTCGTACAGGAAAACGGGTAAGTAGTAGAGGTCTTAAAAGACCTCTCATGAATCATGGAGATCAACAACCTCGCGAAGTCGACCTCCAACCCTTCTTCTAGTGCTGCTACGAGGACTACTTTGTCACAAGTAAGGATATTATCTGGTGTTGTGGGGGATAGGCGGTGGCGGACTATCAGCAAGAAGAACATGGCTGCTAAGGTGAGGTTGGCCTTCTTGATAAGGCTTCTAGGTCCAACACCCAGTCTACTCCCTCACCATATATAGAGAGGTGTTGTGCAATCTACCTTCTTGTGGACTCTCTCGAATCTATGCTTTGTTGAAATTGGCCACCATTAGCCATGTCCCTCCTATAATCAAACTCTAGAGTAAGGGTAACCCTAGCGGCACTAGTGGAAACACCATACAGGAAGCAGCGGATGGAGGTAGAAGAAATGTCCACTTGGTAGCCTCGAACTACAACCTCTATGAGTGAGTCCGGTTTGACAGGTTTTGATCGCCTTTCCAAAGATCCTCTGAGAGTTACCACATCTATGGCATAGAATTCTCAAACAACCTCCTTGTTAAATGTCTCCAAACTTCGATCAATCCATTCAATTATGTGGCGAGTAAACAAGTTATCCAGCTCATGGACTCTGTAAAGATCCTTGTAAGAACTCGACGCTCAATTTTCAACAATCGAGTCATTACCATTTTGTCATTCAACATCTTGGCGTCCATGTAGATCTAATACTGACCATGAATGCACCACCAGTTTGTCTTATCAGGAACTGGTGCAGGGACCTCATGCTGTGGTGCCGAAAGAGATTCCGAACTATTGGCCTCATCACATGAGGCATGGTGGGCAGGCACATCTGGGATAGTGGCTCCAATTGAGTCGAAACCAGAGGTAGTGTCCTCGTTTGACCTCGTAGAATGGTCCAACTCTAAACTTGAAGACTCTTTGGATCCAGATGCTCCCTCAAAACCCGAGGCCAACCCAAACAGTGTGCCGGTCACTGTGTTTTCCTAGTCAAACTAGGAGGTAGTGGCTACGCAGAACGCCACCCTCTATGGGGTGCCCTGAGTGGATTTAGCATCTATTGTAGAGTTCGAGGTGCTTGAAGGAACGTATTCTAGATTCCGCTCATCGTCAGAACTGTCAATCATTCGGCGGGTTGGTGCCACAGACTTGGACCGAACCCTAGAATAGACGATGTTTCGTCTGGGGGCCATATGTACCTGAAAAGCAATTTGTTAGTCGCAATGTAATCAAACTACACCAGTAACATAATCAAAACAGAATCTGGAAACACTAGACACAGGACATTTGCAGAATTGCAGTACTGCGAGACAAGCACTATTGACGGCCCGTCGATGAGTCAACGGTTCATCGATACTGTCCGTCGGGGGACACTTAGATAATTTTAAAAGTCTATACTCCACAGACCTATCTGTTAGAAACAATAGACGTACACAATGGCTCGTCAATTAATTGATGAACTGTAGTCCACTTCCGTTGTCTCACACTTAGAATAATTCAAAATTTCATAGAAATCAAAGTTTCAGTTAGAAACAACGGACGTGCAAAATGGTTTGTTAATAAATTGATGCACCGTAGTCCACTTCCGTCATTCAAATGACGAGCATTTTTAGATTTTATCCATTGACAGACCTCATTGATGGTCCGCCGATCAATCGATGTTCCATAGATGGGGTCTCGTGTTATTGGTCAAAGACAAGTTTTAGGGCTTGGTTTTAAACACACATTTTGACAACTTTAAGCAAACCACAAGTTACCCAACACATAATAACACATATAAGACCAATTCATTATCCATAGGTCTTTGATTTTGCAAATTTTGATCACGTATCTTTGAGTCTATTAAACCCTAAGTCAGAAAATCAACATTTATATTGAATTGACAAAGATTCTACCCACAACCCATTCACTTTCTATCATTTTAAGGGATATAGAACCCATAATTTAACAATTTTAACATGCAAATTTGTTTCTAAGTCAAGACCCACGTACGATTTATTTTTTTTCAAAAAAAATGAATGATAATTCATTAAGCAAAAGGAAATGAAATACCTATAAAAAGTAGAGGAGTAAATGAGTGGGTGATCCTGCAACAACTAACCTATGTGCCTGCCTTCGAACACTGACCGGGAAAAAGTGGAGTTATAGTAGAATTTGGGGAGGTTAGGGTGTTGAGATTTTTGGGAGTTTTGGAGTTGTGGGTATTTTGATGAAAATTGAAGGAGAGATGTTGGGAGTTAATGGAGAAGGAAGGGAATAAGGGGAGGGAAATGGTTGTGAGGGAATTTGAAAAGATATGGTCGGGTCGGGTCACTGGTTTTTATGAACTGATGATACGCCATCGACAGACCATTAACAGGACCGTCGATTGTGCACAGATTTAGACAAAAGTTTAAGACATATCTGGTATCTACGAACAACATCAAAGAATCGTCGACTAAACGACGGGCCGTCATTTGGTTCGTAGATCTGTGCACCAGATTAATTTTTGCAGAATTCATGGGTTTTTTCCGTGCACATTGAACACCCATTAAGCTATTCTTTTTTTGTTTTTCTTTACCCATTTGAGACACGGATCCTAAACAATCTCTAGCCAACATACTAAAAAATAACACATGAAGATGAGTTATACAAAAATGCAACAAGAGAAGGCAAATATTTCTAAAAAGGAAAGAACTCTATTGTTGGTTAGAGGATACACATTGGGTTGCCTCCCAAGAAGCACTTGATTTAACGTCACGGCACGACGCAAGATCCTTGATTACTCAAACTTCATCAATAAGATATGCTTCAACCACTTCATGGACACTCTCTGCATGCCCTAGGTAGATCTTGATTCTTTGCCCATTAACCGTGAACTTTTCACCCTCTTTGTTCTCCAACTCAACCGCTACATGGGAGAACACTTTAGTGACAAGGAATGTCCCTTTCCACTTGGACTTGAGTTTTCCTAGAAACAAGCGTAGCCTAGAGTTGAATAGAATCATCAAGTCCCCAACTGCGAGTTCTCACTTTTCAATCTTTTGGTGATTGTACTTCTTCATCTTCTCTTTGTAGATGGCTGAACTTTCAGATGCTTTTAGGAAAAACTCTTCAATCTCATTCAACCCATTAAGTCTCGGATCCATTTCTTCATTCCAAACCATCTTCAGTTTCTTCATCGCCCACATGGCTTTCTATTCTAACTCAACTGGCAAATGACAAGCCTTTCCATATACAAGTTGGTATGGAGGCGTACCTATGGTGTTCTTGTATGTAGTATGGTAGGTCCACAGAGCTTCATCAAGCCTCCTTGACCAATCTATTTTATTAGAATATACCGTTTTCAACAGGATTTGCTTGATCTTTCAATTGGACACCTCAACATGCCAACTACTCAGCGGATGGTATGGACTGGTCACATTGTGGGGAACCCCATATTTCTGCAATAGACCTTTGAACAACTTGTTGAAAAGTGAGATCCCCCATCAATGATAATGGCCCTAGGTTTGCCAATTCTGGAGAAGATGTTCTTTTTCAAGAACGCAGTGAAACTCTTCCCTTCATTGTTGGCATGTGATGTGGCTTCCACCTATTTTTACACATAGTCTACCACCACAAGAATGTATTTCATTCATCAGAACCCAAAAATGGTCCCATAAAATCAATGCCCCATACATCAAACAAGTCAATTACTAGAATGGGATTTAAAGCGAGCTCTTTCCTCTTAGAAATTCCTCCATCTCTTTTGCACCTATCACATTACTTAGCGAACTCATGAGCATCTTGGTGAATGGTTGGCTAATAATACCCACACTGCAAAATCTTGTGGGCCATTCGGATACCACTATGATACCCACCCACAGGTAAGGAGTGGCATGCCTCCAAAACACTTAGCATCTCAACATTTGACACGCAACGGCATATAAGCCCATCAGCACAAATCCGATGGGACTATATCACTAGCAAGATAATTCACAAAATCGACAAACCATGGAATCAAGTCATGAGAAGCAGCAAATACATGCTCATCAGGTAAGGTATCATCAATTTCAGCCTTCTCACCCAAATCTTGCATAGCTTCATTCTCCAATATGGACAAGTGATCGGCAACTTGATTTTCAGTCCCTTTTCTATCTTTTACATCAAACCAAACTATTTCAATATGAGCACCATATAATTAATCTTGGTTTCGCATCCTTCTTTACCATCAAATATATCAAAGCGGAGTGATCAGTATGCACTATGACTTTTGTGCCAAGAAAGTAGGAGTGAAATTTTTCGAAAGCAAATACCACCGCAAGGAACTCTTGTTCAGTCACAATGTACTTCTTTTGTGCTTCATTTAGAGCCTTACTTTCATAATAGATGTGGTGAAGGATTTTATCCGTTCTTTTGTCCCAATACGACACTAAGAGAAACCCCACTAGGAAACACATCACCTCAAATGGCTTACTCCAATCTGGGGAAATTATTATGCGCGCAAACACCAACTTCTCTTTCAACACACCAAACCCCTTCAGACAAGATTCATCGAAATAGAATTTACATTCCTTCTCAACTAATTTGCATAGAGGATGTGCAATTTTTGAGAAATTCTTAATAAACCTCCAGTAGAAGTCCGAATGCCTAAGAAAACTTCTCACACCTTTAACAGAAATGGGTGGAGAAAGACTCTCTATAACCTCAACTTTTGCTCGATCAACCTCTATACCTTTATCTGAGATGTGATGTCCCAATACAATCCCTTCTTTCACCATGAAGTGACACTTTTCCCAATTTACACCAGGTTGCAATCTTCACATCTTTTGAGAACCTCGGCCAAGTGACTCAAACAACGATCAAAACAGTCGCCAACAACTAAAAAGTCATCCATAAACACATAAATATTGTCCTCCACCATATCGGAGAATATCGACATCATACATCTCTGAAAAGTAGTCGATGCATTACACAACCCAAAAGGCATCTGCTTGAATGCGAACATCCCATATGGGCAACTAAAGGTGGTCTTGTCTTGATCCTCCGGGGCAATAGAGATTTGATTGTCACTCGATTAACCATTAAGAAAACAATACCATCATTTTCCTGCGAGTCTATCTAACATCTGATCCATGAAGGGCATCAGTTGATGGTCCTTCTCAGTCCATGCATTCAGTTTCTAGTAATCCATACAAACTCTCCATCCAGTCACCAGCCTCATTAGAACAAGCTCATTCCTCTCATTGGGAACTACTGTCATTCCCCCCTTTTTGGGCACACACTGAATAGGGCATACCCAAATACTATTTGAAATAGGATATATGACTCTAACATTCAACCACTTAATGATGTCCTTTTTCACTACCTCTTGCATAGATGGATTCAACCGCCATTGGTGCTCAGTACTTGGATTGTGATCAGGCATGAGTTGGATTCTATGTGAACAAATACCGGGTGGGATCCCAATATGTCCGCAATAGTCCAACCAATGGCTCATTTAAACCTCTACATGTTACACATTCAAAAATGATGCAGTTATTACCGTCAAAGTGTCATCTCTCCCCAAAAAAACATACCTCGGATAAGGTGGTAGAGCCTTAAGCTAAATATTGCAGCGTCCTCAATAGCTGGTCTCACAGGTTGAGACTCACAATGCTTCATATCTAACACCA
The DNA here is from genome assembly GCF_036512215.1 of Solanum lycopersicum. Lineage (NCBI taxonomy): Eukaryota > Viridiplantae > Streptophyta > Magnoliopsida > Solanales > Solanaceae > Solanum > Solanum lycopersicum. The sequence continues at coordinate 23,454,915 of NC_090811.1, read as the reverse complement.
ATTTCTTTGGTTTTGACTGAAATTCACCTCGTTCAAGTGCTGCAACAAAAGACCCATAATCTTCAATACCATCACTCTCAAAATTCATGATTATTGTCGCTAGTGCCTCAACACCCAAGGTGCTCTTTGATTTGTACCTCAGACATACTCTCAATCCTGTAGGATATAACATATACTATTTGGAGCTCACCACTCTTCTTCATGGACCTACAAATGTTGAAAGTTGCTTCTTTATTGTTTAACCTAAACTTCATCTGCCGTTTTTCTATATCAACCAACGCATGACCAGTAGAAAGCAACGGCCTCCCAAGAATAGTAGGCACCTCAAAATCTACTTCACAGTCAAGAATCACAAAATAGACCAAAAATATAAACGACTCCACCTTCACGAGTACATCATGAAGTATCCCAATAGGCCTCTTTACTGTTCAATCAGCCATCAATAAACGCATTGTAGTGGGCTTTGGGTCACCCTAACCCAATATCTTATAAATGGAGAGAGGCATGAGATTTATACTTGCACCAAAATCACATAGTGCTTTAGCAAAGTGTAACCAACCGATGGTAAATCGAATAGTGAAAGCGCCGGATTTTCTTTCTTCTGCACAAAGGACCTTGTAGAAATAGCACTAAAATGCTACATTCGGTCATCATCCTCAAAACTTACCGATCTCTTCTTTCTAACCATATCCTTCATGAACTTGGCATACCCGAGCATTTGCTCTAAAGATTTTATCAAAAGGGAAATTGATGGAAAGTTGTTTCAACATAGTGATAAAACACCGGTATTTTCCATCCTTAGTCTTCCTCACTAATCTCTAAGGGAATGGTGGGGTGGTCTAGGAGTGGGGATCACATTTTGGGGTACCTCTGATTCTTTCACCTTTTTTTCCTACCACAGACGGCATAGGTGGATCAATGGTTTGCTTACCTCCTCTAGTAGTGATTGTCATGCAATGTCCATCATTTTTAGGATTTTTAATAATATTTCTAGGAAAAGTGCCCGGTTTTCATGGGTTCAAAGTAGTAGATAATTGGGCCATTTGTAACTCAAGATGCTTGTTTGAGAGCGTATGTGCATCCACCTTTTGCCCGATATTAGCCAAATCACCTCTCAATTCCTTCGCGAGCTCATCACTATAATCAAACCTCCTCATCATATTCTGCAACATATCTTCAACTCGTGCCATACTACCTATACCATCCCTAGGAGCAAGTTCCCAATTTTGAGGCAGAACTTAGGGTCCACTTCGATCGTTTTTGTTCCATAGTTGCCCCGGTTGAGGTTGTTGTCATGGTTGTAGTTTTCATCTCAAACATAATGAGCTTCTCTGTTGTAATTCCCATAATTCCGACCTTTATTTACTTGACCTTGGCACTAATTTTCCTAATTGGAGCCTTGGGCATTCGGTTGGAAACCCCCCGTCTGATCATTCCTTATAAAATAATCCTCTTCATAATAGTATTCATCCACTGGACATGGTTATTTTGTTCAGTAATTCCCCACATTTACTTTGTATGTACCTCCAATGACATATTTCAATACCAAACCCAAGCTCAGTTCTCATTTGAGTCATTTCTTCACAAATCTCATCTTTGACCATATTGTGTATAGCTTGCACTGCAAAGATGTTTCTCCCGGTGTCTGACTTCCTAATACTCCAAGCCTTATTATTGCGAGAGATTTTCTCTAACTTCTCTATGATCTCTGCATATGTACACTTACCATAAGAACCACCGCAATAGTATTAAGCACCGCCTTATTATTATCATCTTGCCCTCGATAGAATTTCTCATTAAATGACTCATCCTCAATGCAGTGGTTTTGGATACCTCTTACGTAAGCAATAAATCTGTCCCAAGAGCTACTCACTGACTCCCCAGGTAATGCCACAAAGTTGTTCACTCTATATTTGTTGTTGAGCTTTGGTAGTACCGTGCTTGGAACAAAATCCTCAACTGATCCCAGTTATATATAGAATTATAGGTCAACTCAGTTAACCATATTGTGGCCTCACCCATCAGTGAAAGAGGAAACACTCTCAAATTGATGATGTTTATATCCATGTCTGGTGTCCCTACACAACTCTTACACACCAACCTCAGTTTGGCGATGTGAGCAAGTAGATCCTCAGATGATAGCCCTGAAAACAAACCCCTTGCGGTAAGCATTGGTATCAAGGTACTAGTTACCACGAATATGTGACCCTACGGTAGAGGACGTAAGAAAAGAGGCCCGTCTGAATTAGTAATGTTAATGTTTCCCCTATAGAACTCTTAAGAACGTGTGATGGGAGGTTGCATCCTTAAAGCCTCATCAGCTAGATTTTCCGCAACCACTTGATTATAAGCATCAACCGGTGGTTGGGGCTGGCAATAGATCCCATCACCTAGATTAGATGGGTTCTATAGATTTTCATTCTTTGAAGTGTATGGTTCAATTAAGGATTGGATGGAAGTATTGGTTCTCCTCGGCTCCGTGTACTTGGCATACATAAGAGCTAGACCTGAAAGAAACGAAAACAAAATAAAAATGTAAAATTAGGAAATTGGGGACTAAAATTCAGTAATGTTATTCAAGTTAATCTAAAATCCAATTTCCTCGTCAGCGACACCAATATTTGATACGCAAAAATTATACTTCCCTAAAGAAGTATAAGAGATCGTATCAAGTAAAGAACCCAACTATTAGGTTGTGGTCGATCCCACGAGAATATTGGTTTACACTTAACTTCAATATATGATTACTTCTATTTGGTCAAGTCCTTTCCAAAAACTAGTAATTAAAGGGGGGTTTTGTGAAACAAGTCTATTAATATTGCTAAATCAAACAAGTAACAAGAGTAATCTTTGGTGTTTAAGAAGTTGTGACAGAAACTAGGGTGTGAATGTTCCCCATAGGTTCATAAAGTCGTATTCCTATCTATAACAACTCTTCCCTAGTGTTTTGCATGCAAAGAGATAAGTTAGGTATCTCTAAGTCCTTGTTCCGGCATTTAGATAATTTCACCATGTACCTTGGTCCGGCTACGTGTGTCTAAGTTACTAACCCTTTACCTTTACTTCATATTAAGCATCGTATTCTATGTATGACTTAGTTATTACTTTTCACCATTCGAGACTAGCCTATTAGTTAGTATTCTACTAAATCTATGTTGATAATTCTTTTACTATTAATCACCTTCTTGGTACAGTATGTAGCAACAACGCGAATTCTAGCGCGTGTACTCGTTAAAAATACTTCTAAGTGAAAGAATTATCAATACATGGAAATATAGGTTTACTTTGTTAATCATCCATGGTTCCCACAACCCTAGTAGTGGATTTAGTTACCCATTTATAGTAGAACACAATTCATGGTTGATAAATAATAAATAATGAACTTACTTTGACAAATTCGAAGAAAATCCAGAAATTCAACTTAGAATCATAATAATCACTTGAAAACCAAATCCAGAACTTGAATTAATGCCAAAATTGCAAAAAAAAATCTCTAAGAACAAAACTAAGGAAGTATTAATATAATCCAACCCCAAAAATGAGGTTTTACGCCCTATTTATAAAAACATTGTCTTATATTAGAAGAAATTTTTAATAAGGAAAGTCATCCAAAAAATGCAGCTTCAATCGACGACCCCCACAGACTGTCCGTCGATTAAATGATGGACCATTGACTGCCTCCGCAAGTCAAGACTTAGAATTTTTTTGCTTTCAACTTGCATTTTTTCTGATCCAATTGACGGACCAATAGCACGGTCCGTCACTGCTTCTTGGCATTCCATACTTAGATTTTCTTCAACCACGGGTACTTGGAATTTTTCTCATCTGATCGACAATTCAACAGAATGGTCTGTTTATCAATAGACGGGCATTCGATCCTTTCGCAGCCCCACACTTGGTTAGAATTCCCAGATGTAACGCCCCAAAATGAACTAAGGTGAACTAGAGCCTTGCAAATGTTGCTTGAGTTGAATTTAGGATAAAATGAGTTACTTTAATGTTCTCAGGCAGTGTGTTAAGTTTTGTTAAGTTTGGATATCAATCGACCAAGAACGTCCATGAATTTCGAGAGGTATGCCTTAGAATGTACTTGTGTGTCTTGTTGTGTTTGGATGAGTTTTATGGGTTTGTTTCTCTTGAAACTAAGGTGGAATGTTCCTAAGACTTAGATGACTTAGTTTAGGGTTTTAACGTCCGTGCAGGAACCCACCTAGGACCAACAAGGGGCCCTAGATGAAGGGTCCAAGACATGGGCAAAACTCCAAAAAAATAGTGGCCATTGACGACCCTAAGGACAGTCCGTTAGTTCACCAACGGTCCATCGACCTAGGGCGTCGATTGAACCAGAATTTATTGGTGGACAGGCTCCATTTTATATCTAAGTATCCACCCAGGAGACCCTACCAACGATCCGTTGATGCACAGACGGTCCATTGGTGCGTCTATAAGGACCTGAACGCCTGTTAAGTGGCTTCCTTGGCTTGGGGTGTTTGGTAAATTAACCTCAAACCCTTTAAGACCCTAGGAGGATATTTTTAGGGTTTATAGGTTATATTAAATTAGTTTTAAACCCTATACCTAGACAATACCCCTCACCGCTAAAATTCAAACTCTCTCTATAGAGACAAACTCTCTCGAAGTCACCATTGAAGTCAAAACTCAAGGAGGGAAAGAAGGGCTGATTTGGTAGTGAATCTTTACGAAAATTAGTGGGTTTCATTCTCTTTGAGGTATGGTATCCATCCTTAAATCCTATTTCATTCAAGGAGTCATTTCCAAATAATTTCCAAAAAGGGTCTTCAAACTCAAAATTCTTCTATCTTTGATTTTAAGTATGGGTCTTCTTGTGAGAGTGTTATATTGTTTTAAATGTTTTTATTCTTGTATTAATTGATTATTTTCATGTGAAAAACCTAATGAACTTATGTTTATGCTTATTTCAACTTTTATCTTAGGAAATGGGTTATATGAGCATGTTTGTGTAAGGTATGAATTGTGGTTTTCTAGTGTGAATATGTTTATTTAGATACTGCCCTAGGAGTCTTATTTTAATGAAGTGTTAATAACATTATTATAGGTTTATGGCTTTTCTAAATGGCAAGTTGCTTACAATGTATAGTTTTCATTATAATTGCTCTTGAGTGGTATAGTCCACCTTCTTGGTGGCGGTGTTTACTTGATGAATTTGATGTTATTAGTATGTATTATGAATGTTGTTTTGAAGGTCTAACCAATGAAATGAAATAACATTGAATATGAGTCATGTTCTATGTTTTGTGAAGTTGAATAGCATGATTGAATTGTATTATATCTAATTAAAGTACATGAATATGTGAAGTATATAAGGTGTATGAATTGATGAATGAATGTATGAAACATGTGTAGAAGTTAATAAGAATAAAATGAAGATTCTGTGCAAGGTGTGCTCAAATGTACACACACACTCAGACTTAAAGGAAAGTATGATGCTAAGCTGAGAAAAGGGGAGTATTGGGTGGACAGTATTCGTGAGTTGAGATTCCGTGTCTAGTAGTAACCCCATTATTCCTAATGATCTTTCCAAGATAGGTTGGAGAATATTGCCCTTCTTGAGTTGAGATGTGGTATTCACTAGATATCCTTAACCTATAGGTATGAATGTTGAGAAATTTGTTGGGAGTTATGCCTAGCACCTACAGGATATGAAGGAGAGGTGGATTACACTTTGTGAGTTGAGATTTTGTATTTCCAAAGTACCTTTTGACATGAGTACTCCTCGTTACTAGAGAATGAATTACTTAGTAGCAATCTCCTTATCCCTTTACTATGTGTCCACATAACTGTAGCTATTGAGAAATCCATGTAAAAGCTAAAAATCAAGACCTTACTCTAGAAAAGTGAGGATCCCTCATCCGATAGGGGTTAATATATGTATTCCATGTCTAGATCTCATGGTCGAAGTCAATTAAGATAATCCCCCTCAAAGAATTGATTTAACTAAATCTTCTAAAAGAACGTACTATTGAGGGTAGGTGGTAATAAGGGACGCTATCTACTCATTGCACTAGGTAGGACCTTCTGAAAGGGAAGACTTAGTGCCAAACCTTCTAAAAGAATGTACTACTTAGGGTAGGTGGTGGTATGGGACGTTATCTACTCATTGCACTTAGTAGGCATTCCAAAAGGAAAGACTTTGGTTGTTTGTTCGATGTCTTATTACCATTGATTTAGGGTTTGTTTCTCCTGAGTTGAGTAAGCTGAAAGGGGTATTCTTGAGGGTTTCTTTGGTGTGTATTGGAGGAGGTATATTAAGACTTCATTCATATGTTACATTGGTGAGTGTTAGGATAATTCCGAGGTAGGGAAACTCTTAAGGAAAATGAGTTCACTTTTTTCTTTCGCTTGGCCTTCGAAGTTCACGCATTTAGTATAGGACAGTTCATTGTAATTGCTCAAGTTGAATTTATTATGAATGCTTTTAATGATTCATTGTCAATGTTCAAATGTATTTACTGTAAATGCTTAAGGAATTCACTTTGAAGGTCAAGTTGGTTTAGTGTAATGTTTCTTGTTGGCTTAAAAATTATGGGAATTGTTACCTAAGTTGTCAATAACAATTAGTATGATGTTTTGTCTTTGTATTCATGAATGTTTTACTTAAATTTCATGAAAAACTATTTTACTAAAATGTCCCTTTTTAGATGTTTTTGCATATGCCATACTTACTACATTGTTTTGTACTAACCCCATACTTTTCTATACTCTATAAGTATAGGTTGAAAGCTTTTGAAATTTTGAATTCTAGAAAGAAGAGCTTGGGACAGTTTCTCTCAAGGTAAAGTATGTCCTCATTTGTGCGAGCGCAAGTCGTTTTCTTAGTTTTTATTTAAAGACTTGTTATGTATTTTACTTTATTGTAGAGGTACATGTCCCTAAGATATTATGTCACATCTTTAAGTTGGCTTGTGACAATGAGATTCTCGAAGTATTTATGAAAGATTGTCTTTTATTATTTATTCGTGAGAAGTTTTAAATTTCTGCAGTGCTTTTCATGTCTTATGTGATGAACAATAGTAAAGGGCTTGAACAAGATCCCAAAGGGTCAAGTATGCCCGGTCACGAAACGAGGGTTTTCCCTAAATTCTAGGGGGTTCTTTCTGGTTGTAACAAACTTGGTATCAGAGTATAAGGTTATAGGAAAAAGCTTAGGTTCTAAAAGTCTCACAAGTCACATCTAATAGTATCTTGGTCATAAATGTGAGTCACGACACATCCATGTACAAGAGGCTATAGGATCATAGAAGTTTCACTTTCTTCTCTATTCTAACGTCGTGCCTTAGAGTTAAGTCATATAAGGTGTCTTCTCTTAACCTATTCTCTTTATGTTTCTAGGACATGAATACGAGGAGATCAACCTCTAGAAGGGAGGAGGGAGGTGAATCTATTGAGAGAGTCCTTCCTCGTGTTGACCAAGTTCCTATTGTTGGCTAAGGGGAAGAGAATGACAAGTTTTTCCTTCATGAACCTCAAGTGCCTCTGGAGCCTCAAGCTCCTTTTGTTGAATGAGATATGACTAATGTGGAGTTGAGGGCTTCCCTAATGAACTTGACCCAACTCATGACGGATCAATCTCATGTCGTCAATAATAACAATGGTGGCCAAGATAATCAAGGAGATAGGCCCCAACCTAATGCTTGTACTCCCGCTTCTAGAATATGGGATTTCATAAGGATGAACCCTCCTACATTCGATGGAACTAAGGTGTATGAAGATCCACAAGGTTTAATAGATGAGGTTTTCAAAGTGGTAGATGCTATGGGTGTGACCCCTAGAGAGAAAGCAGAGTTAACCGCTTACCAACTTAAGGATGTTGCTCAAGTGTTGTATGAGCAATATAGGGGTGAGATACCCTTAGAAAAAGGTTTGGTTGACTAGGAGGAATTCAAAGACTCTTTCCTAGATAGTTTCTTTCCCTTAGAGTGGAGGGATAAGAATATGGTTGCATTCATGAACCTTCGTCAAGGGGGAAAGAGTGTGCTAGTGTACTCTCTTAAATTCACCCAACTCTCTAAGTATGCCCCAACCATGGTAGCCAACCCTAGGGCTAGGATTAATAAGTGTGTGATGGGCGTGTCTAGCTTGGTGGAGAAAAAGTGTCATACGAACAATGCTTCTTAATGATATGGATATCTCTAGGCTCATGGTTTATGCGCAACAAATTAAGGAGTCTAAAATTAGATAAATAAGTCAAGAGGGTAAGAGACCTAGGTCGGATGATTATTGTCACAAAAATCCTAATAAGAGGTTTTATCCACAAGATTCTTCCATGGGAAACACAGATAGGGCTCCAAATCAACATTCTGAAAGTGGTGGACATTCGGGATAGGTGCCCTACCTGTGGAAATAAACGTGGGGGTAAGTGTCTTGATGGTACGGGGGGTTGTTTTTCATGTGGTAATAAGGTCCACAAGATGAGGGACTGACCAAACCTCAAATCTTTCCATCAAGCTTCCCTAGATCCTAATGCTCCCAAGAAGAACCCTTCTTATGGGATGGGGGCTAGGAAGGATAATTAATCCAGATTTTATGGTTTTGGTAAGTATTAACTCTTTGTTATTGTTTATTTATGTTATGAAGTGAGTTTATATGCTTTATTAATATGATCATGTCATCTTGATGAATTGCTTAAGGAATGAAATTTTGAAAATATTGGTAGGCTTGGCAGTGAATAAAGTGAACTTCACTGTATAAATTTTGATTTTTAAGAAAAATTGTGTTGTCTTGAATTGAAGTTTCAATCTGTGTAAAAGTATTGTGTATGAGCATGTTTAATTTTGGAGAAGGTAATTCCTCCATAAATAGAGACTAAGAGTGAATTTTGACTTCTTGAAGTTTTGATAAAAGAGTTTGTGTTGCTAAGTGTTTGAAAGTGTAAAAGGATGCTCTTTGTTATTTGATTCTTTGAATTTTGAGTGTTTGATCATGATTGAAGTGTTTTATGTGATGCTAAGTAAGTCCTTGTTGTTCTTAAAGTTTAAGTGTCATTCGAGGACGAATGTTGTTCCAAGTGGGGGAGAATGTAACGCCCCAAAGCGAACTAAGATGAACTAGAGCCTCACAATTGTTTATTGAGTTGAATTTAGAATAAAATAAGTTACTGTAATGTTATTAGGAACTTTGTAAAGTTTGGTTAAGTTTTGAATTCAATCGACCATGAAGGTTCATGATGTTCGGGATGTATGCCTTAGAATGTACTTGTGTGTCTAGTTATGTTTGGATGAGTTTTACGTGTTCGTTTCCCTTGAAACTAAGCTGGGATGTTACTAAGACCTAGATGACTTAGTTAAGAATTTTAACATCGGGTCACAAACCCACCTAGGACCCACAAGGGGGCCTAGATGAAGAGCCCAAGACTCGGGCAAAACTGCCGAAAAGTAGTGGCCATCGACGACCCTAAGGACGATATGTTGGTCCACCAACGGTCCATAAACCTAGGGAGTCGATTGGACCACAATGTATTGGTGTACAATCTCCATTTTGGAGCTAACTATCCAACCACAAGACCCTACCAACAGTCCTTTGATGCACAGACAGTCCATTGGTGAAGGTCTCGTCTAAGAGGGCCTGAAAGTCTGTTAAGCGGCTGCCTTGGCTTGGGGTGTTTTGTAAATTCAACCTATGTCCTTTAAGATACTAGGAGGATATTTTTATTGTTGTTAGGTTATATTAAATTATTTTTAAACCCTATACCTATACAAGACCCCTCACCTCTAAAATCCAAACTCTCTCTCTAAAGACAAACTCTCTCAAAGTCACCATTGAAGCCAAGACTCAAGGAGGGAAAAAAGGGATGCTTTATACATGAACCTTCACAAAAATTAGTGGGTTTTCTTCTTGTTGAGTTATGATATCAATTCTTGAACCCCCTTCCATTCAAGGAGTCATTTCCAAAATATTTCCAAAAAGGGTCTTCAAACTCAAAATTCTTCAATCTTTGATTTTAAGTATGGGTCTTCTTGTAAGAGTGTTCTAATGTTTTAAATGAGTTTATTGTTTTATGAATTCATGATTTAAAACCTAATTAACTTATGTTTATGTATATTTCAACTTTCATCTTGGGAAATGGGTTATATGAACATGTTTGTGTAAGGTATGAACTATGGTTTTCTTGTGTGAATATGTTTATTTAGCTACTTCCCTAGGAGTCTTATTTTAATGAAAGTTTGATAACATTATTATAGTTTATTATGGCTTTGTTAAATGGCAAGTTGCTTACAATGTGTAGTTTTCATTATAATTGCTCTTGAGTGGTATAGTCCACCTTCTTGGTGGCGGTGTTTACTTGATGAATTTGATGTTATTAGTATGTATTATGAATTTTGTTTTGAAAGTCTAATATATGAAATGGATTAACATTGAAAATAATTCTTGTCCTATGTTTTGGGAAGTTGAATAGCACGTTTGAATTGTATTATGTCTAAGTGAAGTACATGAATATATGAAATGTATAAGGTGTGCGAATTGATGAATGAAGGTATGAATCTTGGTTAGAAGTTAATAAGAATTAAATAAAGTTTATGTGCAAGGTGTGCTCACATGTACACACACACTCACACTTAAAATAATGTATGATGCTAAGTTGAGAAAAGGGGAGTATTGGAATGGACACTTTTCGTGAGTTGAGATGATATGTCTAGTAGCATCCCCATTATTCCTAATGATCTTTAAAATATAGGTTGGATAATATTTCCCTTCGTGAATTGAGATGTCGTGTTCAATAGATATCTTTAGCTTATAGGTTTGAATGTTGAGAAATCCGTGGGGAGTTATGCCTAGCATCGAGAGGATATGAAGGAGAAGTGGATTACACTTCCTGTGTTTAGATGCTATATTTCCAAAGTACCTCTCGAGATGAGTACTCCTCGTTAGTAGAGAATGAGTTACTTAGTAGCCATCTCTTTATCCCTTAACTAAGTGTCCACAGAGGTGTAGCTATTGGGAAAGCAATGTAAAAGCTAAAAAGCATGACCTTACTCTAGGCAAGTGAGAATACCTTATCTAATAGGGGTTAATATAGGGATTCCGTGTCTAGCTCTCATGGTCTATTTCGGTTGAGCTATTCCCCAAAAAAAATTGATTAAACTAAGTCTTCTAAAAGAACGTACTACTTAGGGTAGGTGGTGGTATGGGACGCTATCTACTCATTGCACTAGGTAGGACCTTCAGAAAGAAAAGACTTGGTGCCAAACCTTCTAAAAGAATGTACTACTTAGGGTAGGTGGTGGTATGGGACGCTATCTACTCATTTCACGAACTAGGCATTCAGAAAGGGAATAGTTTGGTGGTTTATTGGATAATTTTAATGTCTTGCCATTGATTGAGGGGCTTGTTTCTCCCGAGATTAGTAAGACTAAAGGGGTAGTCTTGAGGGTTGCTTTGGTGTGTATTGGAGGATCCATATGCATACTTCCTTCATATCTTACCTTACTGAGTCTTAGGATAATTCCGAGGTAGAGAAACACTTAAAGAAAATGAGTTCATTTTGTCTTTCGCTTGGCCTTGGAAGTTCACTCATTTAGTGTAGGATAGTTCATTGTAATTGCTCAAGTTTAATTTATTGTGAATGCTTTAAATTATTCATTGTTAATGTTCAATTGTATTTATTGTAAATGCTTATGGAGTTCACTGTCAAGTTGGTTTACTGTAATGTTTCTTGTTGGCTTAAAATTATGTGAATTCTTATCTAAGTTGTAAATGATGGTAAGTATGATGTTTTGCCTTTGTATTCATGAATGTTTTACTTAAATTGCATGAAAAGCTATTTTACTAAAATGTCCTTTTTTAGATGTTTTTGCATATGCCACACTTATTACATTATTTTGTACTAACGCCATACTTTTCTATAATATATAAGTATAGGTTAAAAGCTTTTGAAGGTTTGAAGTCTTGAAGGAAGAGATTGGTTAAGTTTCTCTCAAGGCAAAGTATGTCCTCATATATTCGAGGCATAGTCCTTTTCTTAGTTTTTATTTAAAGACGTTATGTATTTTACTTTATTGTAGAGGGCTATGTCCCTAAGATATTATGTCATATATTTAAGTTGGCTTGTGATGACGAGATTCTCTAAGTATTTATGAAAAATTGTCTTATATTAATTATTCATGAAAAGTTTTAAATTTCTGCACTACTTTTAATGTCTTATGTGATGAACAATAGTAAAGGGCTTGTTCACGACCCCAAAGGGTCAAATTTGCCCGGTCACGAAATGAGGGTTCTCCCTAACTCCTAGGGGGTCCTTTCGGGTCGTGACACTGAGTTGCTTCAAGATTCCTAAACCTTCTATCAACAGTCACCACCTATGGTCCGTTGATGAGAAGACGGGCCATCGATGGCATTCGTGGATCACTTCTACACTAAATCTCCACTGCCTTCTGTGTTTTGGTTTTGGGCACCTTTTCTGAAAAACAAATACAAAAGCATATCAAAATTACTATAAAAAAGGCTTTAGAAACACACCAATATTAAGGAAAAAGCATTGAATGTACCGTGAAACCACGGTACATCAGTCATCATACTTAGTACATTTTTATGTGCTAACTCATATTTCTCTTATTTTACTACAAGTGTAGGTTCCGATAAGTACTTGTTTCCACCTAAATTGAAGTGCTTGGATTGAGTATTCTCCAAGGCTTATAGTGGTATGTCCTCATTTACCGAGGAAAAGTGTCTTTTAAATTTTATTTTATTCATGTAATAGACATTCTAGTCTTTCCAAATGTAAAGAATTATGTCCCTACGTGAGTTTTTAAGACTTCTTTTTATATGGTAATGTGAGACTTAGACATTCCATGTGGTCTAAAGTGTTTTTAAATAAAGTTTGAATGTTTTGATTTGAAATAAATTTTTAATTCCATACTATTTTCCTTATCAAATGCAATGAATTCTATGAGGCTTGTATATAGACCCCTTCGGGGTCAAGTACATCGTGTTTTCACTAGAGGGTGATCTCAGGCCATGAAAAATATGGTATCAAAACATAATTTTATGGGAATAGTTTTAAGATTGATGTGTCATAATTTCACGTCTTGTAGAGTCTTGTGAATTGGTGTGAGCCACGACACATCTATAAGCGAGAGGCTATAGGACATTAGAAAATTTCACTTCTTTCATATTTTTCAGGTCATGCCTTAGAGTTTCACTTTTTAGATGTTCTTTTCCTAATCCTTTTCTTGTGTTTATAGGATATAAATACAAGAAGGACGCCCGCAAGAAGAGGGGAAGATGAGATGGTGGATGAGGGATTTCCTCCCAAAGGTCCTCAAGGTGGCCAAGTTCCTCAAGACAACCACGTTCTCGTTGATCCTCCGGCCATGACCAGTGACGTGATTACGACGGTTTTCTAACCCTATCCCAAGCCAATACGGCTCAAGGTGCTAGATATGTGGGGCCTAGGGTGAATTCTAATGAGAGTACCATGGCCTCAAGGTTGAGAGACTTTGTGAGGATGATTCCTCCGACTTTACTTTTCTCTAATGTGGGAGGATCCTCAAGAGTTTATAGATGATATTTATAAGATAGTCTATATTATGGGGGTAACCTCTAGGAAGAAAGAGGAGTTGTCTTGCTATCAACTCAAGGTTGTTGCCCAAGTATCGTTCACTCGATGGAAAAGCAATAGGACTTTAGAAGCGAGTCCAATAGAACGGGAGCAGTTTAAGGGAGCTTTCCTTGGTAGGTACTTTCCCCGTGAGAAGAGGGAGTGTAAGGTTCAGTAGTTCAAAAACCTTAAGCAAGGTAGCATGAATGTGGAGGAGTACTGTTTGAAGTTTACCTTATTGTTTATAATGCTCCATCTTTGGTGTCCAACCTTAGAGATCAGATGAGTAGGTTTGTGACTGATATATCTTACCTAGTCAAGGAAGAGTGCCATAAGGCAATGCTCTATAATGACATGAACATATCTAGGCTCATGGTGTATGCTAAATTTAGTGAGGAGTCTAAACTTAAGAGGATGAATAGGGATTTAAAGAGGGGTAGATCCGATAAAAATGATCAACCTAGGTTCAAGAAGAGGTCTCCAAACCAAGATTTTTCAAGTGCTCCTATGTTTAACCAAGAGAAAGGTAGAGGATCTCAATTTTCTAAACCTACTTGCACCATTTGTGGCAAGAGGCACTATGGTAAGTACCTATTATTACTAATGGATGTTATGGTTGTGGGGAAAATGATCATAAAGGTAAAGATTTTCCTAATCTTAAGGGTAGAGGAAGGGAGGCCAAGAAATCTTTTCTTAGTGACCCAGATCTTGATTCTCCAAAAAGGAACCTTTTCTATGCTCTCCAAGCTAACAAGGACAAAGAATCTAATCCATATGAAAGCACCGATAAGTTATAGTTCCTTTTATTGTGATGAGGTTCCTATGTTTTTTTTTCATGTTGTCCTTAGTTGGGGATGGTATGTTGAATAGTAGGTTGTGGTGTGTTTTGATACCCTTGTCGCTTTCTTCTATTCTTATTCAAGATTGTGACCAAGAGTTCCTTGTATCTGTTTCATGTTTTGGAGTCATGTGTTAAAATGTGGTCCATTGTGTCCTTATGTTATGCATGTTAGATTAGTTTATGTTTAAATGAGAAAAATGAGCTTTCATGATTTTTCTTCCTCATGTTGATATGAATCTATGATGACTTTCTAAATTGCTTCATGACTTAACTTGTTATACATGCTTAAATGTGTTTTTTGAAAGAGTTACATTTTTCCAAATGATGTTAGGATGAGCATGATGTGATTTGGAGAAGGAAGTTCCTCCAATGAAATGAGAAATATTGATGTTATTGTGCATGATGAGTTTGTAGGAGTAGTTCTTACCTTCTTTTATTGCATTAAGCTTATTGATGTGGATTTGATGTTTCCTACTATGGTATATACTTCATATTGATATGTCTTGATTGTTATGATGTTAGTATGAGTAATTTCCCTTGAAGTGTTTTAAGTGTCATTTGAGGATGAATGATAGTAAGTGGGGCAATAATGTAACAACTTAAAAAATAGTAGGATGAACTAGAGCCTTAGTGTGAGGGTGAACGTCAAGGTACGTTAGACTCCATAATTGTAAGACCTTTTTATGTTTATATTCAGGGTGAAAGGTCATGTACCAAGCCAAGGGGTAAAGGCCTAAGACAATGCCAAGGTTGTCTAACATTGACCAAGCACTGCCCCAAGTCCACGAGCCACTTCATAGCTAGTGGTCTTGACCACTCCGTAAAAGTTGCCGTGTAGAGGACTTGGCCATTAGTGGAGGCAAGGCCTTGAGTCCAAGCAACTGTCTCAATTCCACAGACCACTCTACGGCCAGTGGTCTTGACCATTGTCTATACAAGTGGCTGTTAATATTCCTTAGCATCTTGGGGCTTGGAAAGGCAAAGGGAGACACTTCCTAGAAGACCACAGGAACCACCACAGGTCGTTGTCCCCTTTAACGGACAGTAGAAGTGGACTTGGTCCCTGATGGGGTTGCCTAAATGAGGGTGTTTTAAGTGATTTTGTTTTAATGTTTAATATGTGGGGTTTATTTTAAATGGCTTATAACATAAATAAAAATTGGTTCAAGTCTTAAAATAAGTGATTTACTCATTTTTTTACCCAAATCAAAGAAGAAGAAGAAGAAAAAGAAGAAGAAGAAGAAGAAGAAGAACAAGAACAAGAAGAAGAAGAAGAAGAAGAAGAAGAAGAAGAAGAAGAAGAAGAAGAAGAAGAAGAAGAAGAAGCGGGATCTAGGGTATGAATTCAAGACTTTTACTTCATCAAATTTCTTGGGGATTCTTAGTAAAGGTATGTTGATCCTTCATCTAGGGTTAGCTTTCACCCTAGAGTCAATTTCAATTCGAAGCTTATCAAATTCATGAAAAACCTAGTGTTCTACTCAATCTCAGGGGTTCTTCCTTCAAATGATTTCAAATGGTTTCTAATGTCATATATTGATTGAGTTGGTGTTTAATTAAAGATTTATGGTTAAAATACTCCACGAACCCATGATTTCTCTCACTTCCTAAATAGTGTCTTTATGAAGTGGGTTTGATGATTAAGAAAGCTTATGATTGATATGTTTTAATTCCTTTGGGTTATTGAATTGCATTATATATGCCTTATTTATGGTGAATTCTTGTTGTATTTATGATTTGTGATCATTTCTTTGAAAGGGAAAGTTCTGAATTAATTACATGTTAAAGTAGAATTTTGTTTGAATTATTAATCTACTTGAAAGGTGGATGTCACATCTGAGGAGCACCCCCTAGAAGTAACATGGCGTACTTGACCTCTTGGGGGTCTTATACAAGTCCATAATTATCATTCATTTCATTGTAATAGGTAAATTTAGAGGAAAATTTAAAACTTTCTTAGCACATCATATGCTAGAACATTATATATATATATATATATATATGTATATATATATATATAGATATATATATATATATATAGCATAATACATATATTGGACCCTAAACTTGGCTTCATATTTTAACTTTGACCGCCAACTTTCATAATACACAAATAGGCACTTTCACTATCTAACTTTTAAATAAACAAACACGTGAGTCCTACATGACGCAATACACGTAGGATACCACGTAGGACAAAAAATGACTTGTAGGATTACATGTAGGACATGTGTGTCTATTTGTTCAACTTTATACAAGTTTAAGTGTCTATTTGTGCATATCCAAAGTTAAAAGGCATAAATGTAATTTGAAGCCAAGTTAAAGCGCACATTCATGTATTATGCCTATATAAAATATCTTCATACATAGTTAAATACTATAGTCTCTTTTTGTCATCCTAGACTCAACATCATAAGAGTACTTTAGGGACACGGCCTTTATTACATAATACATAAATAAATTGGTACATAACTTTACACTAAAGACATTACTTAGGAATCTTTGGTATTAAGGATTCCTTTCCTTGAGTTTAGGAATCATCTATCAAGCTCTTCACGATTTAAGACATTGTTTAAGCATCCATAACCTACACTTTGTGTAAAAACTAAAGAAGAATGGTGTAACACCCAGTATCCAAAACAGACCAAAAACAAGTTTTTTTTAGAAAATCTACAAGTGCAACAGATGATGGACATCGACGGACCATAGCCTGACCCACGGTCCATCCTTAACATCTGTCAATGGAGTCCGAAACCCCTGAAATCTCAGCCCCAGAAAATTTGACGAAGTGTCAAACTACGGACAGGCCTACGTTCTATAGTTTGCGTTCGTTGATCAACACCTGATTTAACCATTCTCTAATAAGAAACATGATTGACCATCATGGTCCATAGATGGACTTACAGACCATAGGTCTAAACGTAGGTGGAAGATAGCAGACAGTTAGGGGGTGCAGTTTGATCAACTTCAAATGATCATAACTGTTAGCTCAAAATGAATTATGTGTCCCATGACCTACCAAAAGATAGATAATTAAATAGCTTTCATAATACACCAACCTTGCTAAAATCAGACATCCGAATAAAATGGTATGCCGGTTTTAGTAAAGGATTGTCGAACAAACCCAAACTATAGACCCAAACAATGGACCATCGATTGAATGACAGCCCACAGTACAGGTCGTTGTTTGGTCCGACAGCAATTAACTCAAGGGTCTTTGGTTTTTTTTCCCACTTCATTTAAATTCTACGATACGTCGTTTTGCCCTAAATCATCATATTTTAGTCATTTTAAGCCTAGAAACATAACTAAAACTTACCAAGTCAAATCATTAATCAACAATAAGAAAATTAGAATAAAGAAAGGAAAAAAAGGTCAAGAACCCTAGTTCAAGAATGCAACAAGGTTCCAGTCGTTCCTGCCACAAAGTCTAAGTGTTTCTCCATGAATTTCATCACCATGTATCTGGGATTTCACTAGTGGGTTCCTTTCACCCATTGTGTCCCTAGTGTTTAGTCAGATTCTTGATTCCCATATGATTATACCTAGGGTTTCTAGAACATCAACATAACTTCATGAATTTATAAGTTATATGTTCCAAATTGGATTATTATGTTGTTACTTAGATTATTGCATGAACTTCAAAACCCTAGCTATGTATTTCTTTAGTTCTTTAATTACACATGCTGGGTTATATATTTCAGTTACTTTAGATATACATGCCTCCGTCATAAATGCATAATTACCAAATTTGTTGTGTCATTCTCAGTTTCATGTTCAGTTTAGATCTATTCAGTATTTACATAAACTCATAATCAGTTAATTACATATTTCATTAAGAATAGCATAATACCTAGTTGGACTAGGGTTCAGTGTACTCAATTAGTCCCAGAACTACTAGTCAAGTAAGTTGTAAGTCCTATATGTGGGCAATCAGTTTAGTGATCACGCCAGCATGCCTTTATACCTTTGGCAGGGTATATTGGGTCCTCTCGATGGAGCGTATACATCGGACTCCACATTTAGCTCATGTGATTTTATTATTGGTTATTAGTAGCTCCCACAACTCAGTCAAACTCTCTTGCATTGACCATTTATGAGTATACTCAGTATTAAGTTTCAGCATTTATAAGGCATAGGTAGAGTCCCATACCCCTACCTAAGCTAAGTCAATTCTCTTAAGCAACCCTAGTTGGTTTGTACTTTATTAATTCATTTTAGTTTGGTGAACACTTGACCTAACCGACATAGACCACAAGAGTTAAGTGTTGAATCCGGTGTTCTAAAACCTTACACCGAAGGAAGGTGGTCTACCGGCCAAAGTAAAACAAAACATAAACGTAGATTTCTAGGTGGATCCACTAGCTAGTATTTCTATGGGGGGGACATAGTTCAAGAACTAAGAGATAGGTATAATCTCAATACATACAACTTGAAAATTGGGGCCTCCTCTCATAGGAATCCATTGGATGATTATCCACCATTGGGGAGTCAACTTCACATGTGGAACTGTAGGGTGATCTTCCTCTATGGAAATCCATCACCTCTCATCTTCAAGTTCACTTGTTGCTAACCTAAGTCCCTTTTGAAATGTCTTTATTAATCATCATAGCTTATTTTAGGTCATAGTGTTTAACCCTTGTATATTCATCATCATCATATCTCAATAAGAATTGCATGATTATTATCCTTTCATTACAATTCATATACGTGAGGTTACCACATTAACATTTTCATATCATGATAAGGCATATTGGTAAATCATTCACCATCTTTATAACATTTACATCTTAAGCCAACACCTCACAAATTGTAGTCAAGATATTTCAACAAAAAATCACACCACCTATCAATCCTAAAAAAAGTCATACTACAATACAACATCATGACTTAATATCAAGGTCTTATAATCAACCCTTCATTCAACCCAATTAGGGTAAAACATCATCATAATTCAATTACCAACATAATAACAAGTCTAGTAGAATCACTACATCACAATTCAATACTAGATCATAGCTTAAGACAAGACACTTGGGTCAAACTCACAACATACTTCATAACCTAGATCACTTCTAAAGAAATAGAATGAAATAAATATAAATCACCCTAATTCATTCATGATTAGTATAAAATCATCATATAATAGTCTCAACCATTAACCAATTCAATTGAACCCATATAACCTAATTCATATCAAGATCATAACCTAGGGTTGAGGGGTAAATGTCATCTTCTACAACCTAGACCAAAACATCAAGATATATCATAATTAAGTTAGAATAAATGTTAATATATCCATAATATCCAAAATAAATCATAAAAAATCAATTATTAACATTAATTTTGAGATTGGATGAAATCCACTTGAAAACTCAACTTTCGAAATCAATCTGATGGAACCCTTTGAGGAAAGAGGTCTCAAAGGTGAAAAAGATCTCATACCTTGCTAATTTATGAATATTGATTATGAAACTTTACTCTTTGCATCCCATAAACTGTCTCTTAGCTTGGTCTTCAATGTAGTTCTTCACTAGAGCGGAAAGAAGAGAGAAGGAAGAGAGTTTGGGTTTGAGTTATGAGAGTTTTGTTTGTTTTAATTAGGTTAGGACTTTATATAAGGTGATAATTAATTTAATTATACATCTATAATCCCCCAACTAATTAACTAACCCATTAATTAATTGATTGGAACTAACTTAAAACGTGCAAGAAATCTCAGCCTTCACAGACGAGACCTCGAGCAATAGTCTGTCTGTGAGTTGAGACCCCTACCCTTACCATGATGCACATCCATAGGTAAGTTCAGACTCTGGTCCAATTGAACCATTTAAAAAATGGATAAGTGTTGGTCGACGGATGACATCAATGCCCGATCGATCCACACACACCTAGTCGATTCACTTTGTGGGTGCACACTGTGCAGGCAGTCTTTTGACCCCAAAATGAAAGGGTCCTCCTCAAGGGACCTCGGTTGGTCCTTGGGGAGTCATACCTTGACATTTCAACCATTGATAAGATTAAACACATGTTATACACCCTTCCACCAATTTTCATCATTTTTCGACTTCTATAAGCTAGTCAAATAGTCTTAGGATGCTAGTACATCATTAGACTAGTTTCCGGGCGTTCTTGGACGTTTTGGTTTCTAACCTTTCTAAATAACATATATTAATTAGAATTGACCTTAAAACAGTGTCTAAACCCTATGAAACTTATGTTAGGCTCTAGAATATGTTTTATATTTTTTAAGTGTTACAGTATCCCCCCTTTAGGAACATTCGTCCCCGAATGACACTAAAAATCTTTTAAAGGAAGGAATATACTCAAGACTAGAAGCCCAACAAACAACAATAGATAAAAGCATCAACCATATCACTTATAGAAGGAAATTCAAAACTTAAATTACCACATATAAGTCTCAACATTACATTATGAGGAATATCCTTCTCACAACAACAAGACCTCAACATATCATTTATGAGTCAATTATGTCAAAGTTCAACTTACCAACATGATACATATTATTTCATAAAAACTCACCATATAAAAATTCATAACACAACTAAAAACAAGTAAAATTGCAAATTTGTTTTTACTTTTTTTTTCTTAACATTCTTCACTGTAATCACTGTAACAACATCCAAAAATGCACATTTTGCAAAACATCACCAAGATCCAAGAATTTCAATTTTTAGTCATTATTTTCATAATTAGTAAGAACTACTAACCTTAGTTATCAAATAGATGAGGGTAACAATACTTCATGTCGGCCTCGGCCTCCCATGTTGCACCCTCAACTAGGTGATTCTTCCATAACACCTTTATTGAAGCCACCTCTTTATTCCGTAACTTATTTACTTGCCTATCAAAGATTTGAACTGGAACCTCCTCATTATAGAGCTTATCCTTCACACCAAGACTCTCAATAACAAGAATAGCCTCAGGATCCCCGATACACTTTAAGCAGGGAAACATGGAAAACCGTATGAACTGAAGTCAATTCACTAGGCAACCTTAACTCATAGACAACCTTAGTAACCCTTTGAAAGATGTCATAGGGATCCACATAAGGAGGACTCAACTTCCCTTTCTTTACAAACCTAACCACCCCTTTCATAGGAAAATTTTTTAAATACACTTTATCACCTTCATCAAACTCTAAATCCCTTCTCCTATGATCGGCATAACACTTTTGCCGACTATAGGTCCTTTGCAACTAGTTCTTAATGATATGAACTTTCTCCAAAGTCTTATAAATCAAATTGGGATAAATAAAGGAAGGCTCGCCCACTTCAACCATCCAATAGGAGACCTACACCTCATACCATACAAGGCTTCACAAGGAGCCATGGATATGGATGAATGGAAACTATTATTGTAGGCAAACAGCTGAATAGGCAAATGCTAGTCCTAATTTCCCGTGAATCAATGATAAGATCCCTAAGCATATCTTCAAGTCTTTGAATAGTACATTCTACTTGACCATCTGTTTGGGGATGAAAATTGGTACGTAGCTTCACCTTAGTATCCAACCCTTCTTGTAATGACCTCTGAAACCTAGATGTGAATTGTGCACCGCTATTCTATATGATGAATAACGGAATACCATGGAGATACACAATCTCATCTATGAAGATCCTTGCATAATCTTTCGCTGAATAAGTAGACTTGGTGGGCATAAAATGAGTGGACTTGGTCAACCTATACACAACCACCCATATAGAGTAATATTGCCTTTGAGTCCCAGGCAAACCTAATACAAAATCCATATTGATGTCTTCCCACTTCCAAGTAGGAACTTGAACTTCTTGTAGTAAGACACCCCTTTTTTGATGTTCAGCTTTCACTTGTTGGCAATTTGGAAACTTAGCAACAAACACCACTATGTCCTTTTTCAAACCTTCCCACCAAATTTCTTCCCTAAGGTCATGGTACATTTTTGTCGAACCCAGATGAATGGAGTAACAGGATCCATGGGCTTCCTCAATAATCCAGTTCCTCAACCCATCTACATTAGGAACAGACAACCTTTCTTGATACCTCAAGACACCATCCCCCCTAAGGAGAATGACTCATTAAGCTTACCAAGAACTTCTTTCAACTCCATCAATAATTGATCAAGGTGTCTTTTGGACTTCACCTCAACCACCAAGGATGACTCGGAGTTATGATAGACCATAAAATCACCATTCGAAGGATATTCCAACCTCACACCCAATCTATCCAACCAATAAACATCTCTCACTAGGTCTTTATTGGCTTCCTCTATGCGAGATACACTATCCATGGTCATAAAACTTAGAGCATCCGCAACCACATTGGCCTTGCCGGGGTGATAGAGAGCACTCATGTCGTAATATTTCAACAATTCCAACCACCTTCTTTGTCGGAGATTCAACTCCTTTTGAGTAAATAAATATTGGATACTCTTGTGGTTGGCATACACATCAACATGAACACCATACAAGTAATTCCTCTATATTTTCAAGGCAAATACCACGACTGTAAACTCCAGATCATGAGTTTGATAGTTTCTCTCATGCACCTTAAGTTGCCTAGAAGCATAGGCTACCACCTTCCAATGTTTCATAAGCACACAACCTTAACCCACTCGTGATGCATCACAACACACAATGAAAACCTTTGTACCCTCTGGTAAAGTCAACACTAGAGCGGAAGTAAGCCTATCTTTCAAGATTTGGAATCTTCTCTCACATACCTCCGACCACTCAAATTTCTTACTCTTTTTGGTCAAAGTAGTCAAGGGAGCTCCAATGAACGCAAAACCATCCACAAACCTCCGATAATAACCCGCTAGACCCAAGAAACTACTAATGTCAGATGGAGTCAATGGTCTAGGCCAATTTTCAACCGCGTCGATTTTCCTTGGATCAACCTCAACTCCCTGACTAGAGATGATATGACCAAGAAAAGCCACCGACCTCAACCAAATCTTACACTTGCTATACTTGGAAAATAATTGATCTCCTTGAGCACTTGCAACACCACCCTTAAATGGTTCATGTGATCATCCTTATTTTTTTGAATATTCCAAGATATTGTCAATGAAGACAATGACAAATGAATCTAGGTAACATCGAAACACCCTATTCATGAGATCCACCAATGTCGCTGGGGCATTCGTGATACCAAAAAAATTACTAATAACTCATAATGACCATATCGAGTCTGAAATGCTATCTTTGGTATATCCTCACCTCTTAACCTAAATTGGTGATACCCAGATCTCAACTCAATCTTAGAAAAGTAGCTTTACCCTTGGAGTTGATCAAACAAGTCGTCAATCAAAGGGAGAGGATACTTATTCTTAATAGTGACTTTATTGAGTTGGTAATAATCAATGCACACTCTAAGGGACCCATCCTTCTTCCTCACAAACAAAATAGGAGCACCCCATGGATAATTACTACATCTAATGCAGCGTTTGTCTAGTAAATCTTTGAGTTGAGCCTTCAACTCTTTCAGTTTGGCCAGAGCCATCTGATAAGGAGGAATGGAAATGGGATTTGTATCCAATAACAAGTTTATTCAAAAATCAATTTCCCGTTGGGGAGGAATACCAGGAAGATCACTAGGAAAGATCTCCAGAAATTCCCTCACTATAGGGAATGATTCAATGGGAGGAATTTCGGAGTCTAGATCTTGGACTCTTACTATATGCTATAAACACCCTTTAGATATCATTTTTCATGATTTCAGACAAGAGATGATACGACCTCTAGGAATAGAATTTCCCCCCTTCCACTCTAAAACAAGCTCATTTGGAAAGTTAAACTTCACCATTATCGTTCTATATTCTATAGAGGCAAAGCAAGCATGCAACCAATCCATACCCAAAATGACATCAAAATCAAGCATATCAAGTTCTACTAGATCAACATAAGAAACTCTATTGGGAAAATTATAGGAAAATTTCTATACACCCTTTTTGCAACAACCGAGTCACCCACTGGGGTAGACACTATAAAAAGTTCATGCAAGATATCGGGCAAAATGTCAAATTTTTTAGATACTAAAGGAGTAACAAATGATAAGGTAGTACTATGATAAAGTAAGGCATATACATCAATAGAGAAGACTTTCAACATATCGGTCACCACGTCGAGAGAAGCTCTCGCTCACCCCTACAGTAGAGAGCATAAAAGTGATTCTTCTTCGGAGCCTCATTTGAACCACTTGCTTGCCCACTACTGTTGTCTTGACTCTTCACATTAGGGCAATCGCTAATCTTGTGGCCGCTATTGCCACAACCAAAACAATTACCTGTTCCAACTAAGCATTCCCCTACATGACCTTTCCCACATTTGGCATAAGTAGGCTTCTTGTTTGGTTAACTAGTATCCCTTTCCTTATTGAATTTAGAATTAGTAACCCTATCTTCCCTAGATTTATGGAAATAAGAAGGAACTTGATTAGAAACCCTCTTTTTAAACTTAGGCTTGTCTTGAATCTCAAGCTTTCCCTTTGAGAAACCACCATCAAAAGATCTTGCCCTCTTGGCATTTCTACTCTTCCTCTTAGACCTTGCCTCTTCCACATGTTGAGCATGAACCATGAGACTACAAATTTTAATGTTTTCATGTAGCATAGCCGAATAAGACTACTCTTGCAAATATCCAACACCTCCGTTATAAAAGGGCTCATTTCATCCCTAGGATCGGAAACCAATGAAGGAGCATATTTTGACAATTTAGTGAATTTCAAGGAGTATTCAAGAACACTCATACCTCCTTGACGAAGTTTGATGAACTCCACCGCTTTAGATTCCTTCTTCTCCCTAGGAAAGAATCGATCAAGAAAATCCTTCTTGAACACTTCCCAAGTCATGGGTCCACCTCTTAAAGGCCTATTGTCCCTCTATTGGACGTACCATGCTCTAGCCACATCCTTGAGTTTATAAGAGGCTAAATCGGCCTACTCACTAGTAGAAAACCCCATAGCATAAAGGATCTTGTAGATTTCATCAATGAACTCTTAGGGGTCTTTTTCAACCTTGGACCCCTAGAAAATAGAAGGATTCATCCTAGTGAAATCCCTAGATAGGAGGCCAAAGTAGCAACTTGTTGGTATGCTAGGGGTACAACCTCTCAATTAGCTTGGGTCGTCATGGAATGGGCTTGAGTAGTAATGGCTTGTGCTTGGGTAGTAATGGTCGGTCCTTTTGAAAAAATCATCCCTTATGGCCTCATCCGTAAGAGGAGGAGGATCAATCGTGGTTGGTCATCATTCACATCTTCCTCAAGAAGAGGAACTTGATCACTATGGGGAGGAACTCCCGCATTGGCAATCTCTTCTTTAAGTCTTCATGCCGCATTCCTTTAAGTATTCATTGCCTATAATCACTGTAACAACCTGGGAGTACTCCTTAGAAGTTAGGGCATCCTTGCATCAAAACACGGCATCGTGGACCACTCTGTGGTCTAAGAAAAGCCCTTTCGTATCATTCATTGCATACATGTATGAAAGTAGTGCGGAAAACTTTTCACAGAAAATATTATTACTTCAAAATATCTCTTTTATATAAAAATATAATGAAAGGCTAAGTCTTAAAGTCACAATCTTAGACATACAAATATATTGGGACACTGCCCATACTTCAACATATAGGAAAATAGCTAAGTCTATCACAATACTTTCAATAAGGAAATCTAAACATCAAGATGTCCTCAAACTCTTTACTTGAATGAACACTAATCCAAGCTTCAAATCCAGACTCCTCTCAAACGCCACCTACATCTTTAGAGATAGACAAAATGTATGGAATTAGTACAAACACTTGTCTAAGTATGGCATAATGCATAAAATCATGATAAATGGACATTTGTATAAAACTTGATCTTCTTGAGTAAAACATCATAATATAAGTAAAAGTACAACATTTAACACCTTTGAAACATATAAGATATCACATAAGCATTTCATCAAAAAGTTAAGAAATATTACAATGAACTATGTCACTTTACAGTGAACTAAGTTCAACTTCACATTAACCTCTTTTAGCTTGCATCCCTCTCACCAAAGATTATCCTAAGACTCACTTAAGTGAGACAAAGAGAGAATGCCCATACACCCTCTCTAAGAACACCTAAATGAACCTTAATACTACCTAAGATAAGATTTTTCCCTTTTCCTTTCATTAACTCTCCACCTAAGGTTACTCTACGATTCACCTAAGTAGGACAAGAAGAGACCGCCAATACACCCTCTTCAAGCTTACCTAAGCAACCCTCAAACTTACCGTCATATATAGCACATTCTATTCAACATACATTAGCTAAATTCATAATCTTTCAGTCAATAAGAAGACATTTCATTCATTAGACACTTCACATAATGGTCTTGGAAAGACCTAGGGACTCACATACTAACATCTTCAAAGTCTAGTCGTGAAATGTCTAGATAGCGTCCCATTCCACTACCTAAACTTCCTAGTACTTATCTAACACTAGCAGGTATGTCATATGATTAGAATAGGCAATAACCGATATAGACCATACTAGCTAGGCATGGAATTTAGAGTCATAAACCTACTCCGAAGGAGGGTGTTCTACTTGCAAAGGGTAGAACTAGGACACATCACATGTTAGCACATGATTAAGGAATATCAAGGTCTTTTATGTATTCTAGTCTCATTCTCAAGTAGCGGTACATTATGATCTAGTCTCCTTATTAAGTAGATCTACAAACCATAACATATTCACTCGATGCTAGCCTTTTTTTCTCATAGAGTAAGTTCAATATAAAGGAGCATATGAAAAGGTACCATCTCATAGTCATTACCTAGTCATAATACACCTACCAAAGATGGTTCCACTAGGGATGCCACTCAATGGTCTATAAGGATAGCTCATTTCCACTCAATGGTCTATAAGGATAGCTCATTCTTAACCTTCTATGTATATAGAAGGTTCCACATATTAGTCATGGTTAAAAGGGCACCATCTTAGGTCTACCGATCTTAGACTTCATTCAAAATTCATCCATACACATACAAGACAAAGGTTCCTAAGCCTACTATGTCAAGATGTTCATATTCATCATATACACTTATTAAGTAAGGGACACAAGTCTACCACAACAAGACAAATCAATAATTCAATTTAGCACATATAGCATATCATTCTCTGAAGCACTTAGGAATGACCCTTATCATATTTATGTTATCCTACAGATTATTATACCATCATCAATATAAACATTGTAGACTCATATAGTCAAGTAGGAATAATCATGTATCAACTCTAAAACAACACACATGAACACATAGTAATAGCCTTACATGATCACCTAACAACATCAAACTTTCACATTACTAGCATGTAATATAGATAAGATCATACTTCACATAATAAACTATGCACATCACCATAACACTTCAAGTAATTGCCAACAAGGCCATGATCATCATATTACATAATGTAACGCCGACAAGGCCACATCAATTGCAAGTAAAACACATAACTCTGCCACCATAGGTGGACCATACAAACCACAACATAATTGAAATCTAATTAACATAAAATAAAGATAATTAGGGTAGCGTACCACCACTCCATTCTTACCACTTCAATCTGTAGCTAAGTCATCCAATTTAATGCCATAAGGCCCTTATCCATGGCCATGAACATCAATTCAAAGTATAAATAATACTACTATATGAAAGTCGGTCAATTCAATATATATTTAACAATCTCAGACCAATTATACTTCAATTGCACATAATCATTAAATCATAGATAGCCCATAGAAAACTGTACTATAATTCAGAAGTATAGAGACATGATCACTTAACCCATAAAATAATAAAAATAAGAACTGCATGGCTTGCATGGGTTCATAAGAATTATAGCTTTAAAACATTGCATTAACATCAATTCAATTCTAAAACATTTATTCATAACCATTTATGCAAGAACCCTTGTATAGATTATGAAATTGGATAATTCTTGGTTTTGATCATCTTTGAAAATCATTGAAATTGACTCCTTGAAGAAAGATATTTCAAGTGTGAATAACCATACCTTAATTGTGATGAAAAGCACACAATATTGATGGAGAAAAACTTGAGAAATCTATCTTATTCCTTGGAGCTTCAAAGCTTCAACAATGGAGTATTGGAGAGAGTGAATGGAGAGGTTTTGTTTTGAGATGAGGGTTTTTGATTTAATAGGTGAGTTTAGGGGTTTAAATAGGTCTTATAACCTTCCATAATATACCCATAAATTACCTAAAATACCATTACATTATTGACAATTTATCCAACTCAATTTTTTCTTAAAAACGACGCAACAAAATATGGGACTTTACTGCGCGTCGCAGAGACACTTCCAAATATTATTTTTCTGAAATTCTTGGACAGAATGGTTCCTGACAACTCCGCATCACAGAACAAGAATTTTTCCTATTGCATGACAGTTGTGCGTCGCGCAGAAGCATGCCAAATCTTGGCTGTTTGGCTGCTTCGCTGGCCCATGTTTGGGTCCTCCTTAGGAACCCTTTCGATGGTCCCCGGGGCATCGTTTATTGAAATTTCGACCCTTTGCATGTAAGGATATGCGTAGGAACTCTTGGTACTGAATTTCACCTTCAAACCATCCCCCAAAACATCACAACAAAACACTATGACACACTAGTTCAAGTTCGGCAAGTTTCAGAACGTCTTGGACGTTCTTAGACATTTGACCTCCAAGCACTTCCAAACTTTATATACTGCCTAAGAACACTATTATTAACCATTTTATGACTCTAAAACATCATGACAAAAGTGTTAGGATCTAGCTTAACTTAGCTCATTTTGAGGGACATTACAATCACAATATCATGATAAGATGCAAAAGCACATGGAGCTAACACTCTAAAGGCACGATATTTGACTTCCAAGAAACGGAGAGTTTCCTAAGAATCATATATATTCCTAATCATAAGTGTGTCGCGCTTCACAATTATGAATATGAACCTACATAGACATGGTTGAGAGAGAGACATCGACTTAAACAAATTCAACCTCATGCTCTGAAATCAAGTTTGTCAAATTTGGGAATACCCCCTAGACGTAACTGGCGTCACCATCCTCTTTGAGGACTAATACTATACTCTTAGCTTACATTATTACATTCATAGGTCAAATTTAGCAAAAATTTAAAACTTTTTATTAACTCTACTTGGAGGTTTCATAGAACTCTACATACACATAGTGTGTGTATATATATATATAGTGTGTGTGTGTGTATATATATATATAGAGACCCTTCAATTAAGAATATTACTTAGTATTATACTTTTATTGCACATAGATATACAGAAGATAATATATTCTCAAAATATTCGGCTCATCTCATAACCATCTAAAAAGAGTATATCAAATTGGACCTACCCCGTACATTAATGAAACAAGACCATATATAGGTCATACAAATGCTTAGTACTCAAATGAAAGCAAAGAAACATAAGAGTCTTAATACTAAAACAACTTCATATGAGACCACATGCACATATACTATGAAAACATGCTAAGAAAAGGGACATTTCAATAAGCATGCACTTTTCATTAAAAACCTTTATGTACATTCAACAAGACCATACCAATCAATTGGACATGTTAATTAAGTCATACGCATGTACATCACAGGATCAACAACATCAAAACTAGTCAAGTCAACATGCATATCATATAATTGAATACATACTCAAGTAACTCTATCATCAAGTCATAATAGCAACAAACATGAATACAGTTCATTAAAACATAGCAAAAGCAAGACAATTGATCATGAATTTCTATCAAGTCACCAAGTGCAATGACAAAACAAAGACCCATAACCTACTCAATAAAGTAACCAACAAAAATCATGACCAATATCCTACTTCACATAGCATATCATTTAAGAGTACATATCATTTTAAACAATGTAGACCTCACCTAATCATAAGTAACACTAATCAACACATAGTATCAACAATGTGCAAGTTCATCATATACATATCACATACCATAATAAGCATATTCATACATAAGAAAAACCTCCTAAGGCTTCCCTCAAGGAAAACTAGAACAAGGCATAGGTAGAGTCTCATACCCGTACCTAACCTATGTCAAACCTCTTAAGTTACCCTAGTTGGTTTGTACTTCATTACTTCATTTTAGTTTGAGGAACACTTGACATAACCGACATAGACAACAAGAGATAGGTGTGGAATTCGGTGTTGGAAAACCTTACACCGAGGAAGGTGGTCTACCGGCCAAAGAAAACAAAACATAAACGTAGATTTCTAGGTGGATCCACTAGCTAGTCTTTTTATGGGGGAAAACTAGTTCAAAAACTAAGAAATAGGTATAATCCCTCTATATACCACTTGGCAATTGGGGCCTCCTCTAATGGGAATCCATTGGATGAGTATCCCTCATCTGGGAGTCAATATCATATGTGGAACTATAGGTTGATCTTCCTCTATGGAAAGCCATAGAGGAAGGCTAGTAGAATCACTACATCACAATTCAATACTAGATCATAGCTTAAGACAAGATTATTTGGGTCAAACTCACAACATACTTCATAACCTAGATCACTTCTCAAGAACTAGCGTGAATGGACTCTAAATAACCCTAATTAATTCATGAATTATCATAACAAATTCATCTAGTAATAATTCAACCAACAACCAAGTCAATTGAACCAATATATTCATATCAAGACCATAACCTAGGGTTAAGGGGTAAAGCTCATCTTCTACAAGCTAGACCACAACATCAATATATATCATAATTAAATTAGAATACATGTCAATATATTCATAATACAAAATAAATCATAAATAAATCAATTCATAACATCAATGTCGAGGTTGGATGAAACTCACTTGTAAACTCAACTTTGGAAATCAATTTAATGGAACCCTTTGAGTAAAGAGGTCTCAAAGATGAAATAGATCTCATACCCTTCTAATTGATAAGGATTGATGATGAAACTTGACTATTTGCAGCTCTTAAACCCTCCCCTAGATTGGTCTTCAATGGAGTTCTTCAATAGAGAGAAAAAGAAAAGAAAAGGAACAGAGTTTGGGTTTGTGAGTTATGAGAGTTTTGTTAGTCTTAATCAGGTTAGGACTTTATGTAGGGTGTTAAATAATTTAATTAGACCTCCATAATCCCCCAACTAATTAACTAACCATTTAATTAATTAATTGCAACTAACTTAAAATGTGCAGAAAATCTCAGCCCTCACAGACAAGACCTTGACCAACGGACTGTGAGTCGACGACCCCTACCCTTTCCGTGTTGCACATCTGTAGGCAAGTTCAGAGACTCTTCCCAATAGACCATTTGACAAAATGGATCAATGTTGTTCTACGGATGGCATCAATGCCCTATAAATCCACAAGACTTGTCGATTAACTTCATGGGTGCACACTGCCCAGGCAGTCTTTTGACCCCAAAACGAAAGGGTCCTCCTCATAGGCCCTTAATTGGTCCTTGGGGAGTCGTACCTGGACGTTTCACCATAAATCTTTTTAAAAGCATGTTATACACCCTTCCACTAAATCTCATCATCTTTCCGACTTCTAAAAGCTAGTTAAATTGTCTAAGGCACGCTAGTACCTCATTGAACTAGTTTCCGGATGTCATGGACGTTTTTTTAGGTTTTGGTTTCTAGACTTCCTAAATGACTTGTATTCATTAGAATGGACCTTAAAATTGTGTCTACACCTTATTAAACTTATGTTAGGCTCTAGAATACATCTTTGATTTTTAAAACGTTACACTGCACATACATTTACCTTACTTGCATAGTAGTAGACATTTAGTGAATATGAGATCAACCTTTCATTAGACACTATGAACCTTTACTACATTATAAGCATGCATAATGTGTGAGTGTGTGCACATTGGTACACTGATCACATAATGGCTATCAATAAAACATTGAGGTGGCCACCCTTTTAAGACCACATTCCATTTTCAATCATAGACCACACAACAGAATTTAGCATAGGAGGCAAGCTAACATCATATTACACTTTTAGACTCCTAACATTAACTATTTATACATTTACATATGGGTACATGGGTATGGTTCATCAACCATTATAACTCATCAATGGAAGCACCTATACATGATCTTAACATGGCTATTTACATGTTTATAACACTAGCTACATAACCTAGATTCACAATTAGAATAGAAAGCTACGCACAAGTTAAACATAGTGTGATCATCATAACCACACACTCATATATTTATCAATTTTTTCCTTCAAGTCCATGGTCAACACATATATAATGACAATAAAGTAAACACCTCCACCATAAGTGGACCTTACCACACAATGCCATACAAGGATTCATCAACAATACTATAGAGAGGTAGAGAAGTAGAAGAGTAGAGCAATCCTTACCAATCCTTTAGCCTTTAATCATCATTGACCATTACTACTCTTTCATCAACAATTCAAGTATAGGGCAGTGTCTAAAGTACCATAATCATAAAATAAATCATGTACAAGTCGATACAAGATAATACTACAATCTAATACCATACATCACATATATACTAAAAAGTAGAGAGTTATAGATCATCAACCAATTTCCCTAGTCTAGTTCATCAATCATATTTTATAAATAATATACATTTAGCGAAATATTTAAGAGATATAAAATCATATCTAAATCATGCTTCATTCACTGTAGAATATAGATTACAACCTATAAATTACTCTATCAAGTCTATAGGCTAGAAGGACCTAAATCAATTTTACCAAATCAATTGATATCCATTCCTATTGGATCAATTATACTTAATTATCATCATATTACACATATAGGAAGTAGTTAAGACAATTCACCATGATCGAGTCACATAACATCCATCACAACGTCAAGACCACAATTTACTACATGATAAACTATCCTTATTCAAAAACCTTCAAACGTAACCCTCATGGATCATTCCTCAACAATTCATCATCTATAGAAATACTATGCACATAGTGTGTGTATATAAATATAGTGTATATATATATAGACCCTTCAATTAAGACTATTACTTAGTATTACACTTTTATTGCACATAGATATATAGAAGATAATATAGTCTCAAAATATTCGGCTCATCTCATAACCATCTAAAAAGAGTATATCAAATTGGGCCTACCCCGTACATTAATGAAACAAGAACACATATAGGTCATACAAATGCTTAGTACTCAAATTAAAGGAAAGAAACATAAGAGTCTTAATACTAAAACAACTTCATATGAGACCACATGAACACATACTATGAAAACATTCTAAGAAAAGGGACATTTCAATAAGCATGCACTTTTCATTAAAAAACTTTATGTACATTCAACAAGACCATACCAATCAATTGGACATGTTAATTAAGTCATACACATGTACATCACAAGATCAACAACATCAAAACTAGTCAAGTCAACATGCATATCATATAATTGAAAACATAGTCAAGTAACTCTATCATCAAGTCATAATAGCAACAACATGAATACAGTTCATTAAAACATAGCAAAAGTAAGACAATTGATCATGAATCTCTATCAAGTCAACAAGTGCAATGACAAAACAAAGCCCCATAACCTTACTCAATCAAGTAACCAACAAAAATCATGACCAACATCCTACTTCACATAGCATATCATTTAAGAAAACATATCATCTTAAACAATGTAGACCTACACCTAATCATAAGTAATACTAATCAACACATAGTATCAACAATGTGCAAGTTCATCATATACATATCACATACCATAATAAGCATATTCATACATAAGAAAAACCTCCTAAGGCTTCCCTCAAGGAAAACTAGAACAAGGCATAGGTAGAGTCTCATACCCGTACCTAACCTATGTCAAACCTCTTAAGTTACCCTAGTTGGTTTGCACTTCATTACTTCATTTTAGTTTGAGGAACACTTGACTTAACCGATATAGACAACAAGAGATAGGTGTGGAATTCGGTGTTGGAAAACCTTACACCGAGGAAGGTGGTCTACCGGCCAAAGAAAACCAAACATAAACGTAGATTTCTAGGTGGATCCACTAGCTAGTCTTTATATGGGGGAAAACTAGTTCAAAAACTAAGAGATAGGTATAATCCCTCTATATACCACTTGGCAATTGGGGCCTCCTCTCATGGGAATCCATTGGATGAGTATCCCTCATCTGGGAGTCAATATCATATGTGGAACTATAGGTTGATCTTCCTCTTTGGAAAGCCATAGAGGAAGGCTAGTAGAATGACAAAATCACAATTCAATACTAGATCATAGCTTAAGACAAGATTATTTTGGTCAAACTCACAACATACTTCGTAACCTAGATCACTTCTCAAGAACTAGCATGAAAGGACTCTAAATAACCCTAATTAATTCATGATTTTCATAAAAAATTCATCTAGTAATAATTCAACCAACAACCAAGTCAATTGAACCAATATATTCATATCAAGATCATAACCTAGGGTTAAGGGGTAAAGGTCATCTTCTACAAGCTAGACCAAAACATCAAGATATATCATAATTAAATTAGAATACATGTCAATATATTTATAATACAAAAAATTCATAAATAAATCAATTCATAACATCAATGTCGAGGTTTGATGAAACTCACTCGTAAACTCAACTTTGGAAATCAATTTGAGTGAAC
Source organism: Solanum lycopersicum (assembly GCF_036512215.1). Taxonomy (NCBI): domain Eukaryota; kingdom Viridiplantae; phylum Streptophyta; class Magnoliopsida; order Solanales; family Solanaceae; genus Solanum; species Solanum lycopersicum. Next base: position 23,419,807 of record NC_090811.1, on the reverse strand, counting down.
CCTTTAAGGGAAGAGGTCTCAAAGATGAAATAGATCTAATACCCTTCTAATTGATGAATATTGATGATGAAACTTGACTATTTGCATTCCTTAAACCCTCCCCTAGATTGGTCTTCAATGGAGTTCTTCAATAGAGAGAAAGAAAAGAGAAGGAAGAGAGTTTGGGTTTGTGAGTTAAAAGAGTTTTGTTAGTCTTAATCAGGTTAGGACTTTATGTAGGGTGTTAACTAATTTGATTAGACCTCCATAATCCTCCAACTAATTAACTAACCATTTAATAATTAATTGCAACTAACTTAAAATGTGCAGAAAATTTCAACCCTCACAGACGAGACCTTGACCAACGGACTATGAGTCGACGACCCCTACCCTTTCCGTGTTGCACATCTGTAGGCAAGTTTAGAGACTCTTCCAAATAGACCATTTGCCAAAATAAATCAGTGTTGGTCTACGGATGGCATCAATGCCCTATAAATCCACACACGCCTTGTCGATTAACTTCATGGGTGCACACTGCCCAGGCAGTCTTTTGACCCCAAAACGAAAGGGTCCTTCTCATAGGCCCTTAATTGGTCCTTGGGGAGTCTTACCCGTACGTTTCGACCATAAATCTACTTAAACACATGTTATACACCCTTCCACTAATTTTTGTCATTTTTCCGACTTCTAAAATCTAGTTAAATAGGCTAAAGCACGCTAGTATGTCATTGAACTAGTTTCCGGATGTCATGGACATTGTTTTACGTTTTGGTTTCTAGACTTCCTAAATGACTTGTATTCATTAGAATTGACCTTAAAATTGTGTCTACACCTTATTACACTAATGACCTTAAAATTGTGTCTACACCTTATTACACTTATGTTAGGCTCTAGAATACATCTTTGATTTTCAAAGTGTTACACTACACATACATTTACCTTACTTGCATAGTAGTATACATTTAGTGAATATGAGATCAACCTTTCATTAGACATTATGAACCTTTACTACATTATAAGCCTGCATAATGTGTGAGTGTGTGCACATTGGTAAACTGATCACATAATGGCTATCAATAAAACATTGAGGCGGCCACCCTCTTAAGACCACATTACACTTTCAAGCATAGACCACACAACATAATTTATCATAGGAGGCAAGCTAACTTCATATTACACTTTAAGACTCCTAACATTAACTATTCATACATTTACATATGGATACATGGGTATGGTTCATCAACCATTATAACTCATCAATTGAAGCACCTATACATGATCTTAACATGGCTATTTTCATGTTTATAACACTAACTACATAATCTAGATTCACAACTAGAATAGAAAGCTAGGCCCAAGTTAAACATACTGTGATCATCATAACCACAGACTCATATATTCCTCAATTTTTGCCTTCAAATCCATGGTCAACACATATATAATGACAATAAATTAAACACCTCCACCATAAGTGGACCTTACCACACAATGCCATACAAGGATTCATCAACAACACTATAGAGAGGTAGAGAAGTAGAAGAGTAGAGCAATCCTCACCAATCCTTTAGCCTTTGATCATAATTGACAATTACTACTCTTTCATCAACAATTCAAGTATAGGGCAATGTCTAAAGTACCATAATCATAAAATAAATCATGTACAAGTCGCTACAAGATAATACTACAATCTAATACCATACATCACATATATACTAAAAAGTAGAGAGTTATAGATCATCAACCAATTTCCCTAGTCTTGTTCATCAATCATATTTTATAAATAATATACATTTAGGGAAGTATCTAAGAGATATAAAATCATATCTAAATCATGCTTCATTCACCCTAGAATATAGATTATAACCTATAAATTATTCTATCGAGTCTATAGGCTTGAAGGACCTAAATCAATTTTACTAATTCAATTGATATCCATTCCTATTGGATCAAATTATACTTAATTATCATCATATTACACATATAGGAAGTATTTAAGACAATTCACCATGATCGAGTCACATAACATACATCACAACGTCAAGATCACAAGCTATTACATGATAAACTAGCCTTATCCAAAAACCTTCAAACTTAACCCTCATGGATAATTCCTCAACAATTAATCATCAATAGACATACTATACACTGGGTATAAGCATATTAACATAATTGAATCACAAATCGATATGCATAAGATCAAGATCATAAAGTCATACATAGGCTAAAATTGAGTGTGTGAAAGAGCATGTGTTTATCATGAAATTGGATTGAAAATCACGTCCAAATTATTATATAATCATCAATACATTCATATTATGCTTTTGAAATCAATTTAAGACAGAACACATGGCTAGATTAAAGAAGAAGAGATTTGGTCATGGAGCTTCTTTGAAAACTTTGAAAAGGACTCTCTAGATGAAAGATTAACTAGAAATGAAGGATAACCATACCTTTATTAGATGAATAACCCACTAAAAATTGGTTAAGAACCCATGAGAATCCAATCTACAAGTTGACCTTGAACTTCACCTTCAATGGAGGTTTCTAGAGAGGATATTTTGGTTGAGGGAGGTTTGATTTTGATAGGAGGATAGGGTATTGAATATTCACGTTTTTAACCAACCTGATATACCCAAAAATAATGTTAAACAAACCACCTAGGTTAAGGTTATCACGTGGGGTGAATTTCCCATTCACCCCATAAATAGGCAGTGTGCATGGCAGTAACTGATGGCCAGCATCGACGGACCCAACGATAGGGCGTTGGTCCATCGACGGACCATCTTATGCCTTCAGCGTTTGGTTTTAAGGCTATCATGAGGCTAATAATTATCCAGTATAAGTGTCCATCGACACCTCCCCATCGATGAGGCATCATTTGGCTCGTCGATTGACACTACCAAGGTAGTGTCTTGACAGCCTTTGGATCCTTCTTGAGGGACTCTTGCGGGGATCTTGGGAAGTCGTACCCTAACATTTTCAATGTAAATATACACCCTAACATGTTGAAAACATTCCATGAAAGTTTCACCCAAAATGAACACGTAAAACACATCCAAACATGCAAGGCACACTCAAGACACACGTGAACGTCTCAAGGGCTTACTTTCGAACGTCTTAGACGTTCTTGGATGTTTGACCTACAAACATCATGAAACTCCATATACTGACTATAAACATCATTAGACTTCATAAGCTCGTTATACATTCAAAAACACATAAAAGCATATATGCCCTTTTGCTGACTAGTCGTTGAACGTCTTGATCGTCCCTTGACATTTGGCTTTCAAATCTCCTCAAACTTTATACATTGAATCAATACCACATTATAAACTATTTTAGGACCTTATACCCTTATTAAAAACATGTTAGGCTCTATAAAGCCTAACTCATTTTGGGGGTCTTACAGTGGAGATGTTTATTTACCTTGTAATATTGATCAACTTTAAAGGTGGGGTGTTTACTTATTATGAACACTGTCATCGTGGATTTGAAGGCATGATATGAGAAATTGAAGTGTTATCATGATAATCTATGTATGAATAAGAATTTAATGAAGCTAATGTGACCATGTTATTAATGTAAATGTGTAATTATTGAAAGGTTATTTCTCAATTGGCTGTACCCATCGACAGTCCGTTAAAGTTGGCATCAATTTCACTTAGACACTTTAACTAGACTTTGTTCATTTTGAACACCTATAGTAATCCTTTATCGTGTCATTTTGACACTTTTTCTATATTTTCATATGTAACTTAAATGTGTGTTGATAAATGCCCTTGTCGGAAAAAAAGTTCCAATCTTTAAGTTACAAGTAGATTTTTGTAAAAAAAATAGAATAAAAAACCAGTGTTATTTTTTTTTCTCGTGATCTGTAATCCCATGCCCCCAGACCCCCTTTCTTCATTTTATTCTTCCTATTTCCAGCAGGAACATAAAAGTTCTCCAACCATTTCGTTCTTTATAAATTTCTTCTTTATCTTCTTCTTATTTTGTGCCTTGAAATAATTATCTTTATCTTCTCAGTAATTTCATTTCATTTTTAAATAAAATCTTTTCTCCTCCATTATCTATGTATAATCTCCCCTTATCCATCTTTTTTTATTTTCTATTATGTATTTTTTTACTTTTTTTACCAGAAGTCATTATAACTTGTGGCTGGGGATACAAATATAAAAATTTCACTTTTTGATATATTCATCTACTATAGTGGAAAAGAAGTGAAAAACATAAAATTATTGTCTATTTTGGTATTTTGTATTAGTATTGAATGCTGGATAGAAAAACAAATTTAATTTACAAGAAATAGGAAAAAAACTAAGTAATATATAAATTAAACCCAATAAAAACCATATGTTTTCTCAAAAGTTGTGTAATGATGAGGGGCGGTCTATGGTGGAAGAGAGAAAGACTGAGGAGGAAGAAGTAGGAGTGAAAAGAAATTCAATGGAGGGTGGTGGAAGATTGCGCAGAGAGAGTGAGTAAGAAGAAGAAAGAGAAAAAAATCACTAAAAGAACTCCTCAAACGCGTTTTAATTTCATATTGCGTAATTGTTATAATGAGTCAGTACAAAGTGTCTGAATTACACTGTGCAATCCTATATAAAGTGTTTAAAATGAACAGAGTACATTTATGCTGTCTAAACGAATTTTTTTCAAATTTAAGGGGCCACTCATCAGTTGACCCTTCTCAATTTGACACTTATGAATGTTAATGATAGAATATGAAGGATTCTTCAATATATTGTATACCTCAAATTGGTAGAGCTTATGAATTTTTCTTGTAAAAATGAATGTATTGTTGATTGTTGAATACTTGGATTGGTAGGCTATTGGCACCCTTCCACTCATGATAATAATGAAACTTTTGATCGGTAGGCTTATGGAACCCTTCCATTAATGATGGCAATGAAACTTGGGATCAGTAGGATTATGGCACCTTTCCTTGAAGGTTAGTGATGAGCTTTTAACTGGTAGACCTATGGCACTCATTCAAGAGGAGTTAATGAGCTTTCCAAAATGGACCTAAAATCGATAGGCTTAAGGCACCCTATCATGTTTTAATAAATGTAGTTGGATTCAGTAGGCCAATGGCACCTCTCGTATGTGATAATGTCAAAGTAATGAACTATTTGATGGGAATATAAGATAAGAACCAGATGAGGATTTTATTAAATGAATAATCCCCCAAAGTTAGGCATGAGTATCAATGATCGTCTACCTTATTCCATAAAGTATGTACCCGCATAGGTCTAGTTAGTGGTTCAACTTAAGTATATGTACTAGTCTTCCTTAGGAAAGTAGACCACCTCTTTATTGTGTGGGGACTTATGACACCGGATTCCATGACAAGCTTTCATGGTTTATGTTGGTTAAACACTTACTTCCCATCATGTGAAATTTCATTTTGGTTTCTTGATAGGTTCTACGAAGTGTATCTATTAGTATGGGATGTTACCTATAAAATGCACGAGTAGGCTTTCAGAGAATCATAGTGAGTTTCTCTAAATCTTAGTGACTATGATATGAATGTGGCCTTAATGAAGTTATTAAAGAATTTTGGCTCTTCAATGTTTAATATGATATAAATGTTATACTTGGGTTATATTATGAGTTATTTTCCCTTATCATGCCTTACGAAATGATATGTCTTGTTGTATGGATATTGTGAAAAGGGTGAAAAGGAAGGAATGGTAAGTTCACTCTTGGTGGCCTTAATGTGGGGACATGGTGTGGATGGTGGTATGGGATGACATCCATGCATTGCACAAGGTATAGCATAAGGGTCATATAAAAGTGAAGGTTTAAGGTGAAGGTAAAGGTTTTAATGTTGATATTGTCAAAGTGTTATATTATGACTTGTATAGTGATTATACTTGTCTTGTATTTCTTTTATGCTATTGTACATGATGTTTCTAAAAAGTGGCATATTGCATGGTTTCTAACCAAAATGTCCCTTATAAATCATATTTTTGCATAGTCATAATACTTAGTACATTTTTATGTTCTAATGCATTTTTTCTTATTTTACTACAAGTGTAGGTTCCTGCAACTAATTTCTTCCATCTAGATTGAAGTGCTTTGAATGAGTCTTCTCTAAGGCTAAGAGTGGTATGTCCTCATTGACCGAGGACAAGTGTCTTTTAAAGCTTGCTTTTATTCATGTAATAGACATTATAGTCTTTTCAAATGTAAAGGGTCGTGTCCCAACTTATGTTTTTAAGACTTTTTTTAGATGGCCATGTGAGATTTATACTTCCTTTGTGTTCTAAAGTGTTTTTAAATAAATTTTGAATGTTTGGATTTGAAATAAGTATTTTATTTCGCACTACTTTCCTTATTGAATGCAATGAATGTTATGACATTTGTATAAGACCCCTTCGGGCTCAAGTACACCGTGTTACAACTAGGGGGTGCTCTCAGGTCATGACTTTTGTCTTGTAGAAGCTACATTGCACGATCCTTCACTGAGCTAGAGTGAATGCGTTTATAAGAGTTTTAAGCATCGCCAATGACTTCTACTCAAGCTAGCTTTCTCTTGAATCAAAATGTGACTAGTATTTCGAGTTCTCTGCTGGCCATTTACCTCTGTTCGCCCCCACATCAAAGCTTATTTTTCTCTATGAAGAAGATAAAGTTTCAATGAGAAGGGTGGTGCACTTTTGTTTTCCAGACCCCTAATTCTTGTTGATTAGGTTGTTTTTTTGTCGAGTTTGGATTGTTGTTGGTCCTGGACCCTTTAGTTGCTTGTGTTATTATTTTGGTTTTATCAATAATATGGCCTTCAAGGCGTGATTTATTTTTTTAGTTTTATTTTTAAAAAAAAAACATACCCCTATGTGAATTTTTTAAAAATTAAACTAAAAAAAGTCTATTCCATTAGATGAAACGGGTATATGAGAGTCATATTTGTAGTGATATGGATATATATGAGTCATTTTTGTAACGATAGGAATATATGTGAAAAACTTTTGTAATGGTAGGAATATATGTGAACCATTTTGTAATGGTTGGGGTATATGTCAACCACTTTTGTAATGATAGATATATCATGTGAAGTGGAGGGATATATCAAGCTCTTTTCTCATTATGTATTTTAAGAAAAAAAGAATACAACATGAAAACATGATAGAAAAAAATATAATATCATTAAAGAAAAATACTTTTGAAGCAACAAATTGAATTGCAAAGATGTGAACGCTTTATTTGAATGGGACTTACAATTTACACCCAAGACTTTTGCCTCCAATTTTAGTGCATACAACTTATAAATCTATGTTTTCTAATTTGTACGTCAAAAGGAATTTTGGTACACTTTACCCAATAACACCCTTGGATACAATGTTCTACACTAGAGCCATTATGATGTCATCTTTTTAAGAAATTTGAATATCATCATACTTCACATTACAAAATAATTTCCTCGATTAGTTGCAATTTGGCAAAACTCTACCTAGCTATTCTTCCTTGTCTAAGTTAAGAAGGACATTATATAAAGCATTGGTGTACAAATTACTTTTTCAGAGATGCTGATACAAGTATATGAAGTCGTTAGGATTGTGTTAGGAAGCTGTTAGAATTGTTAGACAGTTAACACTGTTCACTATCAAGAAGTTAGTTAGTCAATGTCAGGAAAGTAGTTAGATAGCTAGTTGGTATTCATCTTTAATTCATTTCACTCATTTATGAGTTGTATAAATGCATAACATATGTGTTGGTTCAAGTATTCATGAAATATATCTATCTCTTCTTTCTCTCTTCCTTTACATCTTTTAAACTAAAATCTCGGTTATACCCTGTATTAGTTCCATCTTCTTCGAGCTTTCAGCTCGTAGACTAACCACTATTGTGGTGATTGAGTGTGATTGCATCAATTGGTATCAGAGTTTCCATTCCTTGGCATGGTTTTGACTCGCAATAATAACACAGAAGGATCGACAGACGAGGCAGACAACAATTCGTGCAGATTCAAAAACAATTGCAAAAATTGATGAAGGGTATGAATGATCGAAATGTAAGAACGGATAAGGAATTTTTGGAAATCAAGCAAGCCATTTGTGGTATGAAGCAGAGTGACAAGGAATTGGATAATTCCAGACATGAATCTTCTGCTAGAGGTTACAATTCTAGATAATCGAGGCAGTTGAACACAAGTCGATACATTCAAACTGGAGTAATTGGTAATTTCCTTACTCAATGCTCTAGGTTAAATGTCCCTAAATTTTCTCGGCAAGATCTTAAAACATGGTTGTATAAGGTGGATCAGTTCTTTTCCATGAATGAAATTTCTAATAGTGAGAGGGTCAAGGTCACCTCAACAGATGGGAAGTTATAGCTTGGCATTGGTCTTATATGAAAGCTAGGAACACTGTTGTAGATCCTACTTGGACAGAGTATATTTTATCTTTGAATGAAAGGTTTGGGGATGGATATGAAGATCCAATGGAATGCATTAAGCACCTGGAACAGACTAGTAATGTAAGAGCTTACCAAGTGGAGTTTGATAGGTTGCTAACTAGGGTGAATTTGTCTAATGAAAATGCCATCAGTTGTATTTTGGGAGGTCTCAAACTTGAATTGAACAAATCAGTATAGATGCAGGCCCCAAAAACCTTGATGTAGGCTTACAAGTTTGCTAGATTACAGGAGGAAATTTTTGAGGTACAAGCTCAATCTTGGGGAATTAGACCTTCTGAAAAATTTTAGAATCCCATATTTCCAACTCTAAACCTCTATAGAAATCATATTAACAGAGGCCTATACCAGACTAGTTACAAGAAACCTTTTGATAATTCCTATAACAAGCCTAGTTGATTTCAGGCCAATGTGAATGGAACAAGCTCTTAACTGCAGTGCTGGATGAGAAAAGGTCCAAAGGATTGTGTTTCCTTTGTGATGAGACGTATGAAAGGGGGCATGTGTGTAAGGACAAGAAGTAGTTGTGATTAGTAGAATTGTGTGAGGAAGGAGATATAACTATGGAACAGGGTATGGAACCAAATCAGTTCCAGGACCAAGAAGCAATTGATAGCATTGCTAGTCCTGAGGAATGTATGACAATTTCTTTAAAGCTTTCACTGGGGTCACTGGGTACTAGACCATGAGAGTCACTGGTTATCGTGAGAAAAGATCATTACAGATCCTCATTGATACAGGAAGTACCAACAATTTATTGAGGAAGAAATGGCAAGACTGCTAAGATAGAAGGCCAACATAATCATGGAACAATCTATTAGTCTAGCTGATGGGAGAAAGGTACAAATTGCGTCCATTTGTATAAATATATAGTGGTTGTTGCATAGAACTACATTTTCTTCTTATTTCCTATTACTGCCATTAGGAAATATTGATATAGTATTGTGTGTCAAATGGTTGAATACATAGGGAAGAATTCTCTTTAATTTTGCAAAATGACCATTGAATTCAGGCACCAAGGGAAGAAACGTGTGTTTAGGGTGGCAACCACTCAAGTCAGGACTACTAAGGATAAGGTGTTGAATAAAAAACCTGAAGAATAAGTTCAATTTTATATGTTGTCTTTAAACTCGCATGTTACATTCCAGTGTCACCACATCCAGGCTATCACAACCACTGTTAATGGCATACCAGTTGTTTTAGTTACTTTAATGGAACAATACAAGGGTATATTTGATATCCCTACTTCATTACCACCTCACAAAGGACCCTATGATCACAGAATACTACTCATACAGAATGCAGGACCTGTTAGTAAGAAACCTTACAGGTTTCCGAGAGTGAAGAAGGATATTATTGAAAAGTTGGTGCAGGAGATGCTAGATCAAGGGGTTGTACAGCACAGTACTAGTCCATATGCATCCCTAGTTGTGTTATTTGGAAAAAGGATGGTAGTTGGAGACTTTGTATTGATTACATGGATTTGAATTATGTAAGTGTGAAAGATAAATTCCCATTCCCTATTATTAAAGATTTATTGAATGAATTGGGGGTGCTGAGGTATTCTCTAAAATTGATATTAGGGTTGGCTATCATCAATGAGAATGGCTGAATTTGATGTGCATAAAATAGCCTTCAAAACTCATGATGGTCATTATGAATTCTTGGTAATGCCCTTTGGGTTCACCATTGCTCCCTCATCATTCCAAAGCCTTATGAATTCAGTTTTCAAACCACTACTCAGGATATAAGTATTAGTTTTCTTTGATGATATTTGGTTTATAGCATAAATATGTTTGTTCATGTGGATCACTTGAGAACTGTGTTTGAATTGATGAAGAATCATCAATTGTATTCTAAAGCGTCTAAGTGTGCTTTTGGGGTCAAAGAAGTGGAGTACTTAGGACATTTTACTAGTGCTAAGGGATTAGCAACTGACCCTAAGAAGATATCTGCAGTTCAAGCTTGGGAATTACCTACTACCATCAAACACCTCAGAGGTTTCATTGGTCTAGCAGGGTATTATAAGAGATTCATCAAAAGATTTGGAACTATATGCAGATCCCTACATGACTTACTTCAGTTTTGCTTGGAATGAAGAAGTTATTACAGCCTTCCTTACTCTCAAGGAAGCCTTGGTGACTGCTCATGTCTTGGCTCTGCCAAATTATGATGAACCTTTGTTATTGAGACAAATGCAAGTGGAACAGGTATTGTTATTGTCCTAATGCAGCAGGGGCACCCTATTACCTATATTAGTAAAACATTAGCCCCTAGACATCAGTCCATATGTGTTTATGATAGAGAATTACTGGCATTGGTTTTTGTTGTAACCAAATGGTCACATTACTTGTTAAGTAGACCCTTCATAGTCAGGACTGATCAAAAGGCATTGAAACATCTATTGGAGCAAGCTATACACTGATTTTCAGGTAGCCAGTATCTCAAAGCTTATGGCTTTTAGTTTCACTATTGAATACAAAAAATGACTGGACAACAAAGTTGTTGATGCTCTCTCTAGAAATCATTGTGCAAAATTATTGTCCTTATCTTTTCTTACCCCTCATGACACACTCTTCTGCCAGATTCAACAATCTTAGGCTTCTAATGAGGCCTTGCAAACCTTGATCACTAAGCTGATAGTGAATTTTTATAAATCTTTTACTTGGATTAACTCTCAGATTAGGTGGCAGTGAAGATTGGTGGTGGGGTCTGACCAACGGATGACAGACCACATTATTCAGTTTTCGCATTCTACACCTCAGGGTGCTCTTGGAGGGATTCTACCGTTAGGAGATTGCAATCCTTATTTTACTAGAAGATTATGGTTACAGATGTTAGGAGCTTTATTAATAGATGTGATGTATGCCAAAGACACAAGTATGATGCCTCAGCTTATCCGGGCTTCATTCAACCTCTACCCATTCCTAAAGGTGTTGGACTGACATCAACTTGAATTTCATTGAGGGTTTACCTAAATCTAAAGGCAAGGATGTCATTCTAGTGGTGGTTGATAGGTTGAGTAAGTATTTCCATTTCATTGCCTTACAACATCCTTACACTGCTCAGATTGTAGCTCATAGCTTCTTGGACATTGTGTTTAGGTTGCATGGTATGCCCTTTACTATAGTCAGTGATAAGGATCTTGTTTCTTAAGTTCCTTCTGGCAAGAACTGTTCACATTCAAAGGAGTTCGATTGCATAAGTCTACAGCTTACCATTCTCAAACAGATGGTCAGAATGAGGTCTTGAATTGGACCTTGGAGACTTATCTAATGTGTTTTTGCTTAGACAAACCTTTGGAATAGGTGGCTCACTTACCTCTTGATGAGTGGTGGTACAACACAACCTATCACTCACCTCTCAAGTGTTCCCCTTTAGAAGCTTTTTATGGTCAAAAACCAAATATTCATCTTCCCTATTTGGCTTGTGAGTCCTCTAATAAGATGGTTGATAGATCTTTGGAGGAAAGGGAAACTATTATTGCATTGCTCAAGTTCCAATTGTCCAGGGCTCAACAAAGAATGAGATATATGGCGAATAAGCACCAGTCTGACAAGCTTATTAGTGTAGGGGATTGGGTCTATCTAAAGCTTCAGCCTTACAAATAGTTTTTTATGGCCTCTCGACCCTTTAACAAGCTAGCTGCTAAGTACTTTGGTCCCTACATGATTGGTGCTAAGATTGGAGAAGTTGCTTATAAGCTTTTATTGTCAGCATATGTATTGATCCGTCCTACTTTCCATGTTTCACAACTCAAAAATGTCATGAAGTACTTGTTGTCCTCACCCACCCCCCCCCCCACCCCCAGTGTTACGTGTCTAGTCCTTACTGTCTATTGCCTGAGGCTATATTAGAAAGGAGAATGATTAAGATATGCAATAAGGTTGTTTCTAATGTGTTGGTTAAATGGATGGGCATTAATGAAGCTCAAGTCACATGGGAAACCTTCACAAAGTTGCAGCATCGATTTCCTTCATTCCAGCCTCGAGGACAAGGCTATTCTTCAAACAAACGGTATTGATGCAAGTATATGAAGTCGCAAGAAATCTGCTAGAACTGGTAGACAATTAACATCGTTCATTGTCAAGAAGTTGGTCAATGTCACGGAAGTAGTTAGTTAGTTGGGTATTCATCTATAATTCATTTCACTCATTGATGAGTTGTATAAATGCATGGCATATTTACTGGTTCAAGTATTCATGAAATATATCAATCTCTTTTTCTCTCTTTCTTTACATCTTAATTTATATCTCGATTATATCCTGTAATAGTTCCATCTTTTTCGAGCTTTCAAGTCCTAGACTAAGTTCTATCGTGGTGATTGAGTGCGATTGTATCAGACACGATTAAGCAAATTTCTTAAACTCAAACTCAGTTAATAACCCTAATTTTCTATATACATAGAATATAATATTGACATCATTTGCAACAATTTGTGATGCCAAAATAAAACGGGGTGGGGTCTATTATCAACTTCATTAATGCTCAATGGCTGACATAATCAGAGCGTCAACCCTGCTTGGTAAACGAAAGTTAATTCGACCCACGATGACTGACTTGTTCAATCAATATCTGATGGGGATACGATATATATATATATGCCATTAATCAGCTAAAGTTTTATATATGCAGATGCAGCTCGTAGCTCAATGGATGTTACAACAAGCAAGAATACATTAACTTTCAAATATATCACATTGCCCAAAAACCTCTCAACTCTCCTCCCCAAAGAGCTTCTTTCTTTCTGGCTCAAGTAACTATGCATATGATAATTTCTCTCCCCGTTTGCTTTATAGTTGAGCTTGCTAACAGAAGCAGGATTTTTAACAATTAATGGGGAAAAAATCACTCAGACAGCTCTGAACGCTCTCTTTTAGCTGTTTGCATCATTACATGCAAAAATTTGCCAGGTTCACAACTGTAAGGATTAGCAAGTGCAGCATGTGCCAAGAATGGTAGCTTTCTAAGTGATCTTCCACTCATACCCTGAAAGATACACATATTCGTTCATCACAATTATATGCTGCTGCATTTACTTGACTGGAAATAAAGGGCAAATCTTTACCTCACAGGCCTCTGCAGCTTCAAGCAATTGTTTACCAAGATGTGGAAACATTTGAGACTCAGTTGAAACTACTTCACTCATCTTCTCCTTCAAACTAGCATAACTTGGAAGAACAAGGCAACCTCCATCCTGCATATACTCCAGTCATTTGTAAAGAATTGCTAACCAAAGACCAACAAGTAGTACCTGCGAATTTGACAAAATTCCAGTACGCAATAGCTCTTGCAAGCATGATCGGAGTATCTCATAACGTGCTTGAAGCGTAGGTGGTCCAACATAAGCCTTAATGTCAGCACGATCCACGAAAGCTATATCTGCAATCCCATGAAGGTTACATCTTTTAGAAATAAATTGCAACTCATGTGAATCTGATCAGGAGATGGTGGTAAGCATGTACCTGGCAGAAAATGGAAGTAAAAGGGAAAATGCACCAATTGCACTGTAACATCAGTTTAATTTTCATGAAAATTCCAGATTTTCATCTTCTAGTGTACATTACGGCAGCTTTCAAATGAAGATATTCAATCTAGCAATGCTAAACATGCATTACATATTGTACAGCTGGTACTGGTTTGAAATTTTAATAGCAGAAGAAACCGATGGTAGAAAAATTTGAACATGGCACTTGTAAAAAAGATTCAAAAAGGGAGGAACAAACACATGCAAGATCATCCACACATGCTTTTTGAAAAGGAAAAAAGAAAGGATAAAACAACAAAGTGAAGTTGATATTATTATATGAACTAGAATCTGCACACAGTGATCTCAGACAATTAAAGAAACTCTAGAGTCACCGTGCTTGCAATTCCATTGTCAAAGCAATATATAGCCTTTCGTATTTCAGTTTGCATGACTACTTACAGCAGAATACTTGGAGAACTAGACATCTACATTATATTGTTCAAATACTTCAGTTTTGTCGATCAGCCGAGATAGTTCTTAGTTATGACGTGAAACAAAAGCGTAGATGACATCTTGTACCACAATTTGACAAAAGACACTAAACATTCCAAAGTGCTGGGTAGATCAATACTGGGTGGTGGTAAAGATCAATAATCGAAACTTACGATAGGAATTTCAGGCCCATATGGAAACCCGAAATATTACCGGAAACTGGACAGTAGGAGCAGGATTGCTGAGAAGGTGTTTCGATTGACTTAAAAATTGGCCAAACCTACTTTTATGTCAGTTTTTGACTTCTGGAACTCTGTGGCAAATATAAAAATAACTTCAACTAAGTCAAAAATGACTTAAAATAAGTTATGAAGTATTTGACAAGATTAAAATAACTTCAAATAAGTAAAAAATGAGTTAAAATCAGTGTTGTGGACGGCGAGAGGCGACAAAAGGCGAAAAGGGTCTGTCTCGCCAGGCGGCGAGGCGCTTGCCTTTTTTAATCAAGGCGTCAATTAATACCAAAAATTAAAAATATTTAATTGTATATTTTATCCAAAATCTTAATAGCAATAACACATATTAGCAAATATTCAATTCAAAAACCAATCGTAGATACTAAAATGTCTAAAACTTTAAAGATCAAACAATTCAAAATACAATAAACTAAAACTTTAAAAGTCTATTCTTCTTCAAAATTATCCAACTCTTGAAGATCAAAATCCTCTACATCATTATATTGCTCTTAATCTTCTTCCTCCTCATATTATTCATCAATTAGTGTCTGAGTCCTACTTGAAGATGAACTTGTAGATGTACTTTCTACTCCTTTGCCCTTGTCAAGTGCTCTTGATCTTGAAGAAAGTCCGCTAAGATGATAGATACTCTCGTCCGCTCCATTTGTCGCAGCAACAAAGATCATCATCCTCATATACTAGTTCATCATCTTGATCTTCGAGGCATCTAACTAACCGTTCATTTGAATCATCTATGTTATCCAAGCGAATTGGATCAATAAGATCACGAGCATCATAACGACGTTTCAATGTTCTATTGTAATGTACACTAGATCATTTGAGACGCCATAGTGTAAGCCTATTCCTCTTTTTGGAATGAATCTGTGCATAAGTTATTGATATTAACTAGTTGATATTGATAATAATATAATGTGAAAATTAGGATATAAATTTTTACTTACATGTTCAAACAAACTCCAATTTTGCTCACATCCGAATGAGCTACAAGTTAGGCTTAATACTTTCATGGCAAACTCTTGCAAGTTTGGTGTTTCACTATCAAATAGTGACCAACATTCAACTATAATAAAATAAATTTAAAGGTTAGTGACTATAAATCAGTCAAATCAAACCACTTACCCGGTGACCTTGTGTCTCTAGCATTTTTAGCCGGACCACAACCAAATAGTCCATCCGCCATTTTGTACTTAGGAAGCTCAGCGACTAGTGCATCTGGTATTGTTGTATCATGGACCAACTTCTCAACACATGCAATATACTCGGTCCACAGAGACTTTGCTAAAGTTCCCTCTTGTTGAGCTTTATAATATAATACTGGGTTCAAAACATGGCCCCCAGCATGCAAAGGCCGATGGAGTTGTTCTGACCACCTTGCATCAATAATTTCATACACTTTCTCATATTGCTTCTTAACTCCACGAAAACCATGTGCAATAGCTTCTTTGGCTCTATCCATTGCTTCATAAATATAACCAATGGTAGTTTTTTCTCCCCATCCACCAAACGAAGCACTTTTGTCAAAGGGCCACAAAACTGTAAGTTTCCGAACAACATCATTCCAAAACTGGACAGGAATAATAAGATTGGCAACTTCTTTCCTCAAAACTTCCTTTGCAAATTTACTTGAATTCCATTCGGTTGAGAGGACTAAAGTTCTCAAGTTTTTTCTTTGTATGTACATAACTCTCAAAGTTAAGAATGTCGTTGCAAATCTTGTCTTGGCCTGTTTCACCAAATTTCTTTCTTTGGTGAATTTTCTCATCAAGTTTAACAACAATGGTCTTTGACTAATGTAAGAATGGATTCTGATGGCCTTCTTGAAAACTGTTACAGAAAGATTAATTATATTAATTAGTAGCTAATGAATTATTGACTATAAAGAAAGGTAAAGGATAGGTTGATTACCGGAAGCATATGGCTTAACCTTGAATATGTCACAAAATATTAAGTTGATGCAATGAGCGGCACATGGAGTCCAATAAATGTGTGGGTACGCACCCATCATCATACTTCCGGCTGTGACATTCTCACTAGCATTATCGGTGACAATTTGTACAACATTTTCCGGTCCAATTCTCTCGATAGTGCTTTCAAATAACTTCTACATTTTTGTGTTATCCTTAGATCCATTGCTAGCATCAACAGAACCAAGAAATACACTACCGATTGGAGAATTCACCAAAATATTGATGATCATTTTGCCATTTCGTGCCGTCCATTTGTCCATAATAATGGAACATCCAAACTTTGTTCATTGCACTTTATGCTCATCAACAATTTTTTCTATTTTATCCACCTCTTTTTTAAGATGAGTGACTCTAACTTCATGGAATGTAGGAGGCTTCATTTCGGGGCCATGTTGTCCAACCGCCTCAATAAATTTATCGAACGATTTAAGATTGACGCAATTAAAAGGGAGCCCGGCATCATACATCCAAATTGCAAAAGCACTTACTGCACACTCTTAGAATTTTCTTTGTTTCATCAATTCCTCCTCCTTTTTCAAAGCCTCCTTTTTGTGTTGATTTTTGTGAAAAATAAAGGTTCAAAGGTCCTTTCGTCACATTCCGTGCGGTGGATGAACCTCCACTAGAAGATATCTTTTGAGTTTTGGAGGGAGGCATCATTTCCTCATAATCATCCATTTCATCAAGATCATCAACATCAATATATTCTTCCGGCTACCTCACTTAACATTTGGGATTATTAGCGATTTTGTTTTGCATATAAGCCCTTATTTCTTCTCTAATCTCCGACGGACAAGCGGCACATTGTTTAACATTCTGGAAATCACCCACTAAATGTTGTTTGTGTCGAATTATTCCACCATTAAAAGTACTCCCACAAAAGTTACAATTAACCGAATCTTTCGTCGCTCCTTGAGTGTCATAATTTCATCCAATGTCCCTCTTTTTGCTAGCATCCGCCATTGGTTATTGAATTCAATTAATTCACTGTTTAGGAATATTGGAATAAATAATTAGGAAACTGGAAAGATTTTTTTTTTAATTGACTGCCTATAATTTTAAAAAAAAATCACACAAAGCAGTAAGCACTGCTTAGACGAGAAAAACAGAACTGAATTTTTTTTTTGAAGAACAGGAAAAAATTGAAGAAGAAGAACAGAGAAAAACGATATACCTCGCAGGCCGCAGCAGCAGAGAGTCGCAAGGGGACAACTGAGAAGACAGTCGCGAGGGAGAACTGGAGAACAGAATCGCGAGGGAGAACTGGAGAAGTCTGTCGCGACTGAGAAAAGAGCGAGGGAGAACTTGAGAAGTCTGCCGCGAGAGAGAAGGCAGTGAGGGAGAAGAGAGTCGCGATGGAAAAGCTGAGAAGAAGTCAATCGCGAGGGAGAAAGCAGCAATTTCAAAAGTATAAAAAAAACCTAATTTTGACTAATATTATTAAGTCAAATATTTTCAAATTTTTTAAATTAAAAAGGTGGCGCCTTTGCTGTCGCCATACGTCGCTACACATCGCCATTTTGATCTCGCCTCGCCGCAATGGAGAATGGCGAGGAAGCATCGCCTCTCGCCAATGGCGAGGAGGCGCTCGCCTTTTGTAACACTGGTTAAAATAAGTTAGGAAGTATATGATTAGATCAAAAATAACTTGAAATAAGTTTAAAATGACATTATATAAGACAAAAACCAAAAGTAGGTCTCCCCCTACTTTAATTTTTTGACTCAAAAGTCTTTAAGTTTGACTTTTTTATTTTTGACTTGAAATCAATTATTTTTAAGCCAATCCAAATGGGCTCTAATTCAACTCCCTGATTTATCCTATCAATTTGGGTGACTAAAGAATTTTCCTAGCAGAGAGTAATCACACCAGTCTGCATCAAAACGTAATGAAGTGTTGTCACTATCAAAGGTGCGCAACATGTCGAGTGTTCCGATTAGCTTGGGTTGGCACTTCAGTGTTATCATCAAGGCTCTAAGACATACTTTTTTCTCGCCAATGAATGTAATCCTAAGAAGGCAACACTAAGTAATTGATATTTCATATTATCATAACTATTTATCAATTCTATCCTACATATTGTTATTCATACTTATAATTACTAGTCTTTGGACATCATGTATTGTAAAAAAAATTAATTTACACCTTTTTTCATTAAAGGTCACGTTTTATTTGCGCTTTTCATCTAAAGCCCAACAAACCTTAAGAGTTTTTTTGAATTTTCCATCTTTAATAAAACTAACGTAATGTATAAAATTAGAGAGGAGACAATTATTTATTTTCAGAAATCATACTACCTCTCTTCCAATTTATGTATCATACTTTTTCTTTTTAGTATGCGTCGAAAAACATAGCATACTTCTTTCAATTGTAGTTATTGTTCTTCCTCCTTTTCGTCGTGTAGTACTACTACTTCCCTTTTCGCACTATTTTATTTTTGTTATTGCTCTCATATTTGTATTCCCTTTCTCAAACTGGTTGGCAAACTTTTTTTAAATCGGAGGTCTACTGGAAATAACCTCTATATATATGATGTTACCCTCCCTAGACCCCACTTGTAAAATCACACTAAGTATGTTATTTTTTTAAACTCTATGTTCAATCAAACAAATACAACTACATACTCTATATAATCTTACAACTGGAGTTTGGGGAGTGCGGGGTGTACACAAACCTTACCCCTACATTTGTGGGTTAGAGATGTTGATAAACCATCGGCATGCTTAGTCAAACACCATCATATAAATTGAGACCCAGGAAGTAGAACAAAAAGGATACTCCCTTTGACTTGGCACGGAGTTTAAGAAACAAAGACTTTAAACTTGTGGTCAGTGATAGATGTTTGTCTGGCTATAAATCATTTCTTTAAGGATAAAATGAGTATTTTCAAATTAAACTGTTACAAACAGTGTGTTTGGTTGGGTTTTTTAAGAGTTTCTACAAATATTTTCTAAATTAACTTATTTTCCTCAAATTTAAAGAAAATGACTTACCTCCAAAAAGTAAGAAAAACATTTTTCAGAACTCTTTTCAAAGCACACACCTGAATTTCTCATTTTAGGACTTAATTCATGTCTCCTAACCTCAATGCGAGGCCCACATCCCGAGTCCTAGGTACGATCAAGTTAGGATTGGATCATGTGTTTGGTGTTGGGTCTTCAGTGAAGATTCAAGGTCAAATGCTAGATTGAATGTTGGGGCCAAGACTCGATTTCAAAGTTGGATATTGGTTCAAGAGTCGAGTTAGGTCTCAAGTCGAGTCTTGAGGTTAGGTCTCATGTTGGGTGTCGAGGTTATCTAAGGTTGGCCTAGTCTAGAATCCTAATCCAAAGTTAGGTGTCGAGATAGGGTCAACTATCAAAGGTGAATCTCAATCGTATGTCAGGATCAGCACCTGTAGCAGTCATCGGGGTAAGTGTTGGGGTCATGTCCTGATTTGGGAGTCGAGTCTTGGATCGAGAGTCGGGGTTGAGTGTCAAAATAGGGTAAGTTTGAGTCTCAAGTTGTGTGTCGAGATTGGCTCTCGTTGAGGAATTTGAGTCTTAGGTCGGGTGTCTAAGTCGGATTCTGATCCAAAATTCACATCTCTAATTGAGTGTCATGAT
The DNA here is from genome assembly GCF_036512215.1 of Solanum lycopersicum. Lineage (NCBI taxonomy): Eukaryota > Viridiplantae > Streptophyta > Magnoliopsida > Solanales > Solanaceae > Solanum > Solanum lycopersicum. The sequence goes on along the minus strand of NC_090811.1, from coordinate 23,399,624 downwards.
TGAGCATTGGATTAGGAATCGAGGTCGAGTGTTGGGGTCATGTCCGAATTCCAAAAGGCAGGTCTTTGGCCAAGTCTCGAGTTTAATGTCGGGTCTTGAGTTGGGTAACATGGATGGATCTTGCGTTAGATATTGAATCCTATTTTGAAAATTGGATCCTAGTTTTGGTATCGGACCTCAAGTCGGATATTCGGGATCGGGCCTCAAGGTCAAATGTTGAATCAACTGTTGGGAGGCTAAAGAGTTTAGGTGGAATCGGACCATGACTGAATATGTGGAGTGCAAATTAATTGAGGTGACGTATGAGGTAGGTTTGGAAATGAGGCTTGACACACAAAATGTACAAGAGGGATACAATCAAGTGTCTTGGGTCTATAGTTCGGGAGGGTGGGGACATCAATGGTGATATCACACATTGTACTGGTGCAGCATGAATGAGCTGGAGTCTTGCCTCCGAGGTCTTGTGTTATAAAGAGGTACCATCAAAACTCAAATATTTTTCTATAGTGGTGGTTTGACTGACATTGTTGTATGGGGCTGAGTGTTTGCTAGTCAAAAACTCTCAAGTTCAAAGATGCATGTTACGGAGATGTGTATGTTGAGGTAGATGTGAGGTCATACTAGGAGCAATAAGATTAGAAATGAAGAAATCAGACATAAGGTGGGAATGGCCTTCATAATGGCCAAGATGAGGGAAATGAAATTAAGATGGTTTGGATATGTGAAGAGATGTATAGACACCAAGGTGAGGATGTGCGAGAGGTTGGTTATAGAGGGAATGAAGAGAGGCACAGGTAGCCCGAATAAGTATTGGAGAGAGGTGATAAGACATGATATGACGCAGCTTCAGCTATCAAGAGATATGACCCTAGATAGGAGGGTGTGGAGGGCACATATTAGGGTAGAAGGTAGTGTAGCGACGTCTTGCTTAGGCTACGGGTATTGGCGATGGTACTAGTGGTATTACGGTAGTTTTATCATAGTTTAATATTGTAGATTTTATTCATTAATGAGAAAAGACAGAAAATCACCACTCATGTTATCTAGGATTTGCAAAAAGACACTTTAACTTTGCAACTGTCCTATTACACCACTAAACAATTTTGAAAATATATTATTATACCATTTTTCGATCAGCCCCAAGTTTTAAGAAGCAAGTGTTTCACACACCAATCATTACATGACACATGTTAATTTAATTTAAAATTTATTTTTTTATCTTAAGTTTTTCCTTTATCTTTTTTTTAAAACTTTATTTCTCTCTCTCTCTTACTTTTTGACTTTTAATTTTGATTTATCTTAAATTTCACTTCATCTCCCACCTCCCACTTTCAAGTGATTCATTCCTCTACTATCTTTTTTTCTTCACCTTCTACACCCCATGTCAAATTGAACCCTACTCCCATTTTTTATTTTGTTTTTCTTCTTCTGGTCAAATTCTTTATAGAATTCATATTATTTTTTTAAACTTTATTGAATTATTAATAGCAAAATTAATTATTTTTCTAAGAAAATTTAGAAGGTATCATAAACTACTCATTTTCATACAAGATTCAAAATTAGAAATGATAATTTTAAAAGAATCAATTAATTCCCGAAGTGAAAAACTTAATTGAAATCGGATAAAAAGAAATTATATGATACTTCCTGATCATCATGAAATCTAATGAGTTTATCAAATTGTTCGAAATTTAAGAAAATATTTAGATAAAATTTTAAAATTAAAGAGAGTAAAATTAATAGTAATAAAAAAGAAAGGTGAAGTTGTGGTAAGCTTTAATGGATGGACATGAGAATGGATTTTTGAAGAAGAAAGAAGAAAGAAGAAAAGAGAAAGAAAAAATAAAAAGTAAAAAAAAATTAAAATAACAAGAAAAATATATTTTATAATAAAGTACTTAAAAAAAATAAAATTATATTATTTATTATAGGTTGTTTACTCTCTTTGAGAGAGTGCACACCACTCTCTATGTCAGGTGGACAAAAAATGATATAATTATATTCATTCAAAATAGTTTAGTGGGGTAATAGGACGGTTACAAAGTTAAGATGTCTTTTTGAAAATTCCGGACAACTTAAGTGTTGACTTTATGTCTTTTCTCTTTATTAATCAATCCTAGTATGTAGTTTATAGTGTTTCGATTACACATAATTTCATTTTATTTTGGCTCCTCTCGGGTAGACTTTTCCATTGTTTCCTTGTCATTTGCTATATTTTCTTAATTGACTCCTTCAGCAGTATACCAGGATTTGTTGCACTAGAGCTAAGGGTCTTTTAAAAACAAGTAGGGTTGGGCATAATATGGTTAAAACCGAAAAAAATGACCGAACCGATTTTTTTTGAATTTCAATTTCAGTTTTTCGGTTATTTCGATCGGTTTCGGTTTTGATTTTCAATATTTTAGTTTTTCGGTTTGATTTTTGGTTTTTAGCTTTAAAAATTTGGTTAACCAAAAAAATCAAAATTATATGTACATATTCTTTATCCCATTACCAGCAGGCCCAATTACAAGTTATAGTTCATAGCCCACAAGTCCACAACCTTAATTAAAATTCTCAGCCCATACCCAACCCAATTCCAATCAAAATTTAGCAAGCCCTAAATTGATTGCCCTAAGTCCTAACATCAGATTTAGTGGTTGTCGCTCATCTCTCAACATATGTCGCAAGCCCGCAAATCTTATCTCTCATCTCTCAACTCTCGTAACTCGTAACTTGTAAGTCGGAGGCTCATAGTAGACTAGTAGCTCCAGTGAGACAGACACAAGTTGCAAAGACCAAGTAGTAGGGACTCATCCTAGAGACTACTCTTTATTTGAGATCTTTGTAGACCAATTTAGTTGCTTTGAGTTTCCTCTAGAAGAAGTAATTTATTCTATACATACATATTTTGGCAGTGATTATCTCACAAACATTGGTTCTTATGGTTTCTATGTGAGCAATGTGAGTGTTCTTTTACTGTGAGAAGAAGTTCATAGCTAATCTTTCTCAATGAGCCTTTAATGATTTTGGAGCATATATTGACCTTTATAATTCCCGTTTGTCATAAAGTTGGCAAAATGTGTTTTGAGACAAGAAGACATCCATTTGTTGTCTGTTGGTGAAATTTGGAGACATAAACATGGCAAAGATAGTTCATTTTGGTCCATAGTACACATTCTTAGTGTTTACTTCCTAAATTAATTTTAAGACTCTACAACATCATTTTAGCCTTTGTGCAGAACGTTTAGTTTCTACAACATCAAATGTTTGTTACTTTTTGTACTGTCTTGTGGTGTTTAGAAAACAAGTACTAAAGCCAACATGTCTGAAATAAATTTGGTTAGACAACTACTAAAGTCCACAGACGACTTTTAATTAAATTTGGTTAAACCGGAAACCAAACCGAAATAAACCGAACCAATATTATAATAACCGAACCAAACTGAATTTTTTTCAGTTTGGTTTGGTTTCACATATGTCAAACCGAATCGAAAAACTGAACCAAAATTTAGAAAACCGAACCAAACCGACCGAACGCGCAGCCCTCAAAACAAGTTTTTTATCTTCATGAGGTAGCGATAAGGTTTGCGTATGTTCTACCCTCCCCACACCTCACTTGTGGGATTTCATCAGGTATGATGTCGAGGTCGGGTTACCGTTTGAATGTCGAGTTCTAGATCAAGAGTCAAGGTCAAGTTCTAGGTCGACTCTCGAGGTACGATCCTTGATAGTTCACTAGAGCTGTGTCCTGATTAGGGTGTTAGTGTCCGGGTCGTATCCCAGGTCAGGAGTCGAGATCAGGTCCAAGATTGGCTGTTGAGTTGGGTCCCGAATCAATTATTGAGGTTGATTTTTGGGTGAAACTATTTTGCTAAAAAGTATTTTCTTTTCTATAGCCAAAAATAAAGATATTTTATAAAAAAATGTTTTCATTTATCAAATGAATATTGAGAAATATTTTTTACTCACCAACCAAACATGAGAATAAATTAGAAACCAACTTGTTTTCCAAGAAGACATTTTAAGAAAATAGCCAAATGCCCCCCAACCTGTAATCAGATTCTCAACTACACACTTATATTTCACGAAGTCCTATTGCCCCGTTAGACTAATATAAAGCGGAATATGTACACCACTCTAAGACTAGACAACCATATTCTTAACATGTAGTGATGCACACGCGCTGTCAACTACCAAATACCATGTATATCAAAGAAAAAAAGATAAGGTAATTCACGTTCTTCATCATCATTTTCACTCTTCACACTTCTCCATAGTCTTCAGACATGTTTTCTCACAGTAAACTCCCTTTAATCTTTAATCTCTCTCCACCCCATTCCTCCCTAGTCACCCCCATCCCCCAACTTCTATAACCCACAAATCAAATCTCAATCAAAGACCCATATCAGCACTTATCATCCCTCCTTCGGGTCAAAGAAACCAACAATATTCTTCATCAAACAATAATAAAGACTAAAGATAAGATTTGAAGGTTAATGAATTTTACTGGATCAAGGAGATTAATGAAGATTTGATTTTTCCAACCATATGAGTAATAGTTTTAATGATTATTTGGTGATTTTGATAGCGTTTGCAATGTTAATAGTTGTGGGTAATGGTGGGGTATATTTTATTTTGCTTTTAAAGAGTCCAAGGGGGTACAGGACCCACATGAAATATAAGTGTGTAGTTGAAAATTCAGTTATAGATTTGGGGGGGGGGGGGGGGGGGAGAGAGAGGAGGGGATGATTCAGCTATTTTCTCAAAACATTTCCTTAGAAATGTGTCATTCTTTATGGGACTGACTAAAAAGGAAAGTGACAAATTAGGACAGAGGAAGCAATAATTATGGGCATAAGATTGATGTTGGAGGCTAAATGTGGAAATTTTATATTCTCTAGCCAGTGGCCAGTGCATAGATTTAAAAATATCTAACTGATAAACTAACAATATTTGCATGAAGATGATGAGATGAACTCTCCTTATATAGCATCTGAATTTAATGACAGGATTACCAATAGCAGCAGTGATATTGGACGTTGTCAGAATTATGACATTTGGCGCGGACTTCAACTTGTCAAGCTGGGTCAACAGAGCGTTCACTACCTGACAAGTTATAGCATGAGTCAAAGGATAAACCAATATGCAGCTTAATACAAAAAACACATCAGTTCTTCAACAAAAAGAAATCTCAATAGGGTCTAAGTTTATTGTTAATACAAAATATATTGGTACCCTGATAGAATCTGAAGGTTCAGAGCCAGACAAAGCAGCTTTTCTAGCAGCGGCAAGGCTTTCAACTTCATCTGTTAAAATAAGGGCAAGGAGTTACTATGCTGAAAGATAATTAAATAGTTCATCACTATAACTGAATTCTTCAGTTATTATAATTCTCACCAATTAAAACAAATACCAGATTGGTTTCTTCCTCTACCATTTCTTCGATCTTCGAGAACAGCTTCGCAACCTAAGGTTGAAATACAAGTCTAAGTCACTTCATTGGAAATAAATAACTCACACAGCAATGGTGACACAGAATTGAGCAAATAAGACGAGCAAGCATGCAATGGGAAGAAGATGGAATAAATTTGGGAATTATAATTCCTTTCAAGCCAAATTGGTTGCGTACAATAGACCCTTTTGTCCCGCCCTTCTATGGACCCGTGCATAAAGTAAGTTTTAGTGCACCTGGCCTCCCTTTTTTAATTGCAGTCAGACCAAACTAAAAATTGAAGGACCGAAGTGAATGGTTTAAAGTCTTCAGTTTATTTTTGTTATTTTGGCTTAAAAACAAGAGGTTAAAAGCACTTTTTTTTCTTACCCAACCACTACATAAGTGTTTGTTTTGGCTTAAAAGCACCTAAAATAAGTCGATTCGAACAGTCTCTAGGTACAAAGCATGGTGGGACAAATGGAGTCATCTCAACCATTGATAAATGATTTTCTGGTGCTTCTTATAGTCGTCCGATCATTTTCAACAGTTGTAGCATAAAGGATAATCTAAAATTATCCACAAGGGGCAATTTTGTAATTGAATAGATAGTACTAAAATTTGTTATTTCTTGCAATTTACAACAATAAAATTATATGGTAGTGGTAATCACACCTCTTCCGCAACCTTTGTGAAATTGTCGTTTCTAGGTAAAGGATTTGAAGATCACTTGCTCAAAAACAGTACTAATAATGGACCAACTGATAGACTTGCTTGGGTCAAAATAGATGCACAATGGTGTAGTCTTCTGTGGAATTCACTTGATCCTATGTTGTTAAATTTGTTTTGTAAGACCTGTTGCAAAGTGTTGAACTAAGCAAAAACATTGTATACAAATGATATACTACTCATCTACAAAGTTGTTTTAGATATTGTTCATCTACGATGAAATCAACAAGACATGGCAAGTTATTTGGGTCGGGTAGAATCTCAAAGGGATAAATTTGATTATCTTATGCCTTGTACTACCATATTAGATGATCAGGAGACACAAGGAGACAGGTTCTTCGTGTCTTGGCTTTGATTGGGTTGCGAGCAGTTCTAACCTCAGTTCGTGACCAAATCCTTTCTAGCCCATATGTTCCTACCTTGGAAGAAGTATTTGCAAGATTATTGTGCATCACATCTGCACTACCAAAGGTAAATTCCTATGATGCATCTATCATGGTTGTCCAGTCCAAACTACCAATTTTCAAGGTGGATACAGAAAAGGAGAATGGTAAAATGGAGGAACAATGAACATTGCACAATGTAATAAGGGAGGATAATAAGAGGGGAAAGATTGCACTCTGTCTCATTTTATATGACACCCTTTGACTTGACGGGGTATTTAAGAAAAAAATGAACATTAAGGGTAAAAAGAGAGTCCTAAAGTTAAATGATATCCAATTATAGTAAGGTGACATTTTTCTTGGGATGAACTAAAAATGAAAGGATGCCACATGAAATAGACAAAGGGAGTGTATGTTTAGTCAAATACTAATAATTAGAAGAATGAAAAACAATTATTGTTATTTTTTGATAAAGTAAGATGTTGTATTAGAAAGGCATCATGGAGATGCAAATTACATACACAAAAATATGGTCAACTCTTGAGAACAAAAACACCTATTTAACTAGGGAGTTAACCACAAGCAAAAGAATGGCCGCTAAGCCATACTGAGAGAGCTAATGAAATCTAGGAGCGGTAATATATCATCTACATGGGATAAGTTGCCCCAATGGAAGAGACTAATAAGGCAAAAGGATTTCAAACTGCTAATTGGACAGAAATATATGGACAAAGAAATTAATTATTTTTAAGATAAAGTGAAATATCAATGGTTTAGTGTCGCCTCTTTAGGAAATGCTCATTCATGAGGAAAAGTATGCCTTGGAGTGTTCTCGATGAAACTAAAGTGCACATTAAGCAAGGCGAAGTGCTCAACGCGTTTTGAGCCTCACTTCAGGGCTTAAGTGCGCCTTTGACAACAATCATTCTTAAAATCAAAGCAGCTCATGTGACTCTTATGTGTTGTGGAAAGACTAAAATGACAACATCATTTCAAGATGGAGGGCTGATTCAATTCCTCATGGGGGTGAATGAAACTTATGCTTCCATGAAGACAAATATCATCATGATTTCACCACTGCAGCAGTGCCAAATTTAAATCAGGCTTATTCCTTGCTAATCCAAAATGAAAAGCACTGTGAGATTCTTGTGAACTTGCAGTACCCAAGAAACTCCTCTTTATTGGCAACTAATCAGAACTCTACTGGAAAGAAGCTAGGAAATTTTGAATTCAAAAGAAAGAGTAACTTGTTTTGCTGTCACTGCAAAAACCTTGGCACAATGTTGATAAATGATATTGGATTATTGGATAGTTTATGAAATCCAAGAGGTAGCAAGGACCTGTCGAGAGCAATGCAGTTCTTTAGTTGAAGGAAATGGTGAAAAACTCAATGTGACTGAAGCAGGGAACACAGAACAACAGCTCACTGAGGAGCAGTTCTCCTACTAGTGCAGCTTCTCCAACAAGTGAAGTTTGTACAGCCAGGATCTTCAAACTCCTTGTCAATGGTGCTACCTGTTCTGGTATAATCTTCACAAATTCAGTTTCTTCTTCTGTTTCCACAAAATCTATGTCCTAGATCTTAGATTCTAGAGTGCTGAAATATAGCCACTTATTCCTCAACCTTTTCTAAATTGATGCCTTTATCCAGTCAATAATTGATGCCTTTATCAAGTCAATAAATGTCAAGTTCCTAATTTCACATGTAAGTCAAGGCAAGTCATCTTGGCAATGTGCCTATTTACTCTAATTTCATTCTCAAAAAATGTTCTGTCTCCTCCTTTAGGTTTAATTTGGTCTCAGTTCATAAACTTTGTAAATAGATGAACTGTCTCTTAATAATTTCTTATTGTGGATGGATGTTGCAGCCACCTTCAGTGAAGAGGGCTCACGACTTTGGTGACATTAAGGATGGCCTATATCAACACCAATCTCTACCCAGCCCAAGTTCTCACAAAACAAATATGTTTCCTTTTCTATTGTTTTTCAATCTGGTTACCCTTCAATTTTGAGTTCAGTTTCATTTCCTGTAAAAGAAAATAACAATGCAAGGCTTTGGCACCTTAGTCTTCTTTTCTACTGTTTTTCAGCCTGATTACTCTTTAATTTTGAGTTCAAATTCATCTTCTGAAATGAAGAATATCAATTCTATTCCATCTTTATTTGATTTTCATTATCCGTGTGATGTTTACCGAATAGCTAGACAAACTAAATTAGTTTTTCCTAATAGTAATTTCACCACTAAATCTGTTTTGAGATGATACACACTAACACCAGGGGCCCATACAAGAGTCCCACTCATAATGGTTATATATATATTTCTTCACTATGGTTGATATATTTAGTGAGGCTTGAACTTATCTGTTAAGTATTAACAGCAATGCTTTCACAGCTTTAAATCATCTCTAGCCATGACATGGATATGGACAGTTCTAATGACAAAAATCCACTTTTTGATATTTTTAGAAGAGGAATATGTATATACAATCCTACTTAGAATAGGAATAGAAATCCTAATGTAGTGTCTATAAATAGAATGTCAGTGTAATAATGTAGATATAAAATTCAATAATATTTTTTCCAATGTTTTTTTTGAAAGTGGTAACTTTTATTCTTTTCCAATATTTCTCACATAGTACTAAAGCATTAGTGAGAAAAATCTAGTGAGCAAACAAGTCACTGTACGTTAATTTCTGGTGGTTGTTGGTCTGATTTGTGTCAATTTTTCTTATGGGGTCGTCCAGCAATTCCGACCAGACCCGTATTGTTTTTTACCAGATCCGATCGTCGTAATTAGAGTTTCGGCTATTTCAAGGCTCAGCGAATTTTCGGCAAGATATGAGTTTTCCGACAATCAAATTTCTACAATCAAGTGCTTCTTCTTGTTTGTTTGTTTTTTGAAAATGGTAACTTTGTCTATTCCTCAAAAGCCAGTACATTGATCAGTATTTACAACATGTACTTCAAATTCTACTATCTTTAACTAAATTGAGTCTAGTACATCAATTAAGGAATTAGTATCATTTGAATATAATTGATTACACCAAAAACATAGTAGCATAAGACAATTTAGTTTGACTTTTTGCATACTATTCTCAACACTATCGAAAGCTCTAGAGTTCCTTTCCTTCCATATTGCCCACCATATGCTAGCTGGGACAATTCTCCATCAGTCTCTATTCTTGGATTGCTTTCCTGCTTCCTCCCAACTCTGAATTACTTCTGTGACTCTTGGCAGGTATGGTCCATGACATACCCAAAAAGGCTCAGGAATAACCTCCATAGTTGACTTGTCATCTTGCAGTGTAGAAAGAGATGGTTAATTGTCTCAGCAGTTTCCCCACAAAAGAAAAATCTAGAACATAATGGTATCCCCCTTTTCTTTAAGTTGTCTTGAGTTAGTACAGCCTACTTGGCTAACAACCAAACAAAACATGCCACTTTGAGTGGAATTTTTGACTTCCAAATTCCTCTCCATGGCCAGTGACTTTGAGGTTGCTTGGTGTGGTTCAACCAGTTGTATGCACAGCCCACCTTAAAGCTGCCCTTTCGATTGCCTTTCCACCACAAAATGTCCTGACCTCCTTCCAGTCCATTAAATTGCCCAATGGTGTTGAAAAAATCTGATACCCTTTGAATCTCCCAATCATTTAATTGTCTTCTAAAGATAAAGTTCAACCTTGAGGAGTCCAGTGATCTACTATAGTCTTCTGTTAGTGAGATACGAGAGAGTATATATCAGGATACAAGGCCTCTAGCCTACCTGCCTCATAGCAAGCATCTTTCCAGAATTCTATTTTCTCTCCATTCCTCACTTTGATTTGTGTTAGCCTTAAACTCGGACCACAGAGATCTAATGGATCTCCATACACTAACCCCATATGATGTAGTCACTTCTTTGGTCATCTAGTTATCTTCCTCTTCATATTTAGCTTTAATGACTTCCTTCCTGTAGGTCTGCTCTCTAAGTTCCTCCTTTTAGCTCCCAGGTTCGCTTGATCACTCCTGCTCCAGACCTTAAGCTTTTCTTTTAATGCCTTAAGTTTTGAAGCAAGTATGAAATTTGGTCTCCCAGAGAAGCTGATAGTGTCCCACCATTCTTTGATTCTGTTTGTGAACCCATCTGTTTCTAACCACCAGTTTTCAAACTTGAAATAATTTTTGTTTTGGTTCCACACTCCCCAAGCAATGTAATAGGATTGTGGTCTGATCCGAGCCTTTGTAAAGCTATTTGTTTGATGTTGTTGAAGATTTCATCCCATTCTTTTGATTTTAGAATCCTATCAATTCTGGAGGCTATGTCTTGATTGTCTCCTTTGAACCAAGTATACTGACCATTCTCTAGTTGAGTGTCAAGCAACTTCAGATCTTCTATGAAATCTGAAAATTCTCTCATGTCTTTTGTTTTTCTCAAACAGTTTCTCTTCTCTGAGATGAACCTCAACACGTTGAAATCTCCACACACAGCCCAAGGCCCTTCTATTAAACTTCTTATCGCCCTTATTTCCTCCCAAACAAGTCTTCTTTCTACATAACAGTTGGGGGCATACACCCTGTAATGTGACAACTAAAATTTTGAAGTTGAGCTTCAAATTTGCAAGCTATAGTGTAGATGTCAGTCTCCAGAATATCCCCCTCTACTGTCCCACAACATTAAAATTCCCCCTCTTGTCCCACTAGCTTCCTGACATGCATATTTAACTCATCTCCCTCCCCAAATTTGCCTAATCTCCTCTATCACATCCCCCTCTAACTTTGTTTCTTGCAAACAAATGATGTCTACATTCCATCCCCCATAACACTTTTGACTAATCTTCTCTTATCCTTATTATTCAGTCCCCTTACATTCCATGTAACCAATTTAAACTTCATTAATCACTAATGAGCAAGTTTCTCCCCATACACCTGGTTCCACTATTTTTAAATTTCACATCAAAGCTTACTAGACTTTTTAACTCTTGGGAACCTCTGCATCTTGTTTTCTTGCATACAGCCTCTACTTCCATTCTTCTGGCTTGTCTTGAGTTGTCTACTTGAAGTAGTAGCTCCAAGGCCTCTTCTTCATGGCCCTGGAAGTCAACAGCCAAAACTTTACCCAACTTGGATCATGTTTTGTCGTACCCAGTTTGAAGTCTCCCTCTCCTTATTTCTTTTTTCTTCTTGCTGTTGAATTTGCAGCGGTTGTGGTTCCTCAATCTCCCAGTCCTTTATAAGATTGATCGAATGATTATCCTCCTCCTTTTCTGAAATCTCCCCCCTTAGTTCATTATCATCAATCTCTATTAATTGGCGTTGAGATTCGATAATTGATTCCCTGACCATGTTTGCCATCTCCTACTCTGCATGGGCAATTTGATCAAGTTCTGTGTGGTTGTTCTTTCTGTTTCTTGATTGTATTGCAACTCTGGGATTTCTAGGAAATTAACATTGTTATGTGGTATTGGGCTTTTACAAGTTGTCATTAAAAATGACTTGACTTGAAAAGTCAGGCCCATTCTTGTAAAATTTCCTCTTTCTATTGGGTTGTTGATGGCCTAAAGTTTCTCCCTCAATTAAATAAGATGTGTGCCCCACGTGTGGCCCCCTCTCTCTTCTTTTTACAACTGTATCCACTTGTTCCTCTGATACAAAATCCTTAAACTGCTGGGATTGTACTTTTCCACATGCTTTACTACTGACTTCACCACAACCTTTACCACCTTCAGACAGTTGTGTAAAGGCATGTACCGGGTAATTATGTGCTCAATCTTCTCTATGTGCTCTATCTTCTCCTGTGACTCTATTTTCAGTTTGCAAAGATTCCGATTGTAATTCTACTCTTACTTGGCACTCAACCAATATCGGAAAGTGGAATATTACTCCATTTCTGGAGATTGAAACTTCTTTGGGAATGTTTTTTCCATCATTTGCAACCAGAATTCTTGCCCACTTCATATGATTTTTTAGTTCTGTTTCTTCTTCTGTGACCACCCAACCTCCACATAAGTTTACGATTTCTTGAAATACTCTCTCCGACCATAGGTGAAGGGGGATTTCAACTATTCTGATCCATGTTTCCATCTTCAGAGTATTATTGGGGAGGCAACCCACCATCGGATTCCACCATTCAAGATTGAATTTGTGATTCTTCCAGTTCCACTGCCGCCATGTTTACGTTAGGGAACTCAAATAGAAACATACCGCCATACATTTCATAGATGTTAACTCCAAATGCCTTTTTCCAGAGTGTTGATGACCATCTTCTTATCTCAGGCAAAGTTGGCTTTTCCTACATCTGTCCTTCCAGATGACCAACTAGGCTTTCTAGAAGCCCATTCTTTGGTCTTCAGCATGTGTGTGGACTTCAATAATGCTAGCATTGTTCGTAATCTCTGCCTCCTTTATAGTCTCTGATTGCCATTTACTATCCTTAATTGCCTTTGCATAAGGGTATTTGGCTTTAGTTAATTTAGGAGGTCCTGGCACTTCCATTCTTTTAGAGCATTTAATGAACCTTTCAATTTTAAATGCTATGTCATGCCATCCAGCATTCAAGGCTAATTCTGGGACCAGTATGGACCTACCCCCATTATTGATGGAAATGATACTTATAAATCTTCCATATTCATTATGTTTCCTAGTACAGAAATGCTCCGCCTCTTTTTCTGCAGTTTTCCATCTTCTGATTGTTTTCTTCTGATCGCTGGAAGCTTCACTGAGAGTGAAGCAGATCCATTCCATGTTACATCGCATGCTTGTGTGCGGTGCGAATTGGCTTCTTGTTTAGACACTCAACATTCAGCCAGCATCTATTTCATCAAACAATCTTTTGCAACAGTTTCATCATTTAATGTTGAATATTGATATATGAGCAGGGTTGTTACATAAATAACTTGGTTACTCCATCTTGTCAAAGATATCTCGATAAATACTTCACTCCCTACTCTAACAGACAGGCAGCGCTTCATATTGCTCAAAATTATGTATTCCACTAGCAAACTAAGCATGTCGATTAGATTGTCACTTTGTTAGACAAATATTTCTCTCTGACTTGATTTCTTTCTTTGTTCCTTCTTCATAACTTGCAGAACGCCCATTTTCGAGCCAACCCACAATTCAACTCTCGGCAAATTAGGGATTGACCCTCTTTCCTCCAACTTGAGGGATCACGCATCATACACAGAATCGAGCAAACAAGAAAAGCAGAGAAGAAAAAAGGACAAGATAGAAGATATTACAGATTCTAATTCCATTCAACCAAACTAAAAAATGAAGGACCTAATACTAAACTGAGTACAAAGCATGCTTGGACAAACAGAGCCATCTCAAACCATTGATCAAATATTTGTTGGAGCCTCTTATAGCCGCTGAACATTTTCAGTTGGTAGCGGCATAATGGATATTCTAAAATCATCCAAGAGGGACAACTTTGTAGTTAGATAAATCGTACTACAGTTTGTTACTTTTTGCTTAGTATAGGTAGGACACATAGTATATGTTTTTGTATTTTTTTTGTAACAAGGGAAACCCGTTGCCACTACCTTTTAGATGCGCACAGGGTAAAAAACTCACTCCTATGCAATAACTCGCAAACCACATAGGAGAGGTAAACTGCACTAGACAATAAAAACAACACTTACCTATTTGAAAAGGATTCAACTTATAATTTTCCAGTTTACAATGGCGTGCTTTTACAGCCATAGAAATCTCACAACATATTACGGGAATAACTTGGGTAGTACCCAGTTCTACTTAGGCACGACTGATCAATTGGTGGAGTATCGGGAACAATGGTGAGGAGAAGAATTGGTGGAAGATCATTCATTCTTGCATTTGGTGGAGTGTGTAAAGAAAAGAATGGCACACATTTTGAAGGCACTAGCAGTTCTATCCAAAAAATTAGGCTGAATTGTCTTAGCTTGATCTTTATTTGGTATAAACAGAATATGTGGCACGAAGTAGGACTTTGTAGATTTTTTTTTATAACAAGGGAAACCCGCAGCCGCTACCACCATTTGGATGCGCACAGGGTAAAATCTCCATTTTTATGCAATAGCTAGCAAACCACATAGGAGAGGTAACCCGTACCAGGGCTCGACCCAGAAGGCAAATCCCTTGCTTTCGCTAGCAAGGGTTTTGAACTTGAGAACTCCAACATGGAAGCTCAAACCACTGGGTCACCCCAAACGGTAGTAGGACTTAGTAGATTTAATTGGCAATGTATAATTCTATAGGGCTCTGGGCAAGAGTTTAAGCACCCTTTTGATGCTAGTAAAATTTACAACTTAGCATCTTTTTCTAGGTGGCTAAGTACTTATTGAAAATAATTGTTACTTGTCTAAAAAAATCTCATGACATACTTAAGACTACATCCAAAAGTCTTTCTACATTTCTTAAACTCATGCACAGTAAAATGCCCTCACATTAATTAAAATGATGGGAATAATATTTAAGAAGTATTCTATTCAGAGACGTTATGGATATTTACAATTAGCGATCGCACTATCCTTTTTGAAGAAAAATTTTGGCACTATCAAAGACACCTTGACCGGCATAATTGATTGTTTGACAATATTTGCCAAATATGCAGCCCATGCAAGACAAGGATGACCAAGACAATAAAGTTAAGAGATACAACTTAATATGAAAACTTGAGCATATAAAGAGTCGCTTGGGTGGAGGGACCAAGAAAATAATTGTTACATGACAAATGTAGCATTTAGTTGGTTATAAGAAAAGGAATTTCGTGATTAACTAATGTAGTGTTTGGTTGGTGGTCTTAATACCCGCATTAGGAATCTACGAATTAGTTTATGTCGGATAGAATGTGAAATAAAAACACATGTATTAGCGATACGAGGCGAAAAGAATTTAAGTTAAAACTGCACTTAAAGTACCTTAGGTAGCAATCAAGTTACCTTTTTCTCAAAAAAAAAAGTACCTTAGGTAGCAATCCCTACATTATTCACAACAGCATAAAAGTCCCTACAACATTTTATTTTATTTTTTGAAATTGATAAAAATCCATACGACATTATTCATCCCATAACAAAGCCTTCATTCTCATTTATTGTAAGAACAATTCCTACATGATAATCCCCGACATAACTAATAGAAGAAGGTGCCCTTATTGTATTGTCAGCTTGGCTCTTATGTTTGTATGTTAAACAATCAATCATCTTGACCACTGTTCACTCTCTCACCAATTGCACATGTAGACTCCATTGTTGCAATTATTCGAGCATCATTAGGAAGTATGAACGTGAAATATATGATTTCAAACCCTGAAGTCAAACTGACAATGAATTAGGCAACATATCCTATGGTGGAGTTCAAAGTTGAAAAGAAATCCTAACATTTCAAGTATCGAAACAAAATCCACAAATATCCAATCCAGTTAACCAACAATTCCAAACTCTAGTTGTGTGCTCTTCAAATTCATTGTCCTCCATGGACTCAGTCGCTGCCAAGTGGCAGAAAAAGCATTAAAAACATATAAGACAATATAAAGAATATATTTCGATTGGTTTCAGCAATGTGAAGACTTATAGTCTGTAACTTCTACATTTGGCAAGTGCTCCGTTGGGCTATGATGTCGAAAAGGCTTTTCTTCATGAATAAATGTAATTGAGAAATCATATTGTTGCCACCCAATTTTGCCATCAGCTATTTAATTAATTTTTAAACTTCTTAAATTTCAAACAATTTGAAGTTATTATTTCGAAAAAATTAAAAATACATTTGAAATCATTTTCAATGCAATTTTTCTATTTTTTCTTTAAAATATATCTCTATATATATAAAGTTTCAATTTTTGTTTTGAATAAGTATTCAGAAAGTCATGTTTACCAAAAATAGAGTTTCAATTAAGTATGTATCTTATTTCCTTTAAAATTGATCACAATTTAATAAAAGATATTTCTCTTTGAAATAATTATTTTATGTTGTCGAAGTTAAGAAGCTTAAACAATTAATTAGATTCATAATTTATCTCGTTTCCATTTCATCAAATTTGAACTAAACCAATTTGAATTAATGAAATATAAGACCAAGGGACCTTCTCCTTTTGATATCCAATTGGACCCTTAACTTGATGAGCCCAAAGATCCATTTTCAGCCCCTTTGCAATGACTCAGCCCACTATTCTTTTAAAATACCCGACCCGCTCCAGATGCATACAATACACCAAACACCCCTGCGACTTCGTTCTTGTTCTTCCAGCATCCAGCGTGAACCAGACGACCCAAACCCAGAAAACTCGTGTCTAACAGTGACCCAGCCCAGAATTGTGAGGCCCATCTCGCTGCATCATCCTCTACTGTCTCCCTTATTCTTTTTGTATGCAAATCGTACAAACGAGACAGGTGTCACGATCCTGATACCTCAATCGTCCTTCTCAAGAATCAAGCGTTAAAATCCTTTTCCCGTTGGATTAGTACTAGAATTGTACACCTTCCAGCTGTGTAACCTTATTCACTCCAGAAAATTTGAAACTTTAGTTTTTCCCACATCGATCCACACCCCTTTTTCTTCTCCATTTCCCCCCTTATAAATAGACTTCTCTTGACTGCTTATAAGGGGACGATTTTTGAGACCTGAGAGTGCGCCTAAAAGGTTTGGGAATTCTCAAGCTCAATAGTTTAAAATTGTGTGGTTGTTCGAGTTGAAGGAAGTGAATTCGTCTTCGTCAAACTCGTCGTCCAGTTTGCTGCCTGGAAGGAGGTAAATTCTTTTTTTAGCTTTGTTTAATTCCTAGTTCTTCTTTGTGTTCTGTTGTTGCATTGTTAGCATTATGTGTTATTAGCTTTGTTTTAGTTTTCAAGTGTTAGGTTTTGGTTTGACATTTTAGTAATTAATAATGTTTCTCTTGTTCCTACTGTTTTATGTACTGTTAGTTGTAAATTTTCCTAGCTTTTTTGATGTTCTATTCGTGTTGCTCTCCTGAATTGGTCTTAAATATTAATGTTCATCTTGGTCCTTATGCTTGTTCCTGCAATGATAAGCATTCGATTTCGTGTTTATACAACTGATTCATAGAAATATAAAATATATTAGTTCAGGTTCTCTGTTAAGTGTTGTTGCTTTGAAAAAAAAATTCTAGTGTTCTCTTTGGTCTTAGTGTCATTGTTCATGCTTCTTCATAATTGATATCTGTTTATTTGCTTCTAACATGTGTTTTGGTATGGTTTAGAGTACATTTCAGCAACAGTTGGTTTAAAGTGACTCCTAAAGTTATGAGCCTTTTTAGTGTTGGTTCGGAAATGTGTCTTTATTTAGCTTAAAGTCAATGTTGTTCTTGGTTGCTGCATATGCTCTCACAATTTGTTACTGTAGACTTGGGGGCTGTTTAAAGTTCTCCTTTCGTATCTGTTTGAGCCTTTATTTCGTTGGTTATGCTTGTTGTAGTTTAATTCTCTTCTCATTTAAGTTGCGTTACTACTTTGCCATGAGCATGAAGGAATTTCTTTTAGTTCAAATTTGTTTCCAGGAGACTAATTGCTATTAGCATTGGCTGTTCATTTTATCCATTTGTTGTTGTCACCTGTAAAAAATATTTCCAGTAAGCTTATGAATGTGTGTTTAGTTCCACTTAGTTGCTGACCAACTTCGGCTTACATTAAATTGTGATTTTATTGAATCTGTTTCGCATAATGAGGTAAATGTATTAGCCTATTAGGATTGATAGTTGTACTCCTTGATTTCGTTTATTTACATGTTAAACTAGTATCAACCCCCTTCTTGATTAGTTACTAATTCTTCTTTGTTTTCTTTGGATGAAATCCCCCCTTCGAGTCCATTGGACTCCACCATCTCTTGCATTGTCCTCTCATCGAGTCGATCTCCAAGCCCTTGAGAGGAAAGCTTAATATTATTGGGTTAAAAACTCAATAAGACAGCAGTAGCAGTGGTTTATAGTGGCTGGAAAATAAAAATGGGACTCAAAAGAACCCAATTTTAACTTAGCAGCATTAACAATAGTCCAAAGGGCTGGGAAATAAAAAATCGGACTTTAAAAAGTCTAATTTGAGCACAGCAGCAGCTGCCAAATAAAGGCCGAAAGTTGGGCAAAAAGCCTAGTTTTCTCTTATCTTGTTATTGTTATATTGTCTAGTTTGGTTTCTCTTTTTCTCTTATCATTGTGTGTTGTGATCGTTAACTTTTTTATTTATTTATTGTTAAGCTAGATGAATCTTTGGGAGAAATATTTTTATTTTGTTATTCAAGTTTAAATTCACAAACGCGTTTAAAGTTAGGCAATCTAAGCTTCAAGACTAACTTGAGAATTATCCATATTCTGTCATAGTCTTCAAATCAACGTTTAAGTGATTGTGTCGATTATTCGACTCAAAAATTTGACTCGGATCAATTGTTAAGTTAGAATTT
The DNA here is from genome assembly GCF_036512215.1 of Solanum lycopersicum. NCBI lineage: Eukaryota > Viridiplantae > Streptophyta > Magnoliopsida > Solanales > Solanaceae > Solanum > Solanum lycopersicum. The sequence goes on along the minus strand of NC_090811.1, from coordinate 23,380,736 downwards.
TACTTTCGTCACATTAATATTTGGATTATTTCATTATTTGGGATAATACAAATGTACAAGTATTAAAAGATTTCTCATTTTTCAAAATTAAATTAATAAATAAGATTTTTCAAGTAATCTACGTTTTCTTTTTAAAATAGCCAAACTTTTAAATCCGTCGGTAAACCACGTGATAGCGAATTCACTAAGATGCCTAAACCCTTCCTTAGAGAATTAGTTGAACCCTTACCCGATTCTGATTTATTTAAATGTTTTCTTTCAAAAAGTTCCCTTTGAAATGGTTTTCTTATTTTTTCCTAAAAAAATAAGTGGCGACTCCCTAAAATTGTAATTTTTCCAAAAACTTAACAAAATTGCCAAAGTTGCGAAATCATTTAAAAACTTTTTAGTTTCCGAAATCGGGTCGTAACACATATCATAATCAAGTAAAGGAAATTACTATTAGTCTGATCAATGCCTAAAGCAGAATCTCCAATCCCCAGCACGGTATCCCTTTCCAACAAACTAAATTAGTCTTAAATTGTGTAGGTTCGAAGTGTGGATTTCAAATTCATTTCCAAGTCTAAGCTTGACTTACTAATGTAGAGAGTTGTCAAGGATGATATCATGAACATTTCTACTCAAAAAAGTAGTTCATTACTTAATCAGAACATTGACTATACAAGAGCTGAATAGTTATCTCAGAGTGTACTGTGAAACGTACCAGCTTGCCACTTTCAGAAAACCATTTACTGAACAATGAATGTGCATTGACTTCGACCAATTGGCTCCTTGGATATCTGATTTATGAGAGTATTATTCAACAGGAATAAGAGGTCAGCAAAGTATCCAAGTGCTGAGACATCCAGTAAAGTATTAGTTTTGTACAAACCTAAAGCTAAAACGTATGGAAAGTTTTTGTGCTAATGCTTTGCATAAAGATGTCTTTCCTGTTCCTGGAGGTCCATGCAGAAGAATAATGCTACAAACAATTAGAAAATTGATCAGTGAGATAACTGGATACTGAAAGGTATTCATGATTTTCCTAAGGAGATTGGGGACATTACCCAAGTTTTAGACAGTTTATGAGGGGTATAGGTGATAGATCGTTATTATTTTTCCCTCTATACTACTGATGTAATTACTACTGAAATACACCAAAACACACCATTGGTGTATTTCTGGTTTATACTACATGTTAACCTGTTCAGAAAAAAAGACATAACTGGATACTGAATGCAGGAAAAAATAAACACAATTGAGGAAAGCTCAGTTTTGATACATCCATAAGATAATAAAGGTTATACAAAAGAGAATTGTAAGGGAGAAGAAACCACAAAATCAGGATCTGATTACTACTCTGCCCGAATACATAATTCACGTTCACAGACGTAGATTTGATCAATTTTCAGTTTACCAATGGACATTAATTTTTCAAATAAATTCTTGATCTAGAAACTAGCAAAAAATGCTATTAACTACGAATATTTACTTAAAAGTAACGAAATAGATCATGTTCAAAGAAAATATGGTTGACTCTTAGGTCAAACAAAATAGAATGTAGTTATGAGCAGCAATATTATCTGACAGCAACATGCACTCAACATGCTTCAAAATGTCTGCAATAAATCTAGTTCTTTCACAAATCTTGGCATATTTAGAAGACTACTAAAAGTTCTTTTTCTTCCCAAGAGGAAAAGATTCACAAAATATAAACAATGCATTCAGGCATAATAAAAAAAAGTTCAAAATCAAACCACTTAAGTTTAATTCTCAATTTTTTAAGTGTTAGAACTGAAATATGAACAAGAATAATATATACAATACTACTGAGAATAAAAATAGTATATAGAAGAAAAGGATTGTATTGTAGTGTCCTAGTAGGAGTAAATGCACTGTCTACAAACAGGATCTCAAAGTAATAATGTAGATACAACAATTCAATAATATGTTTCTCCTATATTTTTCACATGGTATCAGAGTCTCTACAATCTTGTTAGAGAATCAAAAAGCTTCCACCAAAAGTTGGGTCATCCTGTATCATTTCGGTGACTATTTTCTCATATCTTATTTGTGTAGCACCATCCCATCATTACGGTAACTACTTTTTCAATTTTAATATGTGTAACATCGTGTCATCTTTCCGGTGACTACTTTTTCATATTTAATTTGTGTAACACTTGTACCATCTTTATGGTGACTACTTCTTTTTCATATTTGATTTGCATAGCACCCGTGCATGCATCTCTCTAGAGTACTTTTCATATTTAATTTGTGTAGTATCGTGGATTTTTCTGAACTACTTTCTCATATCTGAATTGCATAGCACTGTGTGTCTTCCTGGTGACTCCTTAGATTTGATTTGCATACTTCTATTCGTTATTTTCTATGACTCCTCAAATCTGATTTTCATAGAGTTGTGTCACCATCCCGTCTCAACCCATATAATTTCTCCTTTTTTTCAAGTAGGGTCATACCGTCAAATAGCATATATTCGTTTCTCTCTATCTATGGTTGTCATTTTCCATTGGTCTTTTAACTAATTGGACATTAAGAAATGTTTTTTTTCATGATGATCTCGAGGAAGAAATCTATCTGGAGCAATTATCTGGTTTTGTTGCTAGGGGCAGTGTTATGAAAGGCGCTCGCCTTTCGCCTTTGGTGACAATGCGACGCAAAGCAAGGTGATGTGTCGTCGCCCATCTCCAACGAGGCGATGCGACTTTAGTAAGGAGAAAGACGACATGGCGTGAAAAGGCGATAGGCGTCACCCATTTTTTTAATTATTTCTTAAAAGGTCTGATTTAATAATTGAAAGCCAAAATGAGGGTTTCTTCGGTGTTTTTGCAAACCTTCACCTTCGCAAGACCTCTCCTCTTCTCCTCAGTTTTTCGCAAGTCGCGCGAACCCTGGAGACCGTCTTCACGAATCACGAACGTTGCTCCTTCAGCTCAGGTACAAGACCTTTTTTTTTGTTTTCTTCTTCAGTTCTTCTCTTCTTCTTATCTCCAAGTTCTTCTCTTCGTCTGCTCTGTTTTTCAATAGTGAGTGGTTGAGACTATGCTCTGTTTTCAGTGGTTGTGGTAGTGACTAGTGAACTCGCTCTGTTTTTAGTGGTAGTGATTTTGTTGTAGTGCTCACTGCAATCTACAATCTGCCAATATTTTTAAAAAAAAATTTAATCCTTAGTAATTATTTCTTCCCTACTTAATTTAGTTTTTTACACTAATCAATATAGTATTTATTTGTCCGTAAATAGTGAATTCGATGGCATCGGATGCTAACAAAATAGAGACATTTGATGGAATTATGGTACTCAAGGATCATCAACGGATTCAATTGTATGTATTTTTTGAAAAGGTACTATTAATAGTGGTATTACTCAACACAAGCAACATTTAGTGGGTGGAAACAAAATGGAAAACAATGTCCAATTTGTCCGTTAGAGTTTAGACATGAAATATAAGAAGTGAGGCAGAAGATTTGTTAATATTGATGATGATGATGATATAGATGAATATACTGAAATGATGTCTCCCTCCAAAACTTAAAAGATGTCTTCTAGCGGAAGTGCATCATCAACGGCGCGGAACGTGACGAAAGGCCCTATGAATCTCTATTTTCCACAAAAATCACAACAAAAAGGAGGCTTCAAAAAGGAAGCATATGCAGGAATTGATGAAATAAAGAAAATTATAAGAGAGAGCGGTAAGTGTTTTTGCATAATGGATGTACGATGTCGGGCTCCCATTTAATTGTGTGTTAATTACAAATCATTAAATAAATTTATTGAGGCATTAGGACAATATGGCCTCGATATGAGCCTCCTACATTCAGAAAATATTGTACAATTTGTCACTGATAATGCTAGTGAGAATGTTAAAACGGGAAGCATGATGATGGGTGCGTACCCACACATTTATTGGATTTCATTTGCTGCTCATTGCATCAACTTGATAATTGGTGACATATTCAAGATTAATCCATATGCTTCAGGCAGTTTCACTCTCCTATCCTCTAACTCAGCTTTATAGCCAATATTAAATACTCATTAGCTACAAGTACTATAATATTATTTTAACAGTTTTTAAGAAGGCCATCAAAATCCATTCTTACACTAGTCAAAGGTTGTTGTTGTTGAACTTGATAGAAAAATCATCAATCAAAGAAATTTGGTGATACCAACCAAGACAAAATTTGCAATGGCCTTCTTAACTTTGAGAGTTATGTACAACCAAAAGAAAAACTTGAGAATTCTAGTCTTCTTAACCGAATGGACCTCAAGTAAATTTGCAAAGGAAACTTTGCGGGAAAGAAGTTGTGAACCTTCTTATTTCTGACCACTTTTAGAATGATGTTGATCAGGAACTTACAGTTTGTGGTTCTTTGACAGAAGTGCTTTTTTTGGTGGATGGGGAGAAAAAACCACCAATGGGCTACATATATGAAGCAAAGGATAGAGACAAAGAAACTATTAAGCATGGCTTTGATGGAGATAAGAAGCAATGTCAGAAAGTGTGAGAAATTATTGATGCAAGCTGGTCAGACCAACTCCATCGGCCTTTGCATGATGTAGGCCATACTTTGAACCCAGGTTAAAGCTCATAACGATGGCAATATACTAGTTAGGTTATGGACGGATAATCATGCATGTGTTAAGAAGATGAACACCGATATAGCAATCCGATATAGCAATACAAGATTTACTAGTCATTCAGCATCCTAAGTACAAATGGCGGATGGACTATTTGGTTGCGATCAGGCTCAAAGAGCCAAAGACATAAGATTACCGAGTAAGGGCCCGTTTGGATGGGCTTAATAAAAGCAGCTTTAAAAAAGTACTTTTGAAAGTGCTGAAACTTATTTTTAAATTAAACAGTTATGCGTTTGGATAAAAGTGCTGAAGTTGTTATACCAAACGTGAAAAGGGAAAAATGGAAAAAAGATATGTTAGGGTTATATGGGTAATTTGGAGATTGTATAAAAATATTAAGAGCAAAAAGATAAAAATGTGGTCAACTTAAAACAACTTATAAAGCTTAAAAAAAAACACCCCTACCCCAGCTTTTAACTTTTGGCTTAAAATAAGTTTTTTTTAACTTAAAATAAGTTATTTTGAGTATTGCTAAACAGTTAAATAAGTCAAAAACCAGCTTTTAAGTCAGTTTGATCAGCTTTTAAGCTGAGCCAAACAGGCTCTAAGTGAGTTGATTTAGCTCTTTATAGTTTATACTTTATACTATCACTTTACTTAAATTATTTGACTTATTATACTCATTAACCTTTAAATTTATTTTTTATAGTTGAATGGTGGTCAATATTTGGTAATCAAACTTCAGACTTGCAAATGTTTGCCATGAAAGTATCAAGACTAACTTGTAGATCATCCGAATGTGAGCAAAATCAGAATGTAAGAAGGATATTTTATATCCTAATTTCCATATCATATTTTTATTAGTATCTATTAGTTAATATCTATAACTTATGCGCAAATTCATTCCAAAAAAGAGAAATAGGCTCGCGCTATCGCGTCTCAATGATCTACGGTACATTAAGGGGCCATTTGGTTAGTGGTAGAATTATGCAGGTATTAGTTGTAGGTATTAGTTATGTAGGAATAAGTTATGCAGGTATTAGTTATGTAGGAATAAGTAATGCAGGTATTAGTTATGTAAGTATTATTAGTTATATAAGTAATAGTTATGCAGGTATAAGTTATGTAGGTATTAGTCATGCAGTTATTATTTATGTAGGATTTGGTTATGTAAAATTACAATACATAAATTATTTCTTATTTAATATTTAATTTGTTTTGAATTAATTTTTTTTTTAAATGTGAAATTTGTAAAATCTAAAAAAATGCTACTTCATAAACAAGCTAGAAAGCAAAGACGTATATCACCACTAACCAAAAACTACTATGATGCAGCAATAATAAAATGTTAGTTGGGGATAAAATGACAAAACCATAAACATGACGAATATTTACAGCTTAATCGACCTCCTCAATTTTGTAAATTAATTAATAAAACACTATTTACAAGTAAACAAATTAGGGGTAAACATGTAATTTTTTATTTTAAGGTCTAACTCCATCACTGGCCCCCTAAAGTTGGCACTAACTTTCACTTAGACACCTCAACTAGGCTTTGTCCATTTTAGACACTCATTGTGTCATGTCAGCCAAAAGTGTCAAAATAATAGAGAGGTACATGACATGAGGTGTCTAAAATGAACAAAGTCTAGTTGGCGTGTCTAAGTGAAAATTAGTGCCAATTTTAGGGGGCCACCAATGGGTTAGGCCTTATTTTGATTCATCTATAACTAATACCCACGTAACTTACTCCACGTTCTACCATGCATAAGATTATACATAAATTCTAAGTTATGTGAGTATTAGTTATGTAGAATTACTAAAACACAACCAAACACGGTACAAAATCAATACATGAATAACTTTAATACAACATTTGGAACTTACCAACCAAACATGGTATACAATTAATACATGCATAACTTTTGTTCAATTTACAAACCAAACAATGTGTAAAATTAATACATGAATAACTTGGTTATTCATGTATTAGATGGACGCTTACATAGTAACCAAACAGCTCCTAAGTACAATAAAAGGCTTAAGTCATCGATGGCACATTAAAGTTGTCCGCATAATTCATTTAGACACCTCAACTAAGACTAGTACCTATTGAATACTTTCACCTATTCAAAATTATTCCTATTAGGCATATTTTTTAAAATCATCAAAAAATATGAAGAGTGTGTGATACACTTGCGTTGACGTGGCAAATAACTAATTAAAAATGACATGTGGCACTGGAACCCCAAAATTGTAAAAAAATAAAATTTTATTTAAAATTATTTCAAACACATTTTATATCTAGTTTTTAAAAAAAAAATAATGAAATGTCAACCTATTCTAAGAACCCAACCCTCTTTCATCTTCATCTTCATCTTCATCTTCATCTTCCTCTCAAAACATATTTGTTCTCAAATCACAAAAACTAATTTCTTATCAACTAACTTGAAGATTATTTTTCCTATTTTAAAAACAAAAAGATACATTTTCATACTAAGAGTGAAGAAGAAAGAAAATTTTGCCGGCGGTTATTCATTTCTACATCAATGACAAAAAACAAAATTGATAGCTCAAAAATCAATTCTTTCAAATTTTGGAATATCATTTTTGATAAATTTTATGATTATATATTTCAACTTGAGTAAAACTATTTGTTCGAAAATTGTGATAAAAGATATCGGCTAACATTTTTATACTAGAAATCATTTATCTTCTTTCTTCTCTTCTTCATATTTGTTCCATTGTTTTTATGAGTTTTGCAACAAATCATTCAAAATAAAGTCTTTCTTTCAAATCTGCGTATGATTTCTTCATAGTTGATTTTCATGTATCTTCAGATTTGGAAGAAATTTTTTTTATAGATATAAAAAGAGAGAAACAATGTTGGAGCTAAAATGGAGAAGTTTTGCAAACTAAATTTTGAAGAAAATGAGTAGTAGAGGGTGGGGTGCTCTTCTTTTTTGAAAAAAGTGTAAATAAAAGAAGAAAAAGTTTTTAAGTTAATTATAGTGTCAAGTGTCAATAAAAGAAGAAAAAATGAAAAAAAAATAATTAAAAAACGCTATTTTGAACTTTTTCACGGAAGTGCAAAACACATTTTTTGCCATATCAGCATTTTGTGTTGAATAGGTACATGTTCTGAACAATTTAGGTGTTCATAGGTACAAGTCCTAGTTAAGGTGTCTAAATAAATTATGTGGACAAGTTTAAGGGGCTGTTGATGACTTATCGAACATTGAAACGTCATTATAATGCTTGTGATAACATTGATCCAATTCTCTTGGATAATATTGATGAGTCAAATGAATGGTTAGTTGGATGCCCCCGAAGATCAAGAAGATGAACTAGTATACAAGGAAGGTGATCTTACTTGGGGTAGTGTTGCTACCGCAATTGGAGCTGACGAGAGTATCCATCATCTTAGGGGATTTTCTTCAAGATCAAGAGCACTTGACAAGGGCAAAGGAGTACAAACTACATTAACAAGTTCAAGTAGGACTTGGACACTAATTGATGAAAAATCCGAGGAGAAAAAGACAAGGAAGGCAAATCAAGGATGCAACACTCATTGCTAGTGAATGTATTGACTCAAGAATAAGGATGAGCCTCTAGTCTAATATGCAAATTGGATATTCCGGATGTCTATGACCACATGAATTGGTCTTTCCTTCTGAATGCTCTCAGACAAATGGGATATGGTAGCAAATAGATATGTTAAAGAATAACAAAAATCTAAAATTGATGGTTAATGAGATGGTGGACTCCTTATAAGGCTTGGGCTATCTTCTTTCTCTTGAGCTAGCTTTAGGGGTGTGATTAGGTCTAAGACCTAATTTAACATGGTATCAGAGCAAGCTGAGGTTTGAAATCGAATCTTATTGCCACCCAATCAAAAAGAATTTACACGTGCTTGATCATAAAAAAACAGGTCTGCACGTAGAAAGGTGTGTTGACAATATAATTAAATAATAAAAGTGTGTTCTCTCTAACAACTTAAGCTTCTAGATGAGATGGTCACACACTTCATCATGAGACCCCCAAAAATCAAAATTGTTCACACACCAGATAGTAAGCACTGGGCGTGAGGTGGGGTGTTAAAGAATAACAAAAGTCTCACATCGATGGTTAATGAGATAGGTGGACTCCTTATAAGGCTTAGGCAATCCTCCTCTCTTAGAGCTAGCTTTTGGGGTATTAGTTAGGCCTAAGACCTTATTTAACATGATAAAATGGATTAAGGTATGTATAAAAACAGTCAAGTTTACTATCCTTGTGAATGGAGAAGCCCTCGGCTTTTTTAAAATTAGAAAGAGGGTTGAGACAGGGTGTTCCTCTCTCTACTATCTTATTAGTTTTGGCAATGGAAGGCTCTGATAGTATGAGGAGGATTGCAACACAAAACAGATGGATTAGAGACTTTTAGGGCGGAGATAGAGTATGGGAAGAAAAAGAAGTGTGCCATATGCTCTATACGGATGACACTATCATCTTTTGTGAACCTACAACATGACAAATTCGCTACATTAGAGTGATTTTGGTTTCATTTGAAGCATTGAAAAGTAAACTGGGGAAAAGTAGTCTAATAAATGAGGTCCCTCAGATCCAGCAACTAGCAAATATATTGGGATGCAGAGTGGAGCATTTTCCTACAATATATCTGGCATGCCCCTGGGTAGCAAACACAAAACAACGGAGATATGGAATGGTATTCTTGTGAAGACTTGAAAAAAACTTGCTAGATGGAAGGCACAATACCTATCCCTAGGTGATAGATTGATCCTCATAAATTCTGTTCTGGACTCTTTGTCAACCTATGTCATGCCTTTATTTCTAATCCATGCAGAGGTGGTGAGAAAACTAGACAAGCTTAGAAGAAACTTTCAGTGGAAATCAATAAAAAGGGAAAGGGTTATAACTTAGTCAACTAGAAGAATGTACTTCTTAGCAAAGACAGAGGGGGTATATGGATCAAAAATTTGAGGTTGCAAAACGAAAGTCTTTTTATAAAATGGTTGTAGAGTTACAGTGAGGAAGATGTCGCTCTTAAAAGGAGGTTATAGTAGCAAAATATGGAGAACTAAACCCCTAGTGTATAGAAATCACCTGAACCATATGGGGTGGGGGTATGGAGGACAATCAGGGACCTATAGTCACAAATGAAAGGAAATATGTATATCAAGGTGGGTAATGGAAACAAAACTAAATTTTGGAAAGATGTCTTGATAGACCGAACCTCTCTTAGGGAACTTTTTCCCACATTTATTTCTACTCCATGAGAACCTTAATGCTAGAGTTAGTGATTGTTGGACAGAACAGGGATGGGACATATCATTAAGAAGACTACTTGATAATTGGGAGGTGGAGTGGCAGCGCTACTGGGAAAACTAGTTGGAATGATTATAACTACAACAACAGACAAGATCCTGTGGAAACATAGTAAGGATGGAGTCTTCTTAGTCAACAATGCCTACAAAAGAGGACTAAAGGGGATGACAGGGGACCAAAATATAATTGGAATTACTTTTAGAAGAGTGACAATCCTACAAAAGTAAAGTGTTTAACCTGATTAGTGATAAATAGACCATGTTTAACAGAAAAAGATATACTGAAGAAAGGCAGGCAGGCAGTTGGTCCCTAAGTGTATTTTATGCAACTTAACAGGGAAAACAAATAACCATCTCTTCCTGCATTTTCATTTTAATGCTCAAATTTGGAAACTAGACAATGTCAAATTTGGAAACTATTTCTCAACATCACAAGCATGAACTAGACTATGTCAGAACATACATCAGATATTTTGAGTTGCTGGATTAGGAGGGGGGCAGTAAGAGTCAAAAGAGATGGTGGAAGCTAATACCATCATGTATATGGTGGTTAGTCTGGAAATAAAGAAATGAAAGATGTTTTAAAGATAGATCCAATTTCATCCACAAATTTAAATGGGATTGATAGTATCAATACTTTTTTGGTGTTAAACAGCTTTGTATAAACGATATAGATCATATTATAGATTTGATAGGAAATCTATAATTATCCCTTTTTGGAGGTAGCCATGAATACTGAAGAATTCAACCTTACCAGTTTCAAAAAAAGTCGTGATGAAGAGGATGTTGATCTTTATAAAGATATGACATTTGGGTCTAACTCAAACCCAAAAGATAGCTCACAAGGGAAGTATTGCCCAAGTTCATATAAGAAGACCACCTGTCCATTTCCTAACCAATGTGAGACTTTTACCCACTCTAACACTCCTTCAAACCCAGGCTCGACTGGAGCGTGGATCGGGAGCCCAAACGGGTATGGACCTGACATTATACCATGAAAAGATATGACACTTGGCCTAACTCAACCTCAAATGTTAGCTCATGAGGGAGAATAGCCCAAGTCCATATAATAAGATCACTAGTCCATTCCCTAATCAATGCGAGACTTTTACCCACTCCAACATTCTTCAAGATTTGGATAATCTTGAAGAATAGGCTTTTAGAGTTCTAGTATTGCTTTTGTCAATTATCTTTTGAATTATTGAGTTATTCAAATTCTAGACATTAGTATCTACTATTAGTTTTTGAATTGAAATATTTGCTAAATGCTAATATATGTTATTGCTACTATGATTTGGATATCTATATATGCAATTAAAATTTAAAAAGTTTGGTATTAATTAGCGCCTTAATTCAATAAGGTGAGCGCATCACTGCTCATCTCGCTTCATGGCGAGTCAGGCCCTTGTCGCCATTTGTCGTCCACAACACTGCTAGGGAGGAGTCTGGTAGTCTTCTATGTCAATTGTGTAAATCACTCTATGCACTGAAACAGTCTTCTCAAGATTCGTTTGGGAAGTCCAACTCTGTACTTTTATCACTTTGTATTTTTTCGACATTATGCATCAAATACAATATTTCATGAGAAGGCCAAGCACATTGAGATTGATTGGCATTATGCATCAAATCCAGTATTTCATGAAAAGACAAACACATTGAGATTAACTATCAATTATGTGAAGTCGAGTGATCAACTTGCAGATATCTCATCAAGTCCCTCATTGGTCCCCCTTAATTACATTGTAACAAGCTAGGTACATATGATTTGTATGCACCAACTTGCGAGGGAGTGTTAGAATAGGAATAGGAAAAAGAATAATATATACAACACTACTTAGAATAGGAATAGGAACAAAAATAGTACATAAAATCCTATTTAGAAAAGGATTGTATGTTAGTGTCCTAGTTGGAAAAGGAGCCTAATGTAGTGTCTATAAATAGGATCTCAATATTATTATTTTTTTGAGAATGGTAACAAAAATAGGATCTCAATATAATAATATAGATACAACAATTCAATGATATTTTTCTCCTATATTTCTCACACAAAGAATAACAAACAACTACTTTATAGCTAGAAATTGAATTTCTAGTCTCTATAGGAAACCCCTTCACATTTCTTGCCCATGATACTGATATTATCACCTCACTAGCCAAAAATGTGAAGGCTAGTGAAATCATCAGATTAGGCATTACTATTTCATTTTGCTCTTCTTTTTCACTATCTACAACCATCATCCCATGATTCCTTTTTTTGTTTATTTTAGCTTTGTTGTGTCTATTTGGGTAAAAGTCAGATCCCACATTTCAGAAGAAAGTCACCAACATATCAGTATCATTTCCAATCATTTTCTTCTTGGAAGAGATAAAAGTCATGATTACATTGTAGTCATTTTTCATGGAAAACATTTTCCTTCATACCGAACACACCCTAGATCTAATTATTTTTTATGAAAGGCATTTATCTTTCTTATAAGGTAAAGAATCTTACTGATTTGGCAAAACCCCTGATAAGCAAGCAGTAAAGTAAAAGCAGAGAGCCTATAGCAAACCTTTTTTACCATGGTCTTATGTGTTCAACATGCTGGTTAGAGCAGACACAGATGAAAAAAGTGAGAACTGAAAATGCACTCAAAATATAACACCATATCTAGTCAACTGTGTTATTACCACACATTGAGTCCAAATGTTAAAGCGGGCTGGTTAAATCGACAAAATGCTGATCTTTTTCAACAATGAAACTTCAGACTGTTGTCAAGTTAAAATATAACTCTCTTTATGCATACACAAAGGAGTAAGTTCTCTCTGTGAAACGCAAAGTAAACCTATAAAGCTACTAATCCGTATATTGTTTTATTAGCGCTTCTGTGATTCAAGCAAATTTTAAGCAAGCACAATGATACAGCTAGTGTGGCAACATAGAGATCGACTAAATGGCAATTTCACAATTGTTTGCTCACAATTTGAAGTGTGACCTTGTATTCTTTGCCCACATTCATAATTGCTAGAGTGCCTTGTACTCTTTGCTCACAATTTAAATTTTATTATTGTAAACTAAAGACCAGCTTCGGTCTAACAAATCTTTAAACTAATTTTTTCTTTCATTGGCACTCTAGCAACTTATTTTGTTGCTTTCTCTTATTTTCTCACCTTTGCTCTCGCACTCTTTCCTGTTTCTTGCTTACTTGAGCACACTTACAACTTAGATGGACTACCTCTTTTTATGGGTGGTAACGGAAGGATCTAGGGAGAGTATTTAGTACTCTCTTCTGGAATGTTATCAACTATCTAGTTCTAGAATTACACTTCCTACTTATTTCTAGAGTTGTTCTTTCTAAGATCTTTCTGGACTTCTCACACAACAACTTTCATTCTAGATTCTCCATTTTTTTGGAGATTAAGTTGGTGATGACTTTTAACAGTATGCAGGGCATTTTACAGAGACCTGTCTTTGCACACTACGCTACATAATCGTAATTTCCTCCAATTGCCTAGAGTACATAAAATAGAACTAAGCTTCAATGAGAACTGGTGATTGGAAATCACCAAGCAAAGAATACAAGGCACAGTAAATACCACAATCAGACACGAGGTTGACGGGCACAGCTTGACATGATAAAATATTTGTGAATTCGGTCAACAAGTTTCTTACCGATTCCAGGATACAAGGAAGGAATTTACTCTCTTTTCAGTGAAAAGCAAAGCACTTGCAGCATATCGCAACAATCTTTGCTTGAGACCAGATTCGTATATTAAGCTGTAGAAATAAAAAGATAAATCACATCTGGGTTCCTTGAAAAATCTAGGTTCTTTTCAGCCAGCAAGTGACACACCTTTCCCACATTCCATTAAATTCTTTTGCAGGAAGAATCCATTCATTAAATGTAGAAAGCTGTCCATCCCCACTTAATTCTTCACATGGTCCTTCCTCGCTAAGCTGACAAAGGAAATGTCCAATTCAAATTCAAATAGAAGAGAAGTCATAAAATTGAACAAATCAACTGTAAAAAATTAGGTGTAAAGTGTTGGCTATGCTCAATTGCTCACTCCACCTCCAATTACTCCTCGTTTCTTTTTTACTTATTTCCTCTCTTTTCTTCTTTTCAGTTGTTTACTTGGAAAAGATTTATGAACAACAAGACATCAAATAACCCTTTCATAGAAACAGTTAAATATAATGATAACTACAACAATGGAACAGATGGAACTTATGTTACATTGGGCTCAGGTAGGAGTACCAAATTCAGTTTCAATACTTGATAAAAATTTTAGCAACTTCTAGTGTTTCCTGTACAATCCTTTAGGGTTTATCTGTCCAGCTAGGGTAGGAAACAGGAATGCCAAGAGGGCTTGGGATTTTGAGTAACATAACTTTAGTAACAGAAGCAGACCTGAAATACATGAACAACTGGTTTTACTTGCCAGAATAGAAGGATATCTCGGTTCTCCAGCCAGACATCTACAAGAGCAAAAATGTGGCAGTGCATTATACCCAAGGGTAAGCTTGGTAAACATTACCTTGCTTCTTTTTGCTACACTAACGGAGTCTATAGAGACAAAAGATTATATACCTGTGTCACACACACATATGTGTAGCACATTTTCAGCAAGAAAGAGATCATCAATTGGAACTGGAATTGGACCATTCACATAGCTCATACTCCTTTTTTCCAGCATTCTGTACAAGATGATTTGCCCATATAACCAAAACATAATTTTGAATGAGATATTGAGTAACAAGAAAAGTAACTTTTAGCCATAAATGTCACCAAATAAAAGAGCATGTGCGTTAACAATTCCCAGAGAAGTCAAATGCAAAAATAACAATAGAAACTATGCTTCAACCCCAAACTAGTTAGTAGTTGGGTTGGCCATATGAGTACTCACCATCCAATTCGCTCTATTAGGGCCAATTAAAACTTGAATATTCAGTAATTGGGGGTTTTCTAACAGTAGAAGCTCACTATATTTGCTAGTCAACAAATCAAATTTGGCATTTAATTGCATGGAAACAGCCACATGGTATACACCAACTGTCCTCTTACCCCCTACGGGCCAAGGGGCACTTTGTATATACTTCAAGGGTTACTTAACTTAGATAGAAATGTTGAAAATTGCATACCTCTCAACGGATAACCTAACATCATCAATACGAGCTGTACTTGAAGGCTTCAAGCAAACTTCAACTACAATTACAAAATTGAAATGTTTCAGCTCTAAAAGATTATAAAATAATGTCAGAAATGTATAATATTGTGGAGTACCTGAAACAAGCACTTTTTCTTCAGGTAATGTGGGTGATGGCAATGGAGAAGGGTCACCGTTTTGCTCGCTGGTGTTGACTTCAGCAGCGTTGACCATGGAGATTTCCATTGGAGCACTCATTTTGTTGTGACAAATTTGGCTAAAATGTTTTTACTATAAAAATGCAGAAATGGAAAATGAAAGAAGAATTGGCAAACCCTAGGAGGAATTCTTTCTTAAAGTAAAAAGAGATCCCGGGAATGAAATATATAAACAATGTAGGATTGTTTGGTAAGAACATTTCAATTATCTTAGTTATTAGTGTATACTTGCCCGAGCATTTTGCGGTTACTTAACAAATGTCATCATAAATATTAATTGATTGAGAATTTAAAATTTTAACTTATTATAAGATAATATTGAAAGGTTTATTTGAGAATGTTAACATTTACTTATCATTTTGACGTGTTATAATAGAATAGTTATATAAATAAATCAATATATAAACTTAGTTCATTGTCTAAATAATACATTTAACTAATGCATTATTCAAAATTAAAAAATCAATATATTGCTATTTAACTAATGCATTTAATCTAAATAAGAAAAAATCAATATATTGTTGTAACACTCCAAATATTCAAGACCTAGTGTAGAGCCCACATGAGTGTCTAAGGTTTGTAACATTGTTTTAAGGTCAATAATAAAGTATAAAAGTCATTCAAGGCGTTTTAGAGTCAAAACGTCAAGAAACGGTCATGACGTCGGAGATTAGTGCAAAAGGTGCTAGTGTGTCTTAGCCTATTTCACAGGATTTTTAGGAATCGAAATTGGATGAAATTTGGTGAAAATGTGTCTAACATATATTAAAATAGGTTTAGGATTGAAACGTCTGGGTACGACTCTCCAAGGACCACCCTAGGGTGGTCCTTGGAGAGGACCCTTTCATTTTTACCCAAACCTGCCACATGAGGCAGTGCAGGCAGCAGATACCTACGCTTGCCATCGACGGGGCGTAGGTAGAACAACGGGGCGTAGGTAGAACGACAGGGTGTCGATCCCTCCGTTGTTGGACACTTAACTGTTTTCACGAAAAGGCCAAATTGCAAATTCTCTGACAAAAATTACGGACCTGTAGGACGGTTAGGGGAGCATGGGCATCGACTGCCCTAGGACCGTAGGTCGAGGTCTCGTAGACCAGCCTACAATTTTACTGTTATGTTTTAAAGACTTCATTGAATGAAGTTAGTTAGTCAGGAATTTAATTAGTGATTAGGGGGTGGTTAATTAGGTTAGTTAATTAACAATATAACCTGCCCTAAGCCTAAACACAAGTTAACACCCCAAAATTCCCAAACCCAAATTGTTCTTCCTTTTCTCTAGTTTCTCTCTCCCAAGGAAACTCCATAGAATACCAAAGTGTAAGGGTTCTAAGGCAGCAAGAAGGGTGCTTTTCTCCATCAATCTTCAACAAATAACAAGGTATGAGAACTCTTCATCTTTGGGATAAAATACGGATACTCCTTACATAACAATCGAACCTTCACAATTACAACCTGCATAAAATTCAGCCCAACCTAACAGTTCACAGTTTTCATAGCACCCAACTCATCAAAATTATTTTAACAGTGTCGTGCCTCATTTTTTCGTGAAAACGGGTTTTATGCATGACTTAACAACTGTTTTGAGATTTTTTGAGTTTAAGGAGTCGCCACCTAACGAATTAAGGCGCGTTAGGGCACCAATCTAACCTAACTAAGTCTAGGTAAGGTCAACGAGCCAGAGATCAGGTAAGATTTCAAATTACCTCGAGGGGAAGGTGTTAGGCATCCCTCAAGGTCCACAAATGTGGATCCCGACCGTATTTCATGCAATCTATGTGGGGGTTACAAGTAGCAATCAAGGTTACTTCATTATTATTTATTAATATGCTTGCTAAGTGATGACATAATATTAATGTCACGACCCAAAACGGGCCGTGAGTGGCACCCACACTTACCCTCCTATGTGAGCGAACCAACCATTCTAAACCCCAACGTTTCAAACATAATAACATAATATAATGCGGAAGACATAAACTCATTAATGAAAATCGATTAAATAACTTCTCAAAACTCAATACTTATTATTCCCAAAATCTGGAAGTCATCACCACAAGAACATCTATCCTCAAGATACTAAATCTAAGAATATCTAGGAAGCTAAAATAATAAACAGCTAGTCCATGCCGGAACTTCAAGGCATCAAGACATGAAGAAGAAGATCCAGTCCAAGCTAGAAGTATAAGCTCACCTTGAGATCCGACGTGATAAAGACTGGCTAGAGTTGCGGTTGAGTTGAAGATGATGGCACGTTTGCTGCACTTCACAAATAACAAAGAAAACAATTGCAAGTAGGGGTCAGTACAAAATACGAGTACTGAGTAGGTATCATCGGCCAACTCAAAATAGAAACCAATATATATCAGATAATATCATAAAATCAACTACAATACTCAACAGGTCGCAGCAAACAGTACAAAAATCATTGATAATAACGCCAAGTACACCCATGTGGACTCAAGCCTCCATACCATACTCATTTGGGAAATAGGTTCATTATTTTGAGTATATTAACATAATTCAAGATTCATTCTCTTTACTATCCTGGTGTCGGAACGTGACACTCCGATCCTCCTCATACTATCTTGGTGTCGGAACGTGACACCCGATCCATTAATACTATCCTGGTGCCGGAACGTGACACTTTGATCCTCCTCATACTATCCTGGTGTCGGAACGTGACATCCGATCCACTAATACTATCCTTGTGCCGGAACGTGACACCCGATCCATTAATACTATCCTGGTGCCGAAACGTGACACCCGATCCATTAATACTATCCTGGTGCCGGAACGTGACACCCGATCCATTTATACTATCCTGGTGCCGTAACGTGACACCCGATCCATTAATACTATCCTGGTGCGGGAACGTGACACCTGATCCATTAATACTATCCTGGTGACAGAACGTGACACCCGATCCATTTATACTATCCTGGTGCCGGAACGTGACACCCGATCCCCTAACCTCATTCTTTTAGTTCATCAAGCCTTCTTTTATACCAAGGCATCATCATTAACAAAGAGGTTTTTAAAGGATCAAGATTCAACAGCCTCATCATGCTTATTTTATCACAATTATATAATCAAATCATGCAAGCACACAATTAAGCATATAGAAGGGTTTACAATACTACCCAATACATATCATTCGCTATTAAGAGTTTACTACGGAATAACATAAACCATAACCTACCTCCACCGAAGAATTCGTGATCAAGCAAGCTACTTTCCCACAGCTGCGTTCTTCCTCTCTCTCAATCGATCGTTTCTCCCTCTCTCTCTCTGTTCTTTTTCTTTTTCTTATTCAAACCCTCTTTCTTTTACCCTAATTAGCATATAATTAAGTATAAAAGATGATAAAATACCCCACTACTTGTTTCAAGGTTCTCTCTTTTAACCCCCAAGTAATTAAATTATTAACATTAAACTACTAACTTTATAATTATAAGCAGGAATAGTCCAAAACGCCCCTTAAAATATTTAACAGAAATCCGACCCAGTCAGGGTCACGCAGCCTGTGACCGTCCGTCACAACTGTGACGGTCCGTCCTGCACGTCCGTCACAAAGTTCAGAGAGTTAATTCTGCGGAAGGATTTGTGACGGTCCATCGAGCCCTCAACGGTCCATCCTGCCATTTCGTCGTGAAGTTCAGAGAGTAGATCTCGGTATCCAAATTTCTAAATTTTAAGTGTTTTGGAACGAGACACCCTCGACGGTCCGTCGTGCCCATGACGGTCCGTCGTGGGATCCGTCGACCCAGACAGTGATTTTCAGAAATTAACTCTACTGCTCCAAACGACTAAACAAGTCGTTACAATAGATACCAATTTACCCATCGTTCGTCCTCGAACGATCACAAGAAGAAAAAACAAGGGCGAAAAGGAGTACCTGAATCTGTAAACAGGTGTGGGTATCTTTCTCGCATATCAGCCTCCTTCTCCCAAGTGGACTCTTCAACTGGTCGATTCTTCCATTGAACTTTGATGGATGCAATCTCCCTTGATCTCAACTTGCGAATTTCTCTATCTAGAATGGCAACAGACTCCTCCTCATAAGTCAAATTCTCATCAAGCAGAACTGAATCCCATCGAATAATGTAGTTTCCATCCCCATGGTATCTTTTCAACATAGACACATGAAATACCAGATGTACTCCTGACAGTCCTGGGGGCAAGGCTAATTCATAAGCCACCTCCCCTACTCGCTTAAGTACTTCAAATGGTCCAATATACCTTGGGCTTAACTTACCTCTTTTTCCAAATCGCATCACCCCTTTCATGGGTGAAACCTTCAGCAAGACTTGCTCACCCTCCATGAACTCCAAGTCCCTAACCTTTCGATCTGCATATTCCTTTTGCCTGCTTTGAGCCGCTAAAAGCTTTTCTTAAATAGATTTCACCTTCTCTAATGAATCCCTCAAAAGATCAGTACCCCAAGGTCTGACCTCAAATGCATCAAACCAACCAATGGGAGACCTACATCTCCTCCCATACAATGCTTCGAAAGGAGCCATATCAATACTTGAGTGATAGATATTATTGTATGAAAACTCCGCTAAGGGTAAGAAGTTATCCTAATGAACCACAAATTCTATCACACATGTACGAAGCATATCTTCCAACACCTGAATTGTTCGCTCAGACTGGCCATCGGTCTGAGGGTGAAATGCAGTACTAAGGTCCAACCTAGTACCTAATTCAGCATGCAATTTTCTCCAAAACTTAGAAGTAAACTGCGTACCTCTATCTGTATGATGGAAAGTGGAACTCCATGCAATCGAACAATTTCTGAGATGTAGAGTCTGGCTTACTTCTCTACATTGTAGGTCACCTTGACCGGGATGAAGTGAGCAGACTTAGTTAATCTGTCCACAATTACCCAAATAGAGTCAAACTTCCCCAATGTCTTTGGAAGTTCAACAACGAAGTCCATTGCAATTCTCTCCCACTTCTATTCAGGAATGGGCATTCTTTGAAGTGTTCCTCCGGGCCTCTGGTGTTCATACTTTACTTGCTGACAATTTGGACATTTGGCAACAAAATCAACACTGTCGCGCTTCATTCTACTTCACCAAAAGTGTTGCTTTAGGTCACGGTACATCTTGGTTGCACCAGGATGTATAGAATATCCGAAACTATGAGCCTTTATAAGAATAGTGTGGATTAAATCATCAACACGGGGCACATATACCCTTCCCTTAATTCTCAAAACACCTTCCTCATCCATTATTGCTTCTTTAGCCTCACCTCGCAACACCATATCCCGAATTCGGCTTAGTTTCTCATCATCAAACTGTTTTCCCTTGATCTTGTCAAGAAAAGAAGATCTCGCCTCCACACTGGCCAAAAATCCTCCCTTCTCATTTACTTCTAACCTCATAAGGTCGTTAGCTAGAGTCCGAACCTCTCTAGCCAATGGGCGTCTAGAAACTTGTAAGTGGGCTAAACTACCCATGCTCCCTGCTTTTCTACTTAAGGCGTCTGCCACAACATTAGCCTTTCCTGGGTGATACAAGATGGTAACATCATAATCCTTCAGTAGTTCCATCCACCTCCTCTGTCTCAAATTCAAATCCCTCTGAGTAAAGACATACTGTAGGCTACGATGATCCGTATAGACTTCACACTTGACCCCATATAGATAATTTCTCCATTGCTTTAATGCAAACACAACTGCGGCCGATTCCAAATCGTGGGTCGGATAGTTACGTTCATGCACCTTTAATTGCCTCGAAGCATAAGCAATTACATTCTTCTCTTGCATTAGCACTGCACCCAAACCAGAATAGGATGCATTGCAATAAACAATGAAGTTCTTAACCTCTACTGGCAAGGTAAGGATAGGTGCAGTAGTCAGCAAGGTCTTGTGTTTTTGAAAGCTTTCTTCACATTCATCCGACCATACAAATGGAACATTCTGCTTAGTCAAGTTCATCAATTGGGAAGCAATAGAAGAGAATCCCTTGACAAATCGTTGGTAGTAGCTGGCTAAACCAACAAAGCTCCTTATTTCTGACACATTAGTAGGTCTTACCCAATTTCTCACTGTTTCAATCTTAGAAGGATCCACCATCACTCCATCCTTAGAAACCACGTGCCCCAAAAAGGACACTGAATCTAGCAAAAACTCACACTTGGAGAATTTGGCATAAAGCCTTTTCTCCCTTAACACTTCCAACACAATTCTCAAATGCTCCTCATGTTCCTTCTTACTCTTGGAGTATATCGGTATATCATCAATAAATACGATCACAAAGAGATCCAGATATAGCTTAAAAATCCCATTCATCAAGCTCATGAAAGCAGCAGGGGCATTCGTAAGACCAAAAGACATTACTACAAATTCATAATGCACATACCTGGTTCGAAATGCAGTCTTAGGCACATCCATTGCCCGTATTTTCAATTGATGATAACCGGATCTCAAGTCAATCTTAGAGAAGACACAAGCACCTTGTAACTGATCGAACAAGTCATCAATGCGAGGAATGGGATACTTGTTCTTAATAGTTACCTTGTTCAACTGCCGGTAGTCTATGCACATCCGAAAACTCCCATCCTTCTTCTTCACAAATAACACTGGAGCACCCCAAGGGGATGCACTTGGTCTAATGAAACCTTTACTTAACAACTCTTGAAGTTGGGCCTTTAACTCCCTTAACTCTGCTGGAGCCATTCTATAAGGAGGTATGGAAATGGGGCGAGTGCCCGGCTCCAGATCAATGCAAAAGTCAATATCTCTATCCAGTGGCATACCAGGAAGGTCTGCAGGAAACACATCCAGAAACTCACGGACTATCGGAACCGACTCAATCGAAGGTACCTGGGTAGTATCATCCCGGAGATGTGCCAAGAAAGCTGAGCACCCTTTACTAACCATTCTCTTAGCACGAAGAAAGGAGATGATACGAACTGGAGTGGAAGTGTAGTCACCCTCCCCACACTAACGGATCTGTCCCAGGCTTGGCCAACGTTACAGTTTTAGCATTACAATCTAAGATTGCAAAATTTGGAGAAAGCCAAGTCATACCCAGAATTACATCGAAGTCAACCATTTCTAAGATAACCAAGTCTACATGAGTATTGCTCCCCACAAAAGTCACCAGACAAGACCTATATACCTTTTCAACTATCACAGACTCACCCACCAGAGTAGAAACACGAATAGGCATGTCAAGCAATTCACAATTTAAATTAAGTCCAATAGCAAATGCGGACGATACATATGAAAATGTGGAGCTAGGGTCAAATAATACAGAAGCCATACAATCACAAACCAAAAGATTACCTGTGATAACAGCATCTGATGTCTCCGCTTCCGACCGCCCAGGGAAAGCGTAACAATGGGCCCTATCACCTGTCTGCCCGTTGCCTCTACCAGGTTGCGCTGCAGTAGTTCCCATTTGTCTGTCACCCCGGCCGTTTTGGTGACCACCATTACCTCGGCCACCACGCCCTCCAGAATGACGGCCTCTTCCATGACCACCTCTACCTCTGACTATTTGAGGTCTGTAACTCTGTTTTGGACAATACCTCTTAATGTGTCCAGTCTCCCCACATCCATAACACTCTCTGGATTCAAGCATAGGTCTCTATGAGAATGACGAAGTCTGGGGGTAACCTCCAAACTGAGAGAAGTGTTGACCGGTCTGCGGTGGACCCCCAACTACAGTCTGCAGTGAAGACTGAATAGGTCGGGCTGGATAACCTCCTAAACCCTCCCTCTGGAGTAAGAACCATTAAACTCACATCCCTTACGAAACCTTTTAGATGTCGATGCCATGGTGAAGTCATCTGGCTTCACTCCTTTCTCCTTTATCACGAAGTCTACCACTTCCTGAAAGGATTTTGCTGTAGCCGCTACCTGTAAGGCTGAAATCCGCAAATATGACATCAACCCCTTCACAAAACGGCGAATCCGCTCTTGTGGATTGAAGCAAAGCTGGGTGGCATACCTGTATAATGCACGGAACTTAGCCTCATACGCAGTCACTGACATCTTGCCTTGCTCTAGGCTCAAGGTCCGGGGGATATACTTCTCCATAAATAAGCTAGAGAACGACGCCCAAGTCATAGGTGGTGCCTGTACGGGTTGACACTCAACATGTGACCGCCACCACATTTTGGCATTTTCCTGAAACTGATAGGTTACAAACTCAACGCCAAATCATTCCACTATGCCCATTTTATGTAGTAACTCATGACAATCAACTAGAAAATCGTAGGCATCCTCAGATTCAGAACCCTTGAAGACTGGAGGTTTCAATTTCAAGAACTTACTGAAAAGTTCATGCTGATCGCTTGTCATTATAGGCCCTGTAATCAAACGAGGAAACGTGCCTATTTCCAATGAGGCATCCATGCGGGGAGCCTCAGTAGCGGCCTGTCGTACTTCTGGAACCTGAGGTGCTGGTGCAGGAAACACTGGAGGTGTCTGGCCTTGATCAGTTAACCCGCTAAGATAAGCAAGAACCTGATTAATCATCTCTGGGGTAGGTTGGGGTGGTAATTCCTCATTCTGCACTTGCTCACTTTCCCCTTCCTCACCCTCTCTTACTACTTCCTCAGTCGGTGGAGGAGTCACCGCCCTAGTACTAGATGGGACAGGTGCTTGTCCTCTTCCTCTAGAGGACGTCCTCCCACAACCTCTACCACGACCCCTTGTCACTACTCCTCTTCGAGCTACAGCCCCAGTGGCTGGCTTAGACGCACCCTGTCCTGCCGGTGCTGGTGTTGGCGTAGTTGTTTCTCTAGTTCTAACCATCTGCGAAATAGAGTGAAGATGGTCAGATACCAATTTGTATCACCTAGATACCAATTGGATCCAAGTAATAGCACGAAAGAAAGAAAGAATGGAATTTTCCTAAAGTCTTATAGCCTCTCAAAGAAAAGTAAAGGCGTCCCCCTACCGTTCCTTAAGACTCTACTAGACTCGTTCTTGTGTGATGAGACCAACGAACCTAATGCTCTGATACCAAGTTTGTCACGACCCAAAACGGGCCGTGAGTGGCACCCACACTTACCCTCCTATGTGAGCGAACCAACCAATCTAAACCCTAACGTTTCAAACATAATAACATAATATAATGCGAAAGACTTAAACTCATTAATGAAAATCGATTAAATAACTTCTCAAAACTCAATACTTATTATTCCCAAAATCTGGAAGTCATCACCACAAGAACATCTATCCTCAAGATACTAAATCTAAGAATATCTAGGAAGCTAAATTAATAAACAGCTAGTCCATGCCGGAACTTCAAGTCATCAAGACATGAAGAAGAAGATCCAGTCCAAGCTAGAAGCATTAGCTCACCTTGAGATCCGACGTGATGAAGACTGGCTAGAGTTGCAGTTGAGTTGAAGACGATGTCACGTTTGCTGCACTCCACAAATAACAAAGAAAACAATTACAAGTAGGGGTCAGTACAAAATACGAGTACTGAGTAGGTATCATCGGCCAACTCAAAATAGAAACCAATATATATCAGATAATATCATAAAATCAACTACAATACTCAACAGGTTGCAGCAAACAGTACAAAAATCATTGATAATAACGCCAAGTACACCCATGAGGACTCAAGCCTCCATACCATACTCATTTGGGAAATAGGTTCATTATTTTGAGTATATTAACATAATTCAAGATTCATTCTCTTTACTATCCTGGTGTCGGAACGTGACACTCCGATCCTCCTCATACTATCCTGGTGTCGGAACGTGACACCCGATCCATTAATACTTTCCTGGTGCCGGAACGTGACACTCCGATCCTCCTCATACTATCCTGGTGTCGGAACGTGACACCCGATCCATTAATTCTATCCTGGTGCCGGAACGTGACACCCGATCCATTAATACTATCCTGGTGCCGGAACGTGACACCCGATCCATTTATACTATCTTGGTGCCGGAACGTGACACCCAATCCATTAATACTATCCTGGTGCCAGAACGTGACACCCGATCCATTAATACTATCCTGGTGCCGGAACGTGACACCCGATCCATTTATACTATCCTGGTGCCGGAACGTGACACCCGATCCCCTAACCTCATTCTTTTAGTTCATCAAACCTTCTTTTATACCAAGGCATCATCATTAACAAAGAGGTTTTTAAAGGTTCAAGATTCAACAGCCTCATCATGCTTATTTTATCACAATTATATAATCCCATCATGCAAGCACACAATTAAGCATATAGAAGGGTTTACAATACTACCCAATACATATTATTCGCTATTAAGAGTTTACTACGGAATAGCATAAACCATAACCTACCTCCACCGAAGAATTCGTGATCAAGCAAGCTACTTTCCCAAAGCTGCGTTCTTCCTCTCTCTCAATCGATCGTTTCTCCCTCTCTCTCTGTTCTTTTTCTTTTTCTTATTCAAACCCTCTTTCTTTTACCCTAATTAGCATATAATTAAGTATAAAAGATGATAAAATACCCCACTACTTGTTTCAAGGTTCTCTCTTTTAACCCCCAAGTAATTAAATTATTAACATTAAACCACTAATTTTATAATTATAAGCAGGAATAGTCCAAAACGCCCCTTAAAATATTTAACAGAAATCCGACCCAGTCAGGGTACGCAGCCTGTGACGGTCCGTCCTGCACGTCCGTCACAAAGTTCAGAGAGTTAATTCTGCAGAAGGATTTGTGACGGTCCGTCGAGCCCTCAACGGTCCGTCGTGCCATTTCGTCGTGAAGTTTAGAGAGTCGATCTCAGTACCCAAATTTCTAAATTCTAAGTGTTTTTGAACGAGACACCCTCGACGGTCCGTCGTGCCCATGACGGTTTGTCGTGGGATCCGTCGACCCAAACAGTGATTTTCAGAAATTAACTCTGCTGCTCCAAATGACTAAACAGGTCGTTATAATTAAGCAATTAATTTTTTTAAAATTTATTTTTAGTTAATATAAACATGCATGGCTAGGTGATAGAAATAAATAAATAATTAAACTCATTATTTAGTTAATTTAGCATATGAGACTATATGATATAACAAGTCAAACAAATAGCTCATATTATTATTTTAATTGATTATTTAAACAAGCTAAAAAGGTGATAGAAATAATAAACACAACAAATACTAATTAATTAAATAAAGATAAGCGAGGAGACAAAAATAGACAAATAGATAAGCCAATAAATTTCTTATTTTTTATTTTAAGCTACCCCAAATAAATAACTAAACAATTAAGATTACTTCAATTATTTATTATATGAGAATACGATCTATGTGATTAAAACATATTGACCAAATATTAAACAATTAATAAGGAGATAAACAAGAAGGCAGAATATGCACAAGCAGATATAAAAATAATTCAATTTAATTTATTATGCCGCAACAAACAAGAATAAGATGCGCGAAAATAAAGTTTTAAAAAATTGAGCAAATTTTGGATAACATTTTTATTAAAAAAATGTTTGTTTCTTTATAGGGATGATGCCACGATATTGTTAATCGCGCTCCTCCACTATAAAAACAATTTTGTTTTGAGGTCGATCTTAGAAAAAATAATAAAAGTTTATATTTTGAAGATGATTTAAAAAGGATTTAGTTTGCATATAGGCACATAAATATTTACATATAAATACACATAATCCCTTTTGAAAATCATGGGTAGGTGGTACTCTCGGGGACGCGTCGGCTTAACTTAAAAACATTGGAATTAGACCTCGTAATTCCTTTGACGTTCCCACTAACGATAAGTTAAAGGAACGTCAAAGGAATTAAAAACATTGGATTGAACAATGACCAAAAAAGCATGTTGTAAATCTTTTTTAAAAAAAACTAGTAGAGCATTAATGTAGTCAATAAAATTAAATGCAAAGATTTTACTATGAATATTTAAGAGTCAAGCAATTTAAATGTTTTTTATCTTATGTTAAAGAGCAATTATTGATTATCGGCACAATATTAGGTGATTTATTTATTTAAAAGTAGCATAAACATATGCACAACAAATTTATATATTTTATAGATATGCTGAAAAATTTATAAGCCTATCAACATGATTTTTAGGTGATCAATATGCTGAAAAATTATTAAAACATAAAAAATTATAAAAGCCTGACCGATTAACCTACTAAGATTATTAGGATTTGATTTTAACATGCAAAATTATAGAATCTAATTTTTAGAAACTCATTAACAAATATACTAAAACATTAAGCATGTTGAAAATTGGTTAGATTACAATACCTATAAACAAGAATTCTAGGTGATTAAAAGATTTAAAATCACATACCTATAGACATGATTTCTTATTTTGAAAATTACGATAAACAAGTAGCATGTACTCCCCTCCCTTTAGGTGATCCCCCAAATATTTTATTTTATATTTTTTTATATTGAGAGTTAGAGTTAGAGAGTTATAAATTATTACAAAATAACAATTATACATAAGAAATAAACCAAATAGAATCGTCTTCTCTAATCTTTCTTCTCTTGGCGACTTTTCTAAATCTTGAATCTTAAATTCAAACCTGCTAAAAGGGTAATGTGACACAAATATATAATGGTAATAAAAAAAAATTATAGTATCAGATATTCATAATAACCGATTGCTTTGACATAAACAACACATCACAATAGATAAAGAATCATCATTGTCGCACATAAAGTGAAAGGGTAATGAAACTAACTCGGATGTTTCCTTGTTGTTTCGTTTTTTTTCAACACACGGCAACATTCATAATTATGCAAAACCAAATTTAAACTATTGAAGAGGGTTAACTTATAATATAAATGTTAATTAAGAATACTAACCGGTTAAGCAGAATACAGAATCAACAATGAAGTATTAAGTAAGGTTTTCGATCCACAACAACAACACAACAATAAAGGGGCTAAAGGATGGTTCAAAGATTTACTAGAGTTCTTACTTCTTTTAAGAATAGGGAGTAATAATTAAAGTATTTCAAGAAAATCAAGGAGAGAATGAGAGAATAAAGTGTAATGAGAGAACTTGTGATAAAAGTGAATGAGTGTGTGAGTTGAGAGTTAGTGTTATTTATATAGCAAAGAGGGGAGGAGCATATAAGGAAAATAAATATTTTATCAATATACAATTTCCTTATTTTCAAGGAGAGCCAAAATCAAAAAAAATATTTTAATATTTCATTACCAAGATAAACTAGTAAGAATAAAATTAAGAAAAATTACAATATTCTCACTTAAATAAATCAGCCAAATTACATTTTAAGTTATTAAATTATTATTATTATTATTATTATTATTTTACCATATAAAGGAAGTAAGAAAAATAATTTATAAATAGGGAAAGAGACCAATAAATATCTTATTATTTTATTTTAGGAGAGCCAAACTAGTTTGGAAATATTATTTTCCTAAAATACGCAAGTAGGGATCTATATAATTTTCAAATAGAAAAAATTGGATTCAATATCATAAACAAATAAAAATCAAATAAGATAAATATCCATCACATATTACAATTTAACAGACAAATAAACAAAATGGGAGGAAATATATGGGATCCAATTATTATAACATTCTTTCTTATTCAAAAGAGCAACTAAATCCACAAAATATTTTTTTTAGCTCAATTTTTTTAACTAAATCCAATTTTACCTTACCAAAGGCCAAAATTCTGCAGATACAAATTAACTTAACATGAATTAATTAACAACCAGTCAAATCAAAATGTCTATATTATAGAAAAAATCTAACTAAAGCAATTATATTTTTACCATAATTATCAACTACGGACATATCATATTAATATTAATGGCATATACAAATTCAAGTTAACTGTAATCAATTAACAATCTCAAGGTTAATATTAGCACATGTAAAAATAGAGGAATTTAGGGAATAATAAAAAAAATGATATAGCACAATAATTTATGAGTTAGCAACTCCATCATTGATTGAACTAATCAATAGGAACATGCTAAAAAAATAAACAATGAATATTAACAAGTTTTAAAGGGAGAAAAATCATCAAATCAACATTAAGAAAAAAGAACATAAATTTTGAACAAAAAATCTCACATAGATATGCATTTTCCTAACAACCAACATGTACATTGATGGAGTTGAGAGACAAAAGATTAAATTACCTTGGATGGATCTTAACAGATCTGTCTCTTAATCAAAGACGAAATTCGAAATCCAAAAAAAAACTTGCGGGAGCTCGCTGCTGCGCAGGGGCCGCCGGTGGTGGCCTGGAGTTGCAGCTTCCTACAAAAGAAGAAGGAGAAGAGGAGGGAGAAAGGCGCCGGTCGGATGCTGTTCTCTGGTCGTTTTTCGCTTGCGTTGCTCGCCTGTGGAAGTTCACTGTTGTTCCTAGTGACTGGCCGCTGCTAGTTTGAGTTGTTGTTGCTGGTGGACTCGACTATTGGAGCTGTTGCGGTCACCGACTGGAGTTGTTGTTGCTTCCCTCGTCCCTGCCAGAAAATATTTTAATATTATTCACAGTAATTTTATAAAGTAAAAGATACTAAAATATAAAATTTTCAAGCAAAATCAACTAAAAGTTCTAAACTTTAAATAAATTTTAAAATACGTATTTAATCGAAGAGTATTCCTAAAAATGGTTAAAGGTTGGTCAAAATTGGTTGTCAACAGCTTCCCTTGGTTGATTGAGAATGAAAAATGAATTGTCAGGAAACCAATGTTGACTTAATAGCCGGTTTTGTCCGACCGACGACAAATGTCAGTGTGATCAATTGAAGCAACATAGAGTTGAAAAACGGTACGACCGAGTCTTTGGTACTAAGCCGCCTACATATCTCTGGTTATACGAGAATCATGTCATGTGTAGTTCTAGATTCAAGAGCAAACGATGCTCTTAAAAGTTGAAAGAGCGCTAAGGTATTCTGAGGACATGATATTGGCTTGAATGGATAAGATTAAAGTAGCGAGAACAGAGATGGATAAGCGAGAAAATCATGATAAAGAGACGAGAACAGAGATCGATGACACCTTCAAAATCAGAAAAGTTAAGCTTCCTTTGTAAGGCGAACAAACCTAAATGTCATTTTAAGGCGGACAAGACTAAGTGTCCTAAAAGGCTGACAAGCCTAAATGTCCTTTAAGGCGGACGAGCCTAAATGTCGCATTGTAAGGCGGACGAGCCTTAATGTCGCACTGTAAGGCGGACGAACCTAAATGTTGCATTGTAAGGCAGACGAGCCTAAATGTCGCATTATAAGGCAGGCGAGCCTAAATGTTGTTTTGTAAGGCGGACGATCCTTAATGTCAAAACAATAGGTCACAGTAGCAAGTTGAGTCTGACAATATCTCTAGAATAGCCTGAATAGTATCCTGAGTAGCCGAATGATAATGCGAGTAGCCAAGAATTTGACAGTCTTTGTTTGTAAGCATGAAGGTGGTTGTTCAAAAGGCAGTTGATTTTATCTACAATTTGTACATCTGTCACTTGTAATATAACTTAAATAAGTGATTAGAGCAAATATATCAAAATAAGCGGTAAATGTAAACATGATGCAATTCCCATGTTCACCATGAATGTTTGCCTTAAGACCTTAAAAATGATGTCATAGGCTCTGGTGTCTAGGGCCATGATACGAAAAATTTATCCTCAGGTCATGAAAATGTTGTCTGTAGGCCATGAAAATGACGTTTTTAGACTATGTCACCTTCGGATCTTGATAAACAGAAATTAAACTCTTAGGCCATGATATGATGTCTGTACGCCATGAGGATGATACCTTTATACTATGATGCCTTAGGAACATGATAAGCATAAAATAAGTCCTCAGGCCATGACATGAAGTCCGCAGGCCATGAAAGATGATGCCTTTGGAGGATGACACCTTTGGAATATAAGTAATGAGTAAAGAGAGCGTATCTTTTTTTGGCATCTATTGATACTTGTGACTTGATTTGATTTGGGAAAACGCAAACTTCAAGCACGATGCAATTTTGGGCTTATGCACAATGCAGTCTCGGGCACAATGCAATGATGCATTTATTCGGGCACATGCAATGATGCGTTTCTTCGGGCACATGCATTATCGAGCACATGCAATGATGCAATTCTTCGAGCATAATGCGATCTAGGGCATAATGTAATCATGCAAACATAGATCTCAGGCAAAGTGTAATTTCATAGTTGATTGAGGGTATGTAGTAGCTTGGACATTCGCCTTGTTGGAAGGGTCGAGTGTCTTTTGTCGGACTCAAAAATGGTATGTTGATTGTTGAAGTTGCCTTTGTATATGTACTTGTATTTTCTGCATTCAAAGAAACATAGTTAGTTTAAAGGGGGGAGGTTGATCAGTATCCATGATTTGGCACAGTGTGCTCCTTTGATGTCTGATAGAATGTTCTTCGGAGTGTTGTTGGAAATTTTGAGATCCCTTCAAAATTTCTACCCTAGTGTAGAACATCTGTTATTCTGATTTGTTGTAGTTGTAGCTTGAATGTTGAATTTTTTTGAGATTCTCTAAAAATTTCTACCCAGTCTCGATTTTCAGTAAATTTTGATATCCTCTCAAAATTCTGCCCCAGTTATTTGAGAAGAAATGCTTTTGATGGAATTTTTGAGTTTACTTAAAAATTCTGCCCCGGTATGGAGATGTGCAAGGAGAAATCTTGATATAATTTTTGAGGACCTCTCAAAAATTCTGCCCCATTTATCAATAGAAGGGGAAAATGAAGGTTTTATTTATGATAAGACCGAACCCCCATAGGAGGAGCGCCTACGTATCCCCTCTTAAATGGGAATCAAGTCCGACGTAGTTCAAAATTACAAAAAGTATAAGCAAGATATTAAGAACATTCTTGAGTAGAAATTGAATGGTAGATTTTCGCCAACTTTATTTGCCCATATGTTATCGTGGGTGTCCGAACATGAACTTAAATGGCGCAAGCCTTATTTGGGAAACTGAATCAAGTAGACTTTGATACGTTCACATTTGAACTTTCTTTGTTGCAAAGTCCTCCAAGAATATGGACTTAGTATCAATCAGTTGTTCAATCTTATCTTTCAGAATTGTATGTCCTTCCATTCCCGAATGATAAGCATAAACCTTAGAGGGTTCAATCCAAGATGCGCGCGTAGTCATCCTTATTTCATTAATAGGAGCGATGTGACCAACAATCCTCAACTTTTCATAAAGTTGTCCTATAGGCTCAGTCATAGGAGTATAAATTTTGTCAAGTCTCTCCTCAACCTTGAAGAGGTTTTTGCGGATATGCGGTCGAGTGACGACTTTGGCAATGTGACTAGGATATGTTGGTTGTTGATATGGACGAGGAGGCCTTTGGTACGGAGACATTTGATGTGGAAGGATTGGAAATTATATGAGAGGCGCATGATGCCAAGGAACTTGGTGCAGAGGTGTTTCATATCGAGGAACTTGTATGCCAGGATTTTGCGGGTATGAAACAAGATGTTGAGGTTTAGGTTCATATGTATGATGTTGCGGAGGATATGGGTGATTATGAAAGTGGATGTTCTTTGGAGGCATTTGAATGGAGCTTGGTTGACTTTGAGAGGTAGAGTAATCTTGAGGAGGATTATTTTGGAGAGTGACTTGACTTGCGAAAGGTGACATATCCATGTTTATCTCCAAAGTGGGATTGGCGGATAATAACAACTTTTCCCACTCGCTCATGTCCAACACCTCTTCTTCTAACTTATTTATTTTCTGCTCAAGGCTTGATACCAACTCGTCCTGAAAGACACTTAATTTCAATAGTTTTGCACATAACCTTAGCATTAGTCGCTTTCACTTTTCCTTTGTGATTCTGAGTCGAAAGAGAAGGAAGTGAACCCTTTGATCTTGTGTGGTAAACCATGGTCTATATATCAACCATTGGGGAAGGGTAAAGAAAATAAAAAATAAAATCAAAACAAAGCCCAAGTTAGAACATTGCATAAAATGGGATATCAAACACATTATTTTAAGATAAAGCCCTAAATGCAAAGGAGCCTCGTTGAGCCAGAGGTAGGCCTAAGTGACACATAAGTGACGCACAATAATTAATTCAAGCCTTATTTGCCAATTGGAGTTTAGATTAGAAGAAAAAAAACTTTTATTTATTATAAAATTCGAAGAATACATCATAATTGAAAAGCAAAACTGAAATAAACTAACATAACAGGGATAACATGGGGGAAATCATCCTAAATTCTGAAATCTTGGAGGTATCGACTCCAAGAGTTTGGCGCCAATTGAGCTCTTGTAATGGGAGGAACTTCTTGTCTCATGTTTAGCACACTCTATGCCCATATGTTTTCCATTTCATCGGCAAGCCCATGGTATCCTTCTCCACTTGATATTGGGACTTCAGACTATATCAAGATCCATATGCAGTACTCACGCGTGCATAAAGCCTGTCGTGCACCAATAGGAATGGTCAACACACACTCCCATTGTCAAAGTATGTTGTGGACTTATGGTTTATCTAGTCCAAACTCATACTTAAATAGCTCATGATTTGAGTTTTCCCAAATCGGCGAAGTAGTCGAAGAGGCGCATATGGTTGGACACCTTTTAAGCCAATAAGCTCAATGAAGTATCGTTCGTCCCCTTTTACTATGAAATTAGGTGTGAAAAACTAATGAAGCTTCCACTGAATTCGGTGGCTCTCAAGCTCAGTCAGACATTCTGCCAGTCCACAAATCCTACAGGTGCGGCAAAACGTGTCAACCATCTTGGATGGTTATCAATCTTGTTGAATTGACCAAGATAGTTATCTACCACGTTAGAGCGCTTGTGGAAGTGATTGATATCCCATAGTTGAAGTAGAAGGTTGCATCTCTTGAAGAACATTCTACCATCAACACATGCTGACAAACTGCTCATTATCTCCGCCAGGATCATGGGCACTATGGTTTTCCTAGGCTCGCCCCCTCTTTGAGATAGGTCTCGAACCACGTACCTTAGACATGTGTCGATTTTTCCCCTTAATTTAGAAAAAAACCAAGGATTCCAATAATACGATGGTAAAGGCATCCAGGAGATACTTTTCCCATTCTTCAATGGAGCACTCAAATTCATAGCCATAAATGTAGTAGTCATCATCTCAGTCGAATCGTGAGTATAAGAAGTCTAAATGAGTCCACCCAAGGTCTAAAGAAGTCCAGGTTGGATTAGACTCCATCCCCATACTTTTAAGAAATTCCCTTGATGATGACTTATAAGGTACCATCATTTGACACTCATGGTATGGAAGGTCGATGAAACCACTAATTTCTTCAATTGTTGGTGTCAAGTTGAAATCTGTAAACTTGAACACCATCCTCACAGGGTCCCAAAACTCTAGTAGTGCCCTAGTCAGGTGAGGGTTTGGTGTGACAAAGATAAGAATTGTGAGTCCACCCAACAATTGATGAATCTGACTTTTCCTATCTCTCCTTATATCCACCCCACCAGGTCTTAAGTCTCTAACTCAAAACTGTCACCATTTGAGGGTTTGGGGGTTCATATTCATCCATGACTCTGCAAATAAAACAATAAACAAATTCTAAACTCCATTTTGACAAACTGGCTTGATTTAATTATTATGATCACGTTGACACATAAGTATGCAATTTATCTAAAGGGTGTTCGGGCCCTTTAGACGAGAGGGTGGCTACTAATTATGTGGATTGACACCAAGGGTCAAACCAGCTAGGGTTTATGCAACATGTATGACCTAACAAGGACTTCGAAGAGTTTGCTTGACACGGACTTAAAAGGGATTCTATGTGATAGGTGATATACCGTGGTTTCACGATATTATTAATACCTTTTCCTTAAGTTTAGTGTGTCCAAGAGCCTTTTTGTGCTAATTTTTATATAAGTTTCTCGTTATTTGCAGGAAATCTTTCTAAAATATGAATGCGGAGGTTTTTGAGCAAGAAATACAGAAAAGTACCACCTGGAGCTTGTGACGGTCCGTCATGCTCGTGACGGTCCGTAGGTGGCATCGTAGTGCAACTGATGAAGGAAGATGAGGAAGTCTGACCAAGTGTGGGGTTACGAAAAGCATGACAGACCATCGTAGCCATAACGGTCCGTCCTGCTAGTTCGTCATGAAGATCAGAGAAGTAGTGCAGTACCCAAATTCCAAGAGTTCAAGTGTTTTGGAATGGAGACCTTCGACGGACCGTTGTGCCTGTGACGATCCATCATACCTGCCGTCAAGGGTAATGAAGAGAGCAGCAGAAGAAATTGCACAAGTATGGGACGACTGAGTCCATGACGGTCCGTCGTGATCATGACGGTCCGTCATGAGGTCCGTCGATCCAGCCGCGTTTTGACAGATTTCCAGCAAATAGAGTCCTTAAATAATTAGTTTTTTTTTATAAATAGTTTGAAAAACCTTGTTTTTGAGGTTAGACCTTTGATTATTTTTAGACTCTTGAATATTTTTAGACTCTTTGTTAGACTTTTTGTGATTACTATTACACTTCTGAAGAATCTTTAATCTTCAATTAATTTTAGCAATTGATTGTTGGTGATTTTGGTTGATTAATGAAGTGAACTTCTGGATTTTACTCTTTCTCATTGAAGTAAGTACATGAATTCTTATATGATATATTTGAATATTGTGATTATGAATATGGGTACTAAACTCCATAACTAGGGTTATGGGAACCATAAGCAAATAATGAGGTAAAACCTAACTAAAATAACAATTCTAGAATAGTGTCTTGCATGTATTGATAATTCTTTCGCTTAGAAGTCTTTTTAACTAATGGCCAACGTGAGAACTTGCCTTAATGCTACTTGCCGGACCAAGGAGGTAGATAATATTAAAATAATTATCAACATAGATTTAGTGTATACTATCTAATAGACTAATATTGATTGGTACGTGGTAATGACTTAGTCAAATATCAAATATGATGCTTAATATGAGGTAAAGGTAAGGGTTAGTATAGCAACACACGTAGACGGACCAAGGTGCGGAGTGATATTTTCTAGATGCCGGACCAAGGATTTAGAAAACTTATCACTTTGCATGCAAGATACTAAGAAAGAGTTGTTATAGTTAGAATTATCAAGCTATGAACCTGTGGGGAACACGTAAACCCTAGTTACCTTTATTAATTGATTAAAATCCAACATTTGAAGCCGTTAGTTTTAATTTCGCTAGTTATTTTCATTTATTTATAAATAAAAAACCCTTTTTATCATTTTTGCTTTCCAAAGAAGTAATTGACTGAACAATAGTAATAATAGATTGAAGTTAAGTCTAAACTATTTTCCTCGTGGGAATGATCCCAACCTCACTAGTTGGGTTATTTACTTGACACGACCGCTTTACTTCTTATTTGAGAAGTAAGTTTGAGCGTATCAAATTTTGGCGCCGCTGCCGGGGAAAATAGTTTTAGATTAACTTAAACTTATTACTATAGTTTAGTTGATATTTTCTTGATTTTACTTTTTATTGTTTTTGATTCTTGCAGAACCATCTTCCTTGTATGCCAAATACACGGAGAGGAACAGAACCCTTGTTTCGCTACGATCACGAGTTAGAGCGTACACTATGCAACATGAATCGCAACTTGGGAATTAATGATGAAGGTCCAAACCAGAACATCCTAGCTCCGGTTGATGTTCATGATCAGTTGTTACCCGATGCTCCGGGTGAACACCAACAAAGGGGATAAAATCCCGCTCCACGTCCCCAAGAATACTACTGAGGCTATGACAATATAGCAGACTCCAATGGGCCACTTGTCTTGCCTCCTCTACCACCAGGCCACACCTTCGTGGTAACTATTAGCCTGATGCAAATGCTCACTGCCAGAGGTTTGTTTTCAGGGCTACCTTCTGAGGATCTACATGCTTATATATCTAAGGTAAGGGCAGTGTGTAAAAGCTGTGTAGGGAGGCCTGAATTGGAGTTGGATGTAATAGGGTTAAGAGTGTTTCCTCCCTCACTGACGGGAGAGGCTGCTATATGGTTCACTGAGCTCCCTTACAACTCAATTTTCACTTGGAACCAACTAAGGGACGTTTTCTTAGCACGCTACTATCCTGTCTCCAAAAAACTAAACCACAAATACAGAGTGAACAACTTTGTGGCACTACCAGGAGAGTCAGTTAGTAGTTCTTGGGATAGATTCACCTCATTTTTTAGAAGTGTCCCAAATCACCGTATAAATGATGAGTCATTGAAGGAATACTTCTATCAGGGACAGGATGATAATAATAAAGCGGTGTTGGATACTACAACAGGTGGTTCTTATGGGAAGTGTCCTTATGCTGAGATTGCTGAAAAATTAGAGAAAATCTCTCGGAACAATAAAGCTTGGAAATCTAGGAAGTCAGATATCGGGAGAAATACCTTCGCAGTGCAGTCTACTCACAACCCAGCCACAAATGAGATTTGTGAAGAATTGGCTCAGATGAGAACTGAGCTTGGGTAGGTACTAAAACATATTACTGGGGGTGCAGAAAAAATAAATGCAGTTAACTACTTGTCTAAACCACCACCACCTAATGATGAATGCTATTATGTGGAGGATTCCTATGCAGTAAATGAGCAGACGGGGGGTTTCCGCCCGAGTGCCCAAGGTTCTAATCAGGAGAATTGGCGCCAAGGTCAAGGGAACCAAGGTCGGAACTATTGTAACTATAATCGTGATGGTCATTATGTCCGAGATGGAAACTACAACCGCGACAACAACTTCAACAGGGGTAACTACGGTAACAGAAATGATAGGAATGGGCCCTATGTCCCTCCTCAAAATATGAGCACATTAAAGAGTTAAGGAGTCATTTAGCGGGTATTGGGAAAAAAGTCGATACACATGCAATATCAATTAAGCAGATTGAGTTGCAAATGGCCCAATTATTTGCAACTGTGAACACACGGCAACCGGGCACTTTTCCTAGCAACACTGTCTAAAATCTGAAAAATGATGCACACTGCATGGCAATCATGACTCGGGGTGGTAAGCAAACCATTTACCAACCTATGTCGTCTAATGAGGAAAATGTGAGAAAGGATAATGATAAGGTGGTAGAGGGTAGTGGTGAAGCAGAAGATAGCACCGAAAAAGACTCGGGTGCGTTCACTATTCCTTGTACAGTCAGGTCATTATATTTTGCGAAAGCATTATATGTTGTGGGGGAAAGCATAAATCTCATGCCCCTCTCGATTTATAAGAGGTTGGGTTTGGGTGATCCAAAGCCCACTGCGATGCGGCTACTGATGGCTGATTGAACAGTGAAAAAGCCTATAGGGATACTCCACGATGTGCTAGTAAAAGTGGAGTCGTTCATATTTTTGGCAGATTTTGTTATTCTTGATTGTGAAGTCGATTTTGAAGTGCCTATTATTCTTGGGAGGCCATTCCTTGCTACGGGTAGAGCCTTTGTTGATATGGAAAAGGGGCAGATGAAATTTTGGTTGAACAATGAAGAAGCGACCTTCAACATTTGTAGGTCCATGAGGCAGAGTGGTGAGCTCTAATCGGTATCTGTCATATCCCACAAAGAAAAGATGAAGAAGGATAATGAACTAAAAAGTGAAAAACGAGAGTATATGGTTGGTGATTTGGTGCTTTTAGACAATTTTAGGTTGTGTTTGCTTCCGGGCAAGCTCAAGTCCAAACGGACTGACCCTTACTTGGTTACCCAAGTATTTCCTCATGGAGCAGTTGAGTTAGAAACCAAGGAGGGAGTGCGACTTAAGGTGAATGGAGAACGAATAAAACTCTATTTTGGGCATACTGCATTGGTGAATGAAGTGATAGGGGCATACCATCTTGATGAAGGCTGAGTAATCAAGTGCCCTCAGTCGTGCCACGACGTTAAATCAGGCGCTTGTTGGGAACAACCCAATACTTATAGTTATTCTTTCTGGTAATGGTAGCATTTTCTACTAATGAGTTTTAAATTTGCAGGCACATCACCATGAAATTCTGCAGAAAATTACTCTGCAGAAGTCACTAACGGATACAGCGACGGACCGTTGTGCATGTGACGGACTGTCGCATGAATCCGTTGTGCCAGGTACGTCTTTTTGTTATTTTCAAACTAGGGAACACGCGACGGAACCAATGACGTACCGTTACAACAGAGACAGATCGTCATTGGGGAATCGTCGCTTCATTAATGAAGCGTACCCGACCCGACCCGACTGGGTTTTTAAAAATTCAACATTTAAAACCCCCACCCCTTCATTTTACCCCATTCTTTCACTCTTTCTCCCATTTCCCTCCCTTTTCAATTTCCAAAGATCATAACCCCTCTCTCTTACAAACGATCATTTTCTCCAAATTCCTAAAATTCATCATCTACTAGTCGGAGCTGCTGTTGTGGGTCTCTACTTGATCACCGAGTACCTTTCTCTCTTGTTTTTCTCAAATTCTCAGGTATGTGTCTCTAATTTCTACTCATTTATATTGCATTTTTGTTTATCAATTAGTATTAGCCTAGTTCTTCTTGATAGGTTCATTCTTTAATAAAATTCTGTCTGACCTAGGTTTAAAATCCTCGAAATTGCTGTGTTAAAACTCTAGAAATAGGTGCTTTAGCATTGCTAGTTTACTAGGTATTTGGGTTAGACAAATGTAGGTTAAAACACTACCAATAGATTTGGTCATAGGGGATGAATGGGGCATCCCCAGTTCTGTCACTGAGTTACAGATCGAGACCCCGATGACGGAACGTCGTACCCAGGACGGACCGTCATTGGGTCCGTTCCAACAATCCTAACACCCCACTGTCGAATTTTCTCCAAGTGTCCACCAACGGCCACATGAGACGGACCGTCATTCCCACGATGGTCCGTCATGCACAACCGTTCTGGTTGTTAGAGACCCTATTCCTAAGGGTCTCTCACTTTTTCTAAGTGTCCTCCAACGGACACATGCGACGGACCATCATTCCCACGACGGTCCATCGTGCATAATCGTTCTAGTTGTCAGAGACCCTGTTTCCAAGGGTCTCTCTCTATTTTTCTAAGTGTCCTCAAACGGACAACTTCGACGGACCATCATACTCATGACGGTCCCTCCTGCATAACCGTTATGACTGTTAGAGACCCCTCTCTTAAGGGTCTCCATACTTTTTATGAGTGTCCTCTTACGGACAACTATGATGGACCGTCGTACTTGTGACGGTCCGTTCTGCATATGCCGTGATACTTGTCAGAGACTCTCCTTCAGGGTTCTCCATATAAACAAAGTCTAAGTAAGACACAATGGACACCATGACGGTCCATCATACTCACAACGAGCCGTCACCTAGCCCGTCGTGTTTCACTGTTACTATAGAAATGTCATTACATCTTAACTCTTTTGCTTATTTTGTGTGGTTTTGCTTGTCTTGTTTGCTCCCTCTAGTACTAGTATTGATCCTTTAAAGTAACTATCTATTATGGCACCAAAACAAGATTGAGCTTACGCACGCGGGCGATCGAAGTCTGTTGCCCTGTCTGCCCGCCTGGTCATTGGCTCTGATGATAAGCGTGACCCCAAGTACGTGCCCCCAGGCACTTCGACCCCATCCCGAGCTGCACGTGCTGCAAAAGCCATACCCAAAAAGATGGCAACCGACGTAGTCACTGCCTCCCAGTCTGATGAGGAGCGCACACTGACCAGCACACCTTCTGGGTCAGCAACTAATGAAAAAAGAGCGTCTGGCTCCTTAGGAGTGTCGTGGGGGGAGGAAGCCTCCGGATCTGCTGAGGTTTCCGCACCCGCCACCGCTGCAGAGTCTTCCTTGTTTGATGAGGCTGACAGTTCAGAATCCACACTCAGTTCACCAACTCGTGCTCTCACCCCGGTCAGTGACCAGCCCAACCGGTGGTCGATGGGCAGTATCAAGTCTATTCTGATGCAAAGTTCTTGAATGACAAAGGAGTCATGACTCGAACACTTACATTGGAGCAGAGGGTCCTTACGGGAAGTCTCCCGACGATGCCAAGGATCCATAATCTCTTCACCAGACATCGACTGGAGTGGACAACGCTTCCGTTGGGACGTTATAGTGAAGAGTTGGTCCAAGAGTTCTACGCCTCCTACGTAGCGACTCTCAGATCACAGATTGATAGGCTGGCTGCCCCCGCTAAAAAGGCCCCACTGAAGCAGGTCTGAGTACGTGGCATTCAGGTTGATATCTCCCTGCCTGCCATCCGCCGGTATCTATACAGCGAGAATATTAATGCCAATCGAACCCCTCTCACCGCCGAGTTTGACTACCGATTACAGATTGTCAAAGATGGCCAATTCCTGCGTGAGCCATCGCTGAGAGAGACCACCAAGAGGTGGATGACCCTGCATTTGTCCGTTGATGGAGAGGGTACTGACTGGGTGACTGAGCCGAAGGGATCCATCAAGAAGGCCAACCTGACCTTCACGACGAAGTTTTTGTGGTTGATTGTCCGCCACTGCCTTTCCCCCACAGCCGCTGATAATATAGTCACATGGGATCGAGCAGTACTGATGGCGGCGATGATAGCAGGGTTTGAGGTGGATGTTGCTTGGCTTCTACAAGCAGTCATGCACGAGAGGGATTTTAAGGGCACAACTACCTACCCTTTCCCGTGCATGATATTTTCTCTATGCAGGTCTGCAGGTGTGCCTATATGGCACGTTGATCAGCTCAAGACCCCGCTGGGCACTGTTGATATCGGCCTTATCAGGGATGAGGCCAATGAGTTGGCTCCACGCAGAGGGCCCCATCCAGAGTTGCCTCCACTTGGTGAAAATCTGGCTGATACGGTAGCACAGGCCCGTACGGCTACGCAAGCAGCTTCCACTGACACTACCCCGGTCGAGTCTATCCCAAGTAGTAGCACTGCCCCGATCTCCTCTTGTTCAGCCCCTTTCCCCGCTCTGGTCCCGCTTGCTAGGGTCCAGAAATTAGAGGCACAGATGGCTACACTTCTGCATCACATCCAGCCTTGGATGCAGAGGTCTATTGCTTAGGAAGAAGAGCGCTTGGAGCGGAGAATGGTCCAGCACACAGAGCAAAAGATCGCTGAGGTTCATCAGCGCTTGGACACTTTTGATTTGCGGGTGTTAGCCCAACCAGCCCCTTAGGTGGATGTG
Source organism: Solanum lycopersicum (assembly GCF_036512215.1). Taxonomy (NCBI): domain Eukaryota; kingdom Viridiplantae; phylum Streptophyta; class Magnoliopsida; order Solanales; family Solanaceae; genus Solanum; species Solanum lycopersicum. The sequence continues at coordinate 23,338,471 of NC_090811.1, read as the reverse complement.
TCGATCCTTCAGGCTACGGTCGACAATCTTCGCACAGACATCGACATGATCTTAGAGGCTAGGGTACCTGAGTCTGAGGCCCCTTCTGCAGAGCCTGTTGAAGACACAGTGATGGCGACCCTATTCACCACTTCAGAGATTCCACCACCTCCCCCTCGAGATCATTCCAAGAGGCGTAGGGGTCGAGAGGAGGATGAAGCTCGAGCACGGAAGAAGGAGTGCCATGAGATGGAGGCTGCAAGGAGAGCCTCGCTTGCTGATGACGAGACGCATCAGATGAAAGCAGTAGAGTTAGCTGCTGGGGCGTTTAGCTCCAGAAATGTGGAGATAGCGGGAGGCGCTGCTGATAGTGTTGTTGATGCTGAGGACACTACTGAGGGTGTCCAAATTATAGAAGTAGTGGGTTCCGAGGAACCGGACCCACCAGCTTGCTGATCATCAGCGCTTTGCGCCCCAGGTTTGCTTCACCTACCACTCTTGTATTTCAATTTTTTAATGCATTGGGGACAATTGCATGTCTTTTTTATTGGGGGTGGGGTAAATGGAAAGTGAGTGCTAGGGTGAAGTCTGAGTAGCCCAATTCACTATCCTCTTTTGGGGTTTTCTCGCCTATGTTCTTTTTCCCCAAGAGACTGATTACTTTTTCTGTTGAACCGACATGTCTATATCTTGTGTACATAGTTTAATTCTGAAGCATGATGGCTAAAATGATATCTTGATAAAATGGAAAATGATGCATGACAAGGCATAGTAATTGATAAATGTGTGGCTCTAAGCATGCCATAGAGGTACACCACTGCATAACCCTAAGTCTAAAATTCGAACTAGGTGTCTGATAATCTGGTAGAGTAATGAGATGTCAAGTGAGTGTGAGGAAGATTTGGATAGTCCACTATTTGTATTGAGCTAGAACTTGCCTGGTTAGTCATGCTAAAAGTAAGTTGTAATAGACAATGAGGAAAGGATAATAGACCCTTATTCAATATAGCCCATTTTTAGCCTAAATAAAATAAAACCAAATGAAATTTATCCTTCTTTGATCCAAATGATTTGAGCTTAAACTAGACCTTTCTTTTTCACCCTAACTGATCTTTTCTGAGAATAATGTGTTGGCACTCGTCCCTCCTTGGACATGTGCACCTCAACTTATGCCAAAAGCATAAGTTGAGGGTGTCTAATGCAGTACACAACCCTTTTTATGGCTCTGACCCACCTTTGGGTATTGTGTTCTTTGACTCATGGCAAAGCCATGAGTTGAGGGTGGCTATTATGAGGAATGCTCTGGAAAGTGGGGTTGAAAGAACAAAGTGAGAGAAAGATCAAAACTAAAGTGACTCAAGAATTAGTTTAAAGAAAAGTAAAAAAAAATATACAAGAAATAAAAGCAAGAAAAGAAGAGAGTCACATACGCAAATGAAGAAAAAGGGGAAAATAGCAAGGTGAAAGAATATGAGAAACTGGGCAAAATAAAATGATAGAAAATGGTATGTTTAGCCGTTATGTCAAGGAGGGCAAAAAGTCAATAAATTATACCTAAATATACCCTACCTGACCCATGGCAAAGCCATGAGTTGAGGGTGGCTATTATGAGGAATGCTCTGGAAAGTGGGGTTGAAAGAACAAAGTGAGAGAAAGATCAAAACTAAAGTGACTCAAGAATTAGTTTAAAGAAAAGTAAAAAAAAATATACAAGAAATAAAAGCAAGAAAAGAAGAGAGTCACATACACAAATGAAGAAAAAGGGGAAAATAGCAAGGTGAAAGAATATGAGAAACTGGGCAAAATAAAATGATAGAAAATGGTATGTTTAGCCGTTATGTCAAGGAGGGCAAAAAGTCAATAAATTATACCTAAATATACCCTACCTGACCCTGAGCCTATGTTACAAGCTAAGAAAGTCCTATCGTGATCCTAAGAGTTGTATAGCAAACTTAAAGCAGTGAAAATAAAGGAAAGCTTATGGCAATATGTATGAATGAGTGTGAATTTGTTCTGAGAGTGAGTGTTGAAAAGTAATCCTTATACTCAAACTGAAATCATTGTGTGAAGAATGAGGATTTTATTTTGAAGTGAGAACACTAGTTGCAGTACCAGAAATATTAGACATCGTAATTCCTTTGACTTTACCACTAGCGATAAGTTAGGAGACAGTACTTATAATTTATTTATATATATATATTTTAAAACAAATGTCATAATCAATCCAGGGTTTGAAAGGAGGATTTGACAATGACTAAAAAGCATGTTGAAAATCTTTGTAAAAAAAAACTAGTAGAGCATTAATGTAGTCAATAAATTAAAAGCAAAAATTTTACTATGAAATATATTTAAGAGTCAAGCAATTTAATTGATTTATATATTATTTTAAAGAGCAATTATTGATTAGCAACACAATATTAGTTGATTTATTTATTTAAAAGTGGCAGAAAAAATATGCACAACAAATTTATTTATTTATTGATGTGCTGAAAATTTATAAGCCTATCAACATGATTTTTAGGTGATCACATGCTGAAAAATTATTAAAACATAAAAAATTATAAAAGTCTGACCGATTAACCTATTAAGATTATTAGAATTTGATTTTATAACATGGAATATTATTAGAATCTAATTTTTTGAAACTCATTAACAAATTTACTAAAATATTAAGCATGTTAAAAATTGGTTAGATTACGATTCCTATAAACAAGAATTCAGGTGGTTAAAAGATTAAAAATCTTACAACTATAGGCGTGATTTCTAACTTTGAAAATTACGATAAACAAGTAGCATGTAATTCCCTCCCCTTAGGTGATCCCCCAAATATTTTATTTTATATTTTTTTGATATTGAGAGTTAGAGTTAGAGAGTTATAAATTATTACAAAGTAACAATTATACATAAGAACATAAACCAAATAAAATTGTCTTCTCTAATCTTCCTTCTCTTGGCGACTCTTCTAAATCTTGAATCTTAAATTCAAATCTGCTAAAAAAGTAATGTGACACAGATATATAATAATAATAAAAATCATAGTATCAGATATTCATAATAACCGATTTCTTTCACATAAACAACACACCAAAATAGATAAAGAATCATCATTGTCGCACATAAAGGGAAAGGTTAATGAAACTAACTCGGATGCTTCCTTGTTGTTTCGTGTTTTTTCCACGCACGACAACATTCATAATTATGCAAAACCAAATTTAAACTAATGAAGAGAGTTAACTTATACTATAAATGTTAATTAAGAACACTAACCGTTTAAGTAGAATAGAGAATAAACAATGAAGTATTAAGTAAGATTTCGATCCACAACAACAACACAACAATAAAGGGGCAAAAGGATGATTCAAAGATCTACTAGAGTTCTTACTTTTGGGAGTAATATTTAAAGTATTTCAAAAAAGCAAGGAGAGAATAAGAGAGCAAAGTGTTATGAGAGAACTTGTGATAAAAGTGAATGAGTGTGTGAGTTGAGAGTTAGTGTTATTTATATAGCAAAGAGGGGGGGGGGGGGGAGCATATAAGGAAAATAAATATTTTATCAATATACTGTTTTCTTATTTTCAAGGAGAGCCAAAATCATAAAAAATATTTTAACATTTCATTATCAAAATAAACTAGTAAGAATAAATTTAGAGAAAATGACAATATTCTCACTTAAATAAATAAGACAAATCACATTTTAAATTATTAAATTATTATTATGATTATTATTAGTATTATTATTATTATTTTACCATATAAAAGAAGTAAGAAAAATAATATACAAATAGGGAAAGAGACCAATAAATATCTTATTATTTTATTTTAGGAGAGCCAAACTAGTTTGGAAATATTATTTTTTCCTAAAATACTATATAGTTTTCAAATAGAAAAAATTGGCTTCAATATAATAAACAAATAAAAATCAAGTAAGACAAATATTCATCACATATTACAATTGAACAGACAAATAAGCAAAATGGGAGGAAATATATGAGATCCAATTATTATAACATTCTTTCGTATTTAGAAGAGCAACTAAATTCACAATATTTTATTTAGCTCAACCAAAAAATAGAACAGCTAAGAATCTAATCAACTTTAATAAAGATAATTACAATCAATTAACAATAATAAATAAAGTAGTAACACCAATTTTACCTTACTAAAGGTTAAAAATCTGCACATACAAATTAACTTAACATAAATTAATTAACAAACAGTCAAATTAAAATATCTATATTAAAGAAAAAACCTAAATAAAGCAATTATATTTACCATAATTATCAACTACGAACATATCATATTAATATTAATGACATATACAACTTCAAGTTAACCATAATCAATTAACAATCTCAAGGTTAATATTAGCACATATAACAATAGAGGAATTTAGGGAATAATAAAAACTTGATATAGCATAATAAGCGCCTGTTTGGCTCAGCTTAAAAGCTGGTTTTTGACTTATTTAGCTGTTTGGCAATACTCAAAATAACTTATTTTAAGTTAAAAGAAACTTATTTTAAGCCAAAAGTTAAACACTGGGGTAGGGGTGCTTTTCTTTTTTTAGCTTATAAGCTGTTTTAAGTTGACCACATTTTTACCTTTTTGCCATTAATATTTTTAAACAATCTCCAAATTACCCACATAATCCTAACATCTCTTTCTTCCATTTTTCCCTTTTCACGTTTGGCTTAGCTACTGAACTTTTACTATTACTAATGAATGAAAATAAAATAAATCTTAAATCTTTCAAGTGATCTATTCAAATTATATATTATTAAAATGTAAAATAAGTTGCACATATAACTTAAATTAAAATTTATATTTCTCTTGTAAATAATTTGTGATAATAAAGAAATATGTGAATGATAGACAATTATTATTACGTATGGATGAAACTAAAATAAATCTTAAATCGTTCTTTGATCTATTCAAATTATATGTCTTTAAAATCTATAATAAGTTTATAATCCTCTTATAAATAATTTGTGTTGAGAAAGATATATGTGAATGATAACAAAATATAATTATTTATGGCTGTAAAATATAAATTAATTAACTTTTATTATGTTAACAGCTTTTAAGGGTATTTCAGACATTTTGATTTAAAAAGCTGTTTATCAGCACTTATTTGCCAAACACATCAACAACTTTTTTTTTAACTTCAACACTTTTATCCAAACGAATAACTGCTTATTTTTAAAATAAGTTTCAGTATTTTCAAAAGTACTTTTTTAAAGCTGCTTTTATTAAGCCCATCCAAACGGGCCCTAAGTTATGAGTTAGAAACTCCATCATTTAGATAAAACTAATCAATAGGAACATGCTAAAAAAATAAACAATGAATATTAACAAGTTTTAAAGGGAGAAAAATCATCAGATCAACATTAAGAAAAAGAGCATGAATTTTGAACAAATATTTCCACATAGATATGCATTTTCCTAACAACCAACATGTACATCGAAAGAGTTGAGAGAAAAAAGGATTAAATTACCTTGGAACATGAAATTCGAAATAAAAAAAAACCTTGCGGGAGCTCGCTGCTTTGGTGTTGTTCCTAGCCAGCTGGAGCGGCTGGCTCGTCATTCACCGGTGCTGCTGTCCGGCTGTTCTCGCTGCTGCGCAGGTGTCACACCCCTTTTTCGCGCAGCGGCGCAAAGGTTATTCCAATTTAAGTGACATTTTAAAAAGAAATTATTTTATTTTTTTCAGAGTCGCCACTTGGAATTGAGTTACGGTGTTCCAAGTCACCTTATTTACATCCCTAATAGAAAGGAAGTTGACTCATTATTTTATGGTCTGCGAAATCAAAAATCGGATAAGGAATTCTGTTGACCGAAGGGAAGGTATTAAGAACCCCTCGATCCCGTGGTTCTAGCACGGTCGCTTTATTGACTTTTATATGACTTGACTTAATTTTAAATATATTATGTTTGTTATCTAACAATTTAGTTATGTCCCGCTTTCTTTGATTTATTTTAAATTACTTTGGAAAATTGTATATTTTATTAGTAGGTAGTTTATTTGTTTGTATTTAAAGACTAAAAGTAGTTTAATGTTTTGTAACGACCTGTTTAGTCGTTTTGAACAGTATATTTTATTTCTGGAAAAACAGGCTGAGGCGACAGACCCCACGGCGGACCGTCATGGGCACGACGGACCGTCGCAGGGTCTCGTTTCAAAACACTTAGAAAATCTGAAATTGGGTACTGAAAATCGACTCTCTGAACTTCGTAACAAAATGGCAGGACGGACCGTCACATGTGTGACGGACCGTCACAGACTCTTTGGTGGAAATTGAGTCTCTGAACCTTGCGACGACCTGCAGGACGGACCGTCGCAGGCACGAAGGGCGTCGCAGGTTGCGTAATCCCAGTCTGGGTCAAATTTATTTATACGTTTGAAGGGACGTTTTTGACTATTCCTGCTTTAATTATAAAATTAGTGGGTTAATGTTAATAAGTCTAATTACTTGGGGGTTAAAAGAGGTAACCTTAAGTTAATTAGTGGGTTATTATTGCCATCTTTTATTCTTAATTATATACTAATTAGGGTAAAAGAAAGAGGGTTTGAATAAAGAAAATAGAAAGAACAAAGAGGGAGAGAGGATTGATCGAGAGAGGAAAAACGAAGAGGAAAACACAAAGCTTTGGGAATTTGCTTGCTTGATCACTAATCTTCGGTGGAGGTAGGTTATGGTTTCTCTTACGATATTCATAGTAAACTCTTAATAGCGAATGATATGTATTGATAATATTGTAAACCCTGCTATGTGCATAATTGTATGCTTGCATGAATGTAATTATATAATTGTGATTACATAAGCATGATGAAGTTATTGAATCCCAAATCTTGCAAAACCCTAATCTCTTGGTTAATGATGAGGCCTTGGTATAAAAGAAGGCGTGATGAACTAAAATAATGAGATTGATGATGCCTTGGTAAGAAAGAAGGCTTGATGAATGGATAGAAGGAGATTAGTGGATCGGGTGTCACGAACCGACACGAAGATTTAGGGGATCGGGTGTCACGAACCGACACGTAGATTTAGGAGATCGGGTGTCACAAACTGACACGTAGATTTAGGGGATCGGCTGTCACGAACCGACACGTAGATTTAGGGGATCGGGTGTCACGAACCGACACATAGATTTAGGGGATCGGAGTGTCACGTTCCAACACATAGTAGTAGGGGATCAGAGTATCACGTTCCGACACATAGTAGTAGGGGATCGGAGTGTCACGTACCGACACAAGAGAAATAAAGATGTTAATACACTCAATCTAATGAACATAATTCCCAAATGAGTACTGTATTGAGGCTTGAGTCCTCATGTGTGAACTTGACAGTAATTGTTAATGATATAGTACTTGCTGTTGCTACATGTTGAGTATCATAGTTGATTTTATGATATTACTTGGTATATATTGATTCCTATTTTGAGTTGGCCGATGATATCTACTCAGTACCCGTGTTTTGTACTGATCCCTACTTTTATATTTTCTTCTTGTTTATTTGTGGAGTGCAGCAAACGTGCCATCATCTTCGACTCTACATTAACTCTAGCCAGTCTTCCTTACTCCGGATATCAGGGTGAGCTAATGCTTCTAGCTTGGACTGGATCTTCCTCTTCATGTCTTGATGCCTTGAAGTTCCGGCATGGACTAGCTTTTATGTATTTTTAGCTTCTTAGAAACTCTTAGATTTAGTAATTTGAAGTAGATGTTCTTGTGATGATGACTTCCAGATTTTGGGAAATAATAGTTATTGAATTGGTTTTTATTAATGGGTTTAAGTCTTCCACATTACCTTATGTTGATATTACATTGAAATGTTAAGGTTTAGATTGGTTGGTTCGCTCACATAAGAGGGTAAGTGTGGGTGCCAGTCGCGGCTCGGTTTTGGGTCGTGACAAACTTGGTATCAGAGCATTAGGTTCGTTGGTCTCATCACACAAGAACGAGTCTAGTAGAGTCTTAAGGAACGGTAGGGGGACGCCTTTACTTTTCTTTGAGGGGCTATAAGACTTTAGGAAAATTCCATTATTTCATTCTTTCTTTCGTGCTATTACTTGGGTCTAATTGGTATCTGACCATCTTCACTCTGTTTCGCAGATGGTTAGAACTAGAGAAACAACTGCGCCAACACCAACATCGGCAAGACAAGAAGCGTCCGAGCCAGCAACTGGGGCTGTAGCTCGAGGAAGAGTAGCGACAAGAGGCCGTGGTAGAGGTCGTGGGAGGACGTCTTCTAGAGGAAGAGGACGATCACCTAGCCCGTCTGATACTAGGGCGGTGACTCCCCCACCGACTGAGGAAGGGGAGAATGAACAAGTGCAAAATAAGGAACTGCCACCCCAACCTACCCCAGAGATAATCAATCAGGTTCTCGCTTATCATAGTGGGTTGTCTGATCAGGGTCATGCCCCTCCAGTGTTTTCTGCACCAACACCTCCGGTTTCAGAGGTACAACATGCAGCCACTATGGCTCCTCGTATGGATGCCTCATTGGACATAGGCAAGTTTCCATGTCTGACTACTGGGCCTATAATGACAAATGATCAGCATGAACTTTTCAGTAAGTTCTTGAAATTGAAACCTCCAGTCTTCAAGGGTGCTGAATCTGAGGATGCTTACGATTTTCTGGTTGACTATCATGAGCTACTACACAAGATGGGTATAGTAGAATGGTTTGGTGTTGAGTTCGTGAGTTATCAGTTTCAAGGGAACGTCAAAATGTGGTGGCGGTCACATGTTGAGTGTCAACCAACGGAGGCACCACCTATGACTTGGGCCTCATTCTCTAGCTTGTTTATGGAGAAGTATATCCCTCGGACTTTGAGGGATAGGAAAAGGGATGAGTTCTTGAGCCTAGAGCAAGGTAGGATGTCGGTCAATGTATATGAGGCTAAGTTTCGTGCACTATCCAGATATGCCACTCAACTTTGTTTCAGTCCACAAGAGCGGATTCGTCGTTTTGTGAAGGGGTTGAGGTCAGAGTTGCGGATTTCAGCCTTACAGGTAGCGGCTACGGCAAAATCCTTCCAAGAAGTGGTAGATTTCGTGGTAGAGGTGGAAGGAGTGAAGCTAGATGAATTCACCATGGCATCGACATCAAAGAGGTTTCGAAAGGGAGGTGAGTTTAATGGTTCTTACTCTAGAGGACAGGGTTCCGGAGGTTACTCAGTTCGACCCATTCAGTCTTCACTACAGACTGTCGTTGGGGGTCCACCTCAGACCGGTCAACACTTCGCTGAGAGACCTATGCTTGAATCTAGAGAGTGTTATGGATGTGGGGAGACTGGACATATTAGGAGGAATTGTCCCAAACAGAGTTATAGACCCCCAATAGCTAGAGGTAGAGGTGGTCATGGTAGAGGCCGTTATTCTGGAGGACGTGGTGGTCGAGGTAATGGTGGTCACCAAAACGGCCGGGATGATGGGCAAACTGGAGCCACTACATCACAACATGGTAGGGGCAACGGAAAAACAAACGAAAGGGCCCATTGTTATGCTTTCCCTGGGAGATAGGAGGCGGAGACATCTGATGCTGTCATCACAGGTAATCTTCTGGTTTGTGATTGCATGGCTTCTGTATTGTTTGATCCTGGATCCACATTTTCTTATGTATCTTCCTCATTTGCTAATGGTCTAAATTTACATTGTGAATTGCTTGATATGCCTATTCGTGTTTCTACTCCGGTGGGTGAGTCTGTGGTAGTTGAAAAGGTATATAGGTCTTGTTTGGTGAACTTTGTGGGGAGCAACACTTATTTAGATTCGGTTATCTTAGAAATGGTTGATTTTGATGTAATTCTGGGTATGACTTGGCTTTCTCCGCAATTTGCGATCTTAGATTGTAATGCTAAAATGGTGACGTTAGCCAAGCCTGGGACAGATCCGTTAGTGTGGGAGGGTGACTACACTTCCAATCCGGTGCGTATCATCTCTTTTCTTCATGCTAAGAAAATGGTTAGTAAAGGGTGTTTAGCTTTCTTGGCACATCTCAAGGATGACACTACCCAAGTACCTTTGATTGAGTCGGTTTCGGTGGTCCGTGAGTTTCTAGTTGTGTTCCCTGCAGATCTTCCTGGTATACCACCAGATAGGGATATTGACTTCTGTATTGATCTTGAACTGGGTACTCACCCCATTTCTATACCCCCTTATAGAATGGCTCCCGCGGAGTTAAGAGAGTTAAAAGCACAACTTCAAGAGTTGTTGAGCAAAGGCTTCATTAGACCAAGTGCATCTCCTTGGGGTGCTCCGGTTTTGTTTGTAAAGAAGAAATATGGGAGTTTTCGGATGTGCATAGATTACCGGCAGTTGAACAAGGTAACCATAAAGAACAAGTATCCTCTTCCTCGCATTAATGACTTGTTCGATCAGTTACAAGGTGCTTGTGTCTTCTCTAAGATTGACTTGAGATCCGGTTATCATCAATTGAAAATACGGGCAACGGATGTGCAAAAGATTGCTTTTAGAACTAGGTATGGGCATTACGAATTTGTAGTGATGTCTTTTGGTCTTACGAATTCCCCTGCTGCGTTCATGAGTTTGATGAACGGGATTTTTAAGCCATATTTGGATCTCTTTGTGATCGTATTTATTGATGATATACTGATATACTCTAAAAGTAAGGAGGAACATGAGGAGCATTTGAGAATGGTATTGGAAATGTTGAGGGAGAAAAAGCTTTATGCCAAGTTCTCTAAGTGTGAGTTTTGGCTAGATGCAGTGTCCTTCTTGGGGCACGTGGTTTCTAAGGATGGAGTGATGGTGGATCCTTCTAAGATTGAGACAGTGAAGAATTGGGTAAGACCTACTAATGTGTCAGAAATAAGGAGCTTTGTTGGGTTAGCTAGCTACTACCGCCGATTTGTCAAGGGATTCTCTTCTATTGCTTCCCAACTGACGAACTTGACTAAGCAAAATGTTCCATTTGTATGCTCTGATGAGTGTGAGGAAAGCTTTCAGAAGCTCAAGACTCTGTTGACTACTGCACCAATTCTCACCTTGCCAGTGGAAGGTAAGAATTTCATTGTCTATTGTGATGCATCCTATTCGGGTTTGGGTGCAGTGCTAATGCAAGAGAAGAATGTGATTGCTTATGCTTCAAGACAATTAAAAGTGCATGAACGTAACTATCCAACTCATGATTTGGAATTGGCCACGGTAGTGTTTGCATTAAAGCAATGGAGACACTATTTATATGGGGTTAAGTGTGAGGTCTATACGCATCATCGTAGCCTACAATATGTATTTACTCAAGAAAGATTTGAACTTGAGACAGAGGAGATGGATGGAACTACTGAAGGACTACGACATCACAATTTTTTATCATCCGGGGAAGGCGAATGTTGTAGCGGATGCTTTAAGTAGAAAGGCGGGAAGCATGGGAAGTCTAGCTCACTTGCAAGCTTCTAGACGCCCATTGGCTAGAGAAGTTGAGATTCTGGGCTAACGACCTTATGAGATTAGAAGTAAATGAGAAGGGAGGATTTTTAGCTTGTGTGGAGGCAAGATCTTCCTTCCTTGACAAGATTAAGGGAAAGTAGTTTAATGATGAAAAATTGATCCGGATCCGAGATAAAGTGTTGCAAGGAGAGGCTAAAGAAGCGACAATCAATGAGGAAAGTGTTTTGAGGATTAAGGGAAGGGTATGTATACCCCGTGTCGATGATTTGATCAACACTATTCTGACAGAGGCTCATAGTTCAAGGTATTTGATACATCCGGGTGCAACCAAGATGTACCGTGACCTAAAGCAACACTTTTGGTGGAGTAGAATGAAGCGTGATATCGTGGATTCTATTGCCAAATGTCCAAACTGTCAACAAGTAAAGTATGAACACCAAAGGCCCGGAGGAACACTTCAGAGAATGCCCATTCCTGAATGGAAGTGGGAAAGGATTGCAATGGATTTCGTGGTTGGTCTTCCAAAGACATTGGGAAAGTTTGATTCTTTTTGGGTAATTGTTGATTGGTTAACTAAGTCTGCTCACTTCATTCCGGTCAAGGTGACTTACAACGCAGAGAAGTTAGCCAAACTTTACATCTCGGAAGTGGTGCGATTTCATGGGGTTCCACTCTCCATTATATCATATAGAGGTACGCAGTTTACTTCTAAGTTTTGGAAAACATTGCATGCGGAATTGGGTACTAGGTTGGACCTTAGTACTGCATTCCATCCTCAGACCGATGGTCAGTCTGAGCGAACGATTCAAGTGTTGGAGGATATGCTTCGTGCATGTGTGATAGAATTTGGTGGTCAGTGGGATAGCTTCTTACCCTTAGCAGGGTTCTCCTACAACAATAGCTATCACTCAAGCATTGATATGGCCCCATTTGAGGCACTATATGGGAGAAGATGTAGGTCTCCCATTGGGTGGTTTGATGCATTTGAAGTTAGACCTTGGGGTACTGGCCTTCTGAGGGAATCGTTAGATAAAGTGAAATCTATTCAAGAAAAGCTTCTAGCGGCGCAAAGTAGACAGAAGGAGTATGCAGATCGGAAGGTTAGAGACTTGGAGTTTATGGAGGGTGAACAAGTCTTGTTGAAGGTTTCGCCAATGAAAGGGGTGATGCGGTTTGGTAAGCGAGGTAAACTTAGCCCAAGGTATATTGGTCCATTTAAAGTACTTAAGCGAGTAGGGGAGGTGGCTTATGAGTTAGCCTTTCCTCCAGGGCTGTCCGGAGTGCATCCGGTATTCCATGTGTCGATGTTGAAAAGATACCATGGGGATGGAAACTACATTATCCGTTGGGATTCAGTGTTGGTTGATGAGAATTTGTCTTATGAGGAGGAACCTGTTGCCATTCTAGATAGAGAAATTCGCAAGTTGAGATCAAGGGAGATTGCATCTATCAAAGTTCAATGGAAGAATCGATTCGTTGAAGAAGCCACTTGGGAGAAGGAGGCAGATATGCGAGAAAGATACCCACATCTGTTTACAGATTCAAGTACTCCTTTTCGCCCTTGTTTTCCTTCTTGTGATCGTTCAGGGAAGAACGATGGGTAAATTGGTATCTATTGTAACGACCTGTTTAGTCGTTTTGAAAATCAGATTTTATTTCTGGAAAAACAGGCTGAGGCGACGGACCCCACGACGGACTGTCATGGGCACGACGGACCGTCGCAGGGTCTCGTTTCAAAACACTTAGAAAATCTGAAATTGGGTACTGAAAATCGACTCTCTGAACTTCGTAACGAAATGGCAGGACGGACCATCACATGTGTGACAAACCGTCACAGACTCTTTGGTGGAATTGCGACGACCTGCAGGACGGACCGTCGCAGGCACGATGGGCCGTCGCAGGTTGCGTAATCCCAGTCTGGGTCGGATTTCATTATACTTTTTAAGGGACGTTTTTGACTATTCCTGCTTTAATTATAAAGTTAGTGGGTTAATGTTAATAAGTCTAATTACTTGGGGGTTAAAAGAGGTAACCTTAAGTTAATTAGTGGGTTATTATTGCCATCTTTTATTCTTAATTATATACTAATTAGGGTAAAAGAAAGAGGGTTTGAATAAAGAAAATAGAAAGAACAAAGAGGGAGAGAGGATTGATCGAGAGAGGAAAAACGAAGAGGAAAACACATAGCTTTGGGAATTTGCTTGCTTGATCACTAATCTTCGGTGGAGGTAGGTTATGGTTTCTCTTACGATATTCGTAGTAGACTCTTAATAGCGAATGATATGTATTGATAATATTGTAAACCCTGCTATGTGCATAATTGTATGCTTGCATGAATGTAATTATATAATTGTGATTACATAAGCATAATGAAGTTATTGAATCCCAAATCTTGCAAAACCCTAATCTCTAGGTTAATGATGAGGCCTTGGTATAAAAGAAGGCGTGATGAACTAAAATAATGAGATTGATGATGTCTTGGTAAGAAAGAAGGCTTGATGAATGGATAGAAGGAGATTAGGGGATCGGGTGTCACGAACCGACACGTAGATTTAGGGGATCGGGTGTTACGAACCGACACGTAGATTTAGGGGATCGGGTGTCACGAACCGACACATAGATTTAGGGGATCGAGTGTCACGAACCGACACGTAGATTTAGGGGATCGACTGTCATGAACCGACACGTAGATTTAGGGAATCGGGTGTCACGAACCGACACGTAGATTTAGGAGATCGGAGTGTCACGTTCCGACACATAGTAGTAGGGGATCGGAGTATCACGTTCCGACACATAGTAGTAGGGGATCGGAGTGTCACGTACCAACACAAGAGAAATAAAGATGTTAATATACTCAATCTAATGAACATAATTCCCAAATGAGAATTGTATTGAGGCTTGAGTCCTCATGTGTGAACTTGAAAGTAATTGTTAATGATATAGTACTTGTTGTTGCTACATGTTGAGTATCATAGTTGATTTTATGATATTACTTGGTATATATTGATTCCTATTTTGAGTTGGCCGATGATATCTACTCAGTACCCGTGTTTTGTACTGACCCCTACTTTTATGTTTTCTTCTTGTTTATTTGTGGAGTGTAGCAAACGTGCCGTCATCTTCGACTCAACAGTAACTCTAGCCAGTCTTCATTACTCCGGATATCAGGGAGAGCTAATGCTTCTAGCTTGGACTGGATCTTCCTCTTCATGTCTTGATGCCTTGAAGTTCCGGCATGGACTAGCTTTTATGTATTTTTAGCTTCTTAGAAACTCTTAGATTTAGTAATTTGAAATAGATGTTCTTGTGATGATGACTTCCAGATTTTGGGAAATAATAGTTATTGAATTGGTTTTTATTAATGGGTGTAAGTCTTCCGCATTACCTTATGTTGATATTACATTGAAATGTTAAGGTTTAGATTGGTTGGTTCGCTCACATAGGAGGGTAAGTTTGGGTGCCAGTCGCGGCTCGGTTTAGGGTCGTGACATGTTTTTTGGATCTTAATATTTTATTAGTATTATCATTATTATAAGCCTAAATTATACATTATCTTAGTTTTATTTTTCTAAAAGAAAATAAACAATATATTATTAAGAACATAAGATAAAAATAAATTAAAATAATACACCTTTTCATATAATTTTTTTACATTTTCTTATTTTTGTCATTAAAATGAAAAGAACCCAGTAATTAATATCAATTTTATTTATTTATTTACTTTGTAAATTTTGGGTCACTTTAACATTGTTTTTCATTTTTTTTATTTGTTTCTCTTTCTTTTTATACTTTACCTTATTTTTCTTTTATATTTTCTCCTTCTAATTTGTTATACTTTTATGCTTTATAAATTTCTTTTACGTCTTTTCCTTTTATTTAAATTTTTATTTTTTATTCTTTCATCATGAATGAATTAATTGATTTTTTTTTTAAAAAAAATTCGCATTAAAAGAAATGTAAAGATAGTGTAGGTTTGATTTATTTTATATTTATTTTTATTTTTCTCTTTATTAAAAATAAATAAATACAGTTCTATTAAATAAACAAAGTGAAAAAGTAACTTAATAAATAAGATGTCACGACCCAAAACGGGTCGCGAGTGGCACCCACACTTATCCTACTATGTGAGCGAACCAACCAATCTAAACCCCAACATTTCAACCATAATTAACATAATATAATGCGGAAGACTTAAACTCATTAATGAAAATCAAAACTTATTATTCCCAAAATCTGGAAGTCATCATCACAAGAACATCTATCCTCAAATTACTAAATCTAAGAATGTCTAGGAAACTAAAACAAATACAAGAGATAGTCCATGTCCGAACTTCAAGGACATCAAGACATGAATGAGAGAGAATCCAGTCCGAGCTAGGAACAATAGCTCACCCTGAAATCTGACGCGGTGAAGACTGGCTAGAGTTGTTGTTGAGTTGAAGATGACGACACGTTTGCTGCACTCCACAAATAACAAGAGAAAAACATACAAGTAGGGGTCAGTACAAAACACAGGTACTGAGTAGATATCATCGGTCAACTCAAAATAGAAAACATTATATCTCAGATAATATCATAAAATCAACTACAATACTCAACATGTGGCATTTACAATTACCGTAACCTTTGGTCACAACACCAAGCACATCAATGAGGACTCACGCCTCCCCATCATACTCATTTGGGAATTAGGTTCATTAAATTGAGTACATTAACATATTTCAAGATTCATTCTCTTTACTAATCCTGGTGCCGGAACGTGACACCCGATCCATATTCTATCCTGGTGTCGGAACGTGACACTCCGATCCTCATATACTATCCTGGTACCGGAACGTGGCACCCGATCCATATACTATCCTGGTGTCGGAACGTGACACTCCGATCCTCATATACTATCTTGGTACCGGAACGTGGCACCCGATCGATATACTATCTTGGTGTCAGAACGTGACACTCCGATCCTCATATACTATCCTGGTACCGGAACGTGGCACCCGATCCATATACTATCCTGGTGTCGGAATGTGACACTCTGATCCTCATATACTATCCTGGTACCAGAACGTGGCACCCGATCCCCTAATCTCACTACTTTCGTTCATCAAGCCTTCTTTTATACCAAGGCATCATCATTAACAAAGTAGAGTAGGGCTTTTCAAGATTTAGGATTCAATAGCTTCATCATGCTTATTTTATCACAATTATATAATCACATTCATGCAAGCATACAATTAAGCATATAGAAGGGTTTACAACACTACCCAATACATATTTTCGCTATTAAGAGTTTACTACGAATATCATAAACCATAACCTACCTCCACCGAAGATTCGTGATCAAGCAAGCAATTTCCCCAAAGCTTTGTTATCCTCTTCGTTCCTCTCTCTCTTGATCGATTCTCCCTCTCTTGTTCTTTCTATTTTTCTTATTCAAACCCCTTTTTCTTTTACCCTAATTAGCATATAATTAAGTATAAAAGATGATAAATCAACCCATTAATTAATTCAAAGTTATCTCCTTTAACCCTCAAGAAATTGGATTATTAATATTCACCCACTAAATTTATAATTATAGCAGGAATAGTCCAAAACGTCCCTTAAAACATTTAAAGAAATCCAACCCAGCCTGGGATTACGCAGCCTATGACGGGCCATCATGCCTGCGACGGTCCGTCCCGCTCCGTCCTGCTGAGTCGTCACAGAGTTCAGAGGCTGAAATTTACTGAGGGATCTGTGACGGCCCGTCACGCCTGTGACGGTCTGTCCTGCCATTCCGTCACGAAGTTCAGAGAGTTGATTTCAGTACCCAAATTTCAGAAATCTAAGTGTTTTGGAACGAGACCCCCTCGACGGTCCGTCGTGCCCATGACGGTCCGTCGTGGGATCCGTCGTCTCAGCCAGTTTTTCCAGAAATAAAATCTGCTGCTCAAATTGACTAAACAGGTCGTTACATAAGAACTAAATTTGATCTAATTATTACTAACAGCATACTGTAGAATATTAAGCTTCGAATTTTAATAAAGAACGAGATTAAAGGAAACTTTAGAGCAAACAAGAATAAATACATGTTCTATAAATTTTACTCTAAATATAATAACATAAAATCTCAATCTATTTCATATCATAATGTAAAAATTAAGCATACATAAATTTAAAACACTTTATATCATTGAAATCATATCTTGCATAATTCTGAAACCAAATAATGCAATAAAGATCAAGAGTTACCTTTTGTGAAAATTAATTCACAAAGAAAATACCTCGATAAGGACCACGAATTTGAAGCCTCGAATTCCACTATTTTTGAGTTTTTTCTTTTTGTGCGTGTGTTCCTTAGGGAAAAAAAGGGTGAAAAGTTTTCTTTTTTTGTTTTTCTTTTCCTCTCTTTTGCTGATTTTTTTTAATTCCTCCCTTTTGCTGATTTTTTTTTTCTCTTTGGATTTCTAAATTTCTTCTTCTCTTTTCCTTTGTACTACTTTTTTCTTCCCCTTCTCTTTTCCTTTGTACTCCTTTCTTCTTCTCTTTTCCTTTGTACTCCTTTTTTCTTCTTCTTTTGCTGATTTTCTCTCTCTTTGGATTTCTAAAATTTCTTCTTCTCTTTTCCTTTGTACTACTTTTTTCTTCCCCTTATCTTCTTTCCTTTATTAATGTGTGTGTGTGTGTGTATATATATATATATATATATATATATATATATATATATATATATATATATATGTAAATGTGTGTACATGTGTATGGAAGAGTTGAATTAGTGGAGTGGGATGTGGGGTGAGTGGAGAGAAATGGTGTAGTGGGGTGGGATAATGGGTAGGTTAATTTCTTTTAATTTTTTTGTTATAAAATAATAATAATAATTAAGAAGAATTAAATAGCTAGATAAAAATATATAAAAAAATTAAAATCACTAATTTATTAAAACTTTGAACGTATAAATAAAAATATACCTTAAAGTGTTATTCTAAATTTTTTATGGTTTTCATATCTTTTAAAAATAAACTTAATAAAATAAGATAAAAGTCAAAATATTTATAAAAAAATATTTAAGCTCTAAAAAAGGTATAAAACTTAAATTCGGTAAAAAATTACGTGTCTACAGCAGGGGCCGCCGGTGGTGGCCTGTAGTTGCTGCTGCCTGCAAAAGAAGAAGGAGAAGAGGAGGGAGAAAAGAGCCGGACGGATGCTGTTCGTTGGTCGCTTTTCGCCGGCGTTGCTCGCCTGTGGAAGTTCGCTGTTGTTCCTCGTGACTGGCCGCTGTTGGTTGGAGTAGTTGTTGCTGGTGGACTCGACTGCTGGAGCTTCCCTTGTCCCTGCTAGAAAAGAGAAAAGAACGAGGGAGACAGAGGAGAGGAAGTAAGAGGAAGGTGAGTGGGAGAGAGAGTGGAAGAAGAAGACAGGAGAAGAGGGGAAGGAGAAGACAGGAAGAGAGTCGTCGGGGGATGAGGAAGGCGACCACCTCCGGCAGCCTTTGCATGAAAAAAAAGGGGGAAGAGGGGGGCGACTGCAAAGGAGAGGGCAAGAAGAAGATGAGTTAAGTTTAGGTTTTTTTCTTTAGGATATTAGAAATAGGAAGAATAGGAGGTTACATCTTGACCGTAGGATTAGTTTAGATGTACGACTAGGATTCAATCTAGGATTTGATGAAAAATGGATGGATGAGATTAAAAGATGAAGTATTAAAATCAAATTGGATTGAACATGGAATGACTAAAATTGCAATTAAATTGACTAAAATTAAAATGAATGGATGACTATAATTGAAATAAAATTTGAATTAGAATCTCTAGAATTGAAAGAAATTAAAATAAAATTAGGATTTAAATAATTTTGAGAAAATTTAGGAATTACTATTTAATTAAAATACTACATATATTAAAATATTTTTTATATAATTGAAAATCAGTTAAATTTTAAAACATTCAAAATTCATTAATAATTTAAAAATATTTTAATAATATTTACAATAATTTTATAAAGTAAAACATACTAAAATATAAAATTTTCAAGCAAAATTGACTAAAAATTCTAAACATTAAATAAATTTTAAAATACGTATTTAATCGAATAGTATTCCTAAAAATTGTTAAAGGTTGGTCAAAATTGGGTGTCAACAAACAAATTTGTACATCCTCAACTACAATCTCAACATTCAACAATCACAACTTTCAACAACACACAAGATCAAGTTTGTGAAATACATGTAATCAAATATCAAGTACTTTCCAACCATCAATAAAACACATAATCATCAAGAATGAAGGATGCCATGAGATGCAATGCAATATGACACCTTGAAGTGATATGACTCAGAATACCAATTTCACTCTCAACAGTATATACATGAGACTCCTCGAAAATACATCGAGAGTTCATGACCCATGCGGGACTCGCGAGGTCCATATACCGACACGGATGATCTCCATGTGTTTGTGCGGACGATCTCAATGCACTATCATAAATCAAACAAATTTCACACGGACGATCTCCACCTGTACAAATCATAATCATAACTTTTCTATCACACGGACATCTCCACGTGTCCGAATAATCATAACTCGATCTCAACACAGACGATCTCCATGTGTTAGACCTTTACTCATACCCAATCTCATGTCAATGCATGTGCACAATATGATATCAAATAAAGGAGATGATGCAACATTTCAATAAATCAAGTATCGCTATAACATATAATCACCTCAATTATCACATTCATACTAGTTCAGTAAATAAAACAATCACACATAATAAATCAAACCAATAATATATCGGTTAATGCCCATATACTTTGGCATTCTCGGATTACAATATTCATTCTATAGTAATAGACTTTCCCATTATAATACCGGTACTCGTACCATTCTCAACACATCACAAACAATAAATAATCACATTGTCATTTATTATCCCTTTTCATCATTAGAATTTATTGATGTGGACAAGTCAACCCATCACCAACTCCCATTACTTCTATACATACACCACAAGGGAATACACACATTCCATATCCTTAACAAAAGCGTAGAAATTCATTTGCCTCAATTCATTGAAAAATTACTCCGAAACTTGAGCCTTCTCCTTTTGTTAGGCTTCCAAATCAGTGCAATCTATTCAAATAATTAATCACAATAAATTTTTGAAACTAACAACACTCGTATTACAATCGGTCTAGCCTAGACAAAAAAAAAAAAACTAACACAAATAAAAAATAAAGTTCATAAATTTTGATGTCAATCATCATGTCAACCCTCATATGTTTAAATTTCAAGCCTAACGTAATGTTCCAACTTCTCCAATATCATAATTCTAATAGTAATTATATAATAAATTACCCCTTATATTTAATTATGTACCTTAATATATCAAAACTTGAATTATAATATAATAATCATAAGATAATTCAAATCACATTGTAAGTTAACAGATTGCATCTAAATCACACTTCCATTTGACTAACATTCAGCCGCCATTCACCAACTCCAACAGCAAAATTATAACTCCCTCATTCCTTACCCACTAAACACCTTAGCCATTAATAGTCTTGTATACATTAACCAACCAACATGACAGCCACCAGCAAGAAATACAAACTTAACCAAATTTTCAAATTAATTTGTCACCTCTAACATATATAGTAATAATAAATTAAAAAAATATCACCTTTATGCATACACTCAATTCATTATTTAAAGGCTTACCTATATGAATCATGAAGTTTGGCCGTTCTTTTTCCTCTCTTTTTCTTGTTTGTGTAGCTTTTCTTCCTCTGCATTATTTTATTTTTATTTGTTTGTTCGTGGCTTCGTGCATAATACTGCAAACAACAAACAACAACCTTTAACCTATTATTATTAAGAAAAATTGTATATAATAGTAAATTAATAACCTAAAATAAATGGAGTAGCTAGGGTTTGATTTAATTGTGCTCCATAACAAACGTTACCTAAAGTTTGTCAGGCGTCTCTCTCCCAACAATT
Organism: Solanum lycopersicum; assembly: GCF_036512215.1. NCBI lineage: Eukaryota > Viridiplantae > Streptophyta > Magnoliopsida > Solanales > Solanaceae > Solanum > Solanum lycopersicum. The sequence goes on along the minus strand of NC_090811.1, from coordinate 23,317,093 downwards.
TCGCTCGCCACTATCCATTCTCGCTCGCCTCTCTCACTTTATACACAAAAGTGTATAATTCTGTTTCTGTTTTGTATAAAGCGAGAGAAAATTATATATAAACATGCAAAAATATATATCTTCGTGTTATACACTTAATTATACAATTTACAAACATTTTACTTCAAATATTGCAGACAAAAAGGCTAACAAATTATACAATTGCAGTGAAATACAATTTTCTCTAGCTTTATACAACAGAAGTGTATATATTGTGTTTCTGTTTTTGTATAAAACGAGAAAAAAACATATATCTTCTTGATATAAACTTATAATTATGCAATATACATACATTTTAATTCGATTCAACTGTATGCAAAGCAAATTTTATAAAAATATTGCAGCGAAATAGGCAGCGAATTATACAATTGTGCATTATACAATCGCAGTGAAATAGGATAGCGAATTATACAATTGCAGCGAAATAGGCCAGCGAATTATACAATTTAGACCAGCGAATTATACAATTGCATATGTATAGCGAATTATACAGTTTTATATTTGCTATGAAGCGCAATAATGCAAACTTTGCTATACCATACAAATATAAATTTTTAGTTTGCTGTATGTGAAAGTTGCCCTTATTATTATTATTATGGGCTTGACCCATTTATTTTCTTTATTACTAACAACAAAAATAATCATTTAGTAAATTTGAAAATTATATCACTTATTTTCACGAGTCATAAATCATTATAAAACTATTAAAAGGGTTAACTCAAAAAAATGAGTAAAATTCATAAAATAACTATGAGGATCGTTACAAAAATTCATCTTAAATTAATATGATCATACACTATTCACATAAATCATAATTATGGAAAAAGTTATCGGAAGAGGAAGAGCTAGTAATGTATGTATAGACTTTTGGAATTATTAATCTAAATTAAAATGTAAATTATTACTATTATTATTAAATAATTAGACATTTTATATAATTTTAATTTATAACAAGGGTAAATCGTAATTCAAATTTTAGCTTTGAGGCTTCCCACTTGTAATGTAATACTAGTTTTGACCTGCGTGTGTTGCACGTGAATATCAAACCATGTATTACACTATTTTAAAAAATATTATGAATATTATTTAAAAAGTTAAGTAAATAATTATAAAATGAATAATAAAGTATAAGTTCTTGTGAAAGTGACAGTAAACTTTCTTTAAAATCTCTTAGTTACACCTCTTAAATATAATTTCTCCTTTCTCACTCATAGCGTATTACTTAGTTATTATATAACGATCCGCTAGGCTATTTGGAGAACTAGGACTATTTTGATTCTTTATGAAAAATTTAAAACGATATTTTAAACTATTCAATAACTATAAATATCTAATTGATGAATTTTTGTTAAATGAGTATTATAGTTGAATGGTTAGTGGGTCATATCCATAGGTAATTTTCTTTATCACTTGACCCATGTAATTAAAATAAATAGTGAGATTTAAGATTTTAATTCACAATTATATTTTTTCCAAGTAAGAAATTAAGAAGGAGAAAGAAATAACAATATACGGAAAACTACCAGCGGTAGACACGACCTAGGAGAAACGATCGTTCAACTGAGAACTTTAACCTCAATCTAGTGATTATATAATCAAATTGTTAGGTATATGAATGATGTGATGCATTGATCTTATCTTAGGAAGATAATATTATAGTATGTTTATGTCATTGTGGTTGCTGCTCATGTTGTAGGGTTAGTCAAAATTTAGCAAATTGTTGATGGTTAATCATTAGTTAATGATGAGAATGGTTAGTACAAGTATTGGATAAGACCAATGAGTGGGTAATGATGATTTAGGAGTGAGCATATTGATTTCTACAAATTGCAGATTCTAGCGAGTCACATACCATTTTTGTTTTTGGCCGTTATAGTTACTAAATTCCAGATTCTACTTATAACTAATATGCCATAATTCAAATTTTTATATATCAAATTTTGGATTTTAATATTGCACTGTAGCGTAAGTGTTGTTTAAATTGGTTGTTGAGAGAGTTATATTTTGGGTTCCGGCTGCAAATTGTTGATGGCCTAATGATTGCCTAATGACTGCCTATATATATATATATATATATATATATATTAGTAATGGTATGCAAAGATGTATAACGTAGGAAATTTGAGTTTATGAGAGTTGGGTTTTCATATATGGTTCAAATTGATTTATCATTATTATTATATTATTATCATAGTATAAAAATTAAGATAAATATATTGATATATGTTATTAATTATTAGGTGTATATTATATGATTAACAGTGAATTTTAGGATATTTGGAGAGATTAAGGTTTAACACTAGGCATAAAATTTAGCAAATAGGATTCTTGACATGTAAATTGTATCAAGAGTAGGAGTTTGATTAAAGATATGAGTGAGTATTGGGGTCTAGGTTAGACATATATTAATTTGAGTATCTATGAACGGACTTACTTACAAATATTGCATAATTGGTAGATTGGGAACGTTCCGAAGTTTGGCGAAAAGGGAAGGAAAAATTTTGAGGATTGTGGCATGGGTTCGACATTTAAGGTATGTTAAGACTTTTAGACTTCTTTGAAGGACGTTTTCCTAATTAAAGATTAAAATCGAAATAGACAATGGGTAAGGGCGAAAGATGGGGGTCTCGTACCAATAGTGTGACGGGCATTGGTGCGAGTACCGTTGTTATAAAGGAAAAGTTTATTACTATAGTAGGCGGATGGTAATCCAAGAATGCCAAACATATAGGCATTAGCTGATGTATTATTGTATTGAAATCTTTGTGTGATTGTGTTCCTTATTTAAACCCATATATTTGTAATAGTTGAGGTAGTTATGTATTATGCTGATATTTGATTGATTGAGATTCATCATCATCCCCTTTATTGAAATAATATTGTGCACATGCATTGAAATGAGACTGAATATAAGTCGGGCATGTGGAGATCGTCCGTGCTGGGATGGTGAGATATTAAGAATATAATTTGGGCAGGTGAAGATTATCCATGTGGAAATTATTTGATTTTATGATAGTGCATTGAGATTGTCCGCACAGACACGTGGAGATTGTCCGTCTCGGTATATGGAAAAGTCACAAACTTATCAGAAAAAATCATAACTCTTTGAAAATTTTACAACCCTTCAGGAAAGTCACAACTCTTTGAAAAAGTCGCGTTCTTATATATAGAAAAGTCATCTATGACTCATCGAAAAGTTATAGCTCTTTGAAAATGTAACAATCCTTCAATGTGAAAATGTATTTTTTTTATATATAATATAATATAATATAATATAATATAATATATGGAAGATATACTAAATTTGGTTTTTTAAGTTGGATTAATATAATAATTTAACATTTAAGTTTGGTAGTTGATCCTTTAAGGTAGTATAAATAGATTGATAAAAAATTGTCTAATATTAATTTGATATGAAATTTTAAAAAATAAAGAAGACTTTCAATTTAAGGATATTTACAATATATAGAAATGTCTTTTAACATTGTTGTATTAAGATGCGGCCCCACCTCCAAGAAAAAAAAATTCTATATTAAATTGAATAAAAGTAAAAATAAAAGAAATAAATTGAAAACAAAAGAGTAATTATAAAATCTAGTTTAGAATTTTCAAACAAGTTTTTGATAAAATCTTTTTTCCAACAATTTGAGACTTTTCACAACTTGAACAACAAGTTGTAGTTTGTGAAACATAAAATCATTGATTTTCTTGTCAAGTAGAAGTTTTTGAAAAGGTATATTTATGGTTATGAAAATGAGTACATATTAATTATCTTAGATAGTCTTCTCATTTGAAGTTTAGTTATTCCATTCTTTTTGTTGCATCAATTTTTGTTGATTTATCTAATCTAAACAACAAAATATTTTAATTGCATAGTTAAACAACTCTTACATTCTTCCTTGTTTTAAGATGAAAAATAGAAATATTACAAAATTCTTAGTTTAAAAGTGTGAGAGAACTCCTTTGTGTATAAACAACAAATGATAGAATGAAAAAGTGTCTATCATGCCTAATCTGATAAGTCACAATTATTCAGAAAAATCACAAATTTTCAAAAATATCATAACTCAACGAAAAAAAGTCAAACTCTATAAAAAAAAAGTTACAAACCTTGAGAAAGTCACTACTCATCAATATGAAAAGGTGTCAACATTTAATATAATTGTAACAACCTATTTGATCGTTTTGAGTACTAAAAATTTTTATTTCATAAAACACTTTTCGATAGATTCTAAATGATATTTTGGATTATTCATAACTACGATTATAAAGTTAATGGAGTAATTTTAATAATTTATATAGTTGATCACTAAAAAAAATAACATCAAAATTAATAGTGGTCACTTTCACACTTTTATAGTTGATCATATATAATAATTAGAGAGTAAATAAAATGTAGAAAGTATAATGGTTTGAGGTGATAAAACAATACCTTCGGCATCTATCAAGAAGACGGATATCCAGATAATTAATGTCTATTCTTCTATTGGTTTACATAAATTATAATGGATTAGTGTTGCAATTAGGTTGTTGCATGCGTTATAGGTGAAAAGAATGTTAGAGTTAGGTTGAAGTTGGGGGCGTTATAGGTGAAAAGAATGTTAGAGTTAGGTTGAAGTTGGGGGCAAAGTTTGTACGTAATAATGACCTAATGATTACTAAGGAAATTGAGGTGAAATTTTTAGTATGTTTAAAATTAATACATAAAAATATTATTATTAAGGTGCATTTCTTGTTGGAGATAAATTTGGTCGGTTCTGGTTGCCACTAGTTTGTAACCAATGGCTTCGGCTTTAAGTTTTATAATTATATTATTATATTATAAATTATATTTTGATATATTAGTATAGATAATTAAATATTAGGTATATCGAATTTAAATTCCATTAAAGTTATGTTAATTGGAGGAATTAAGATTTACCCCTTAAGTTTGAACTTTAGAAAATTAATTATAAAATTAGGTGAGTTTTTGGGTCTAGGCTAGACATATAATAATATGAGTGTGTACAGACTTGTTAACTTACGAATTATGCATATATACTTGATAGATCGGAAAGGTTCAGAGGCATTGAGGAAATGAAAAATATTGAAAAAGTAGTTTGCTTGACTTCGATTCTTCAGTGGAGGTAGGTTATGATTTGTTCTATTTTGAGTTGACCAATGATACTTACTCAGTACATGTTACCCTTTACTGACCCCTACTTGTGTTTTCTTCATTTTCTTTTGTGGAGTGCTATAAGTGCCATCGACTTTGACTCTCTCTCAGCTGGATTCCCTCGCTCATGGCATGATGTCGTTAAATTTTGGACATAGACTATGCTACTTATTTATTTTTGTGCATTTAATACTCTCAGACTTGGTATTTCTAGAATAGATGTCCTTATGATGACTTTAATGTTTTGGGGAAAGAATAATAATAGACTCTAGAAATTTCTTTTATTGGAGCTCTAATAAGTTTTGAGCTTCCAAAATTTGGTTGTTTCCGTAAGTTGAATAATTGATCAATCTTGAGTTTGAGTTCGTTGGTTTGCTGGTTTAGGAGGTTAACTGTGGTGTTACTCATGACTAGTTTTGAATCGTGTCAAACTTGATATTAGAGCTTTAGGTTTGGTGATCTCATCACACAAGAACAAGTCTACTAGAGTCTTGTGGAACGGTACAGGGACACCTTTACTTTTCTTCGAGAGGCTATAGGACTTTAGGTAAACTCATTTCTTTCCTTCGTTCGTTCTATTACTTGAATCCAATTAATATCTAGGTGATGCAAATTGGTATCTGACCTTTTTCACTCTATTTCACAAATGGTAAGAACTAGAGCAACAATTGTGGCAACATCAACACCCGAAAGAAAGAGGGATCCTGAGAAAACCATTGGAGATGCACCTCGAGGGGGATCAGTAGCGAGAGGTCGTGGTAGAGATTACGGGAGAAGGCCTACTAGAGGAAGATGACAAGAACCTGGTCTAATTAGGGATATGCAGTGACCCCCATAACACCCTAAAAACAAGATCGGTTAAACTATAACCTAACATGTGGTGTGATTTAATGAGGTCTTAAAATGATGAATATAAATATTAGAAGTCAATTTGATGAGTTTGGAAGTGAAACGTTCAAGACATCCAGAAACTAGTCTAAGTTGAAGTAATGTGTTGTAGTGTTTTGTAGTGGAGTTTTAGGGAATAGTTTGAGGGTGAAATTGAGTATCGATGGTTCCTACACATAGAATGACATGTAAAGGGTCTAAAAATATGATAACAAAGCCCCAAGGACCAGCAAAAGGTCCTTGAGAAGGATCCAAATATGGGCCAATGAAGCTGTCGAGGCAGCCAAGATTTGAGGTCCAAGACACGTCGCGCCAGCTATACTTAAAGGGAAAAAAGTTTACCCTGTGACGCGGGGCCAACACGAACCATTATATCTCAAAATTTTCCAGATCCAACAATTAGAAGTGCCTCCGTGACGCACAACCATGTCCCAGATTTAGTCGCATCATTTTAAAGTCAAATTTGAAATGGTTAAAATTTCCATTAAGTGCAGGGGTCTTTTGGTTATTTTGGAGAGTAGTTATTGACGGTTATTGAGTCTTTTTAAACCCCTCAAAGTCATCAATGAAGCTAAACCCTCAACTCAAAAGAAAACCTCTCCATTCCTTCTCTCTGAAACCTCTATAAATGAAGCTTTGAAGCTCCAAAGAAGAAGACATATTTTTTCAAGTTTTTCTCAATCAATTTCGTGTGATTTTCTTCACATAAGGTATGATGTTTCATCCTTGGATTATCTTCCAATGAAGGAGTCAAATTCAAATGGTTTTAAAAAATGTTCAAAAACATGAAATCTTCCATTTTAAATTCTAGCCATGGGTTCTTACATGAAATGATTTGAAACAATGCTTTATGATAAAATTGATGTTTATTGAATTTTTTTAGATCAAAATTCTTATGAACCCATGCATGACATGAATTCCTATTTTTGGCTCTTACATGGGTGATTTGATCAGGACTTAATATTGATGAACTCTTGTGTAGATTCAATTGAGCCATTGAATTATGTATAGATCATGATAGAATTGTATATAGGCTGCCTAAATTTAATGATATTCATATTTCATCTTGTTGGATCATTGGTATGGTTTGATTATTGGTTTAGAATTTTGTATGTGGCTATGGGTAAGAGCCTTTTGTGAAGTGAATTGATTGAAAAGGCTAAGGAATGAGATGTTGATGATGGAAATGTGGTAAGTTGACCTAATCTCTTTTATATTGCGTAGAATTTCTATCTAATTGTATTGATTGGCATGGTCCACTTATGGTGGCGGTGCTTATGTGTTATAATTGTGAAGAACATGGCTTGTTGGAATTATTCTATGAATTGTAATGTTATCATGTTGTAGCTTGTATAGTTGATCAATATGAATGATTACATGGCTTATGTGTACGTGTGGAGTGAAAGCATGATTACCTCTAATTGGTTATATGTGACTTGGATAAACTAGGTGATGTCTCTAAATGTGTCTTTTGATAGGTAGAATTAGCTGTTTCTACATGATACTTGAACGTCATTGAATATGTGATATGATGATAATGTGTGTCTTGATTGGTAGACCTATGTCTCTCTACTTGGTACATGGAAGCATGTGAAAATAAACATATTGACTTAGTAGGCTTAAGCACCTTTGTCATGTATGTGTATGAACGGAAGTCTAGGAACGATAGACCTAAGATGGTGTTCTTCTAGGGATGACTTTTATAGGACCTTGAATATGTAAAGAAGGTCAATAACTTGGAACCTTTAATATAGAAAGAAGGTTATGATATCCATGAAGTTGAAAGACGTAATGGTATCCTTCTTGTGTGAATGATGAACTTAGGTATAGGTTGGCTGGAACGACATGAAACATTTCAAAGAAAGTCATAAGAGTTACTTGAGTGGAAGCCCTAGTGGACCCGTTCTTGGTAGTGGCATTATGAATTGGTAGAACTAAGAAATGGTATCTTCTCAATTACCTCCATGTGAATGAAAGTACTCTATGAGAACATGGCTAGCACCGAGAGAATATGCTTTTGGTAGTGTCTCTACTTGACAATGAGACTAGAGTATAAAAAAAGCCCTTGATATTCTTTAACCATGTGCCTACATGGGATGTGTCCTAGTTCTACCCTTGGCAAGTAGAACACCCTCAATCGGAGTAGGGTAGACTACGGATTCCATTCCTAGATAGTATGGTGTATGTCAGTTATTGCTTATTCTCATCATGTGGGATGCATTCTACTGCCGGATAAGTTCTACAACGTGTACGTAGTGGAATGGGATGCTATCTAGACATCACATGAGTAGGCTTTGAAGGTGTTAGGGTGAGGGTTCCCTAGGTCTTCCAAGACCATACGTGAAGTCTTCTAAATGCTTAATTGTATCTTGATTGGTTTGATGAATTAAAAGGACTTAAGTTAAGATATGTAAATGAAAAGGTTCTTATCTAGAGTAGCTTTAAGGAGTGCTTAGGTAGGCTTGAAGAGGATGAATGGGCGGTCTCTTCATGTCTTAATTAGGTGAGTCTTAGAGTAACTTTAGTAGAAGGTTTAATGATGAAAAGGGAATTATCTTATCTTAGGTAGTCTTAAGGATTATTTAGGTGTGCTTGAATAGGGTGTATTGACGGTCTCTTCTTGTCTTACTTAAGTAAGTCTTAGGATAACCTTTGGTAGGAGGGTTATATACTTATATGGTTTGAAGTGATGTTAATGCTATATTGTGGATTTATTGGAATATGATTTAAATGTGTGTATGTTGTCTTGAAAGTGGTTTCTTATACTTATGTTGTAAGATTTACATCAAAAGAGCATGAAAGCATACTTTGAAGCAAATGTCCTTTTAACATGGTTTTATTGCATACCACCATATTTAGTGCATTAATTGTAGTAGTTCCATATATTATCTTATCTTTAAAGGTGTAGGTGGCAAGTGAAAAGGTTATTGGAAGCAAGCTTGGAATTAGAATCCTTTCAAGCAAGTTTTGGTATGTCCTCAATTGATTCGAGGACATAACTATGTTTAGCTTTCTTTTTAAAAGACATTGTATTAGACTTTGATATTTTCTATTTTGTTGACGTATGGGTTGTGACCCAAGATTTTTGTGTGTCTAATATGTCTACAAAGAGACTTAGCCTTTCCGATGTTTTCTATGAAAGAGATTTTGAACTATGGTTCTAATGTTGTGAAAAGTTTTAATTCTGCACTACTTTTCATATATATATATATATATATATATATATATATATATGCAATGAATTAAGTCTAAGGGATTGTGCAAGACCTCTGAGAGGTCGAGTACACCATGTGGCGACTCCAAGGATGCCCTATCTTCTAGGGTGTACTTTGGGTCGTGACAACCCTCCACCGGCTGACGAGAAGCGAGAGAGGGTGATGAGGGGAGGATGAGCAGATTCATGAGAAGGAAATACTTTCCCAGCCTAATACTGTAACACTCTGCAAATTAGTAGGCTAAACTACAGCTTAAAGTGAGGGTTAGAGTAACTCCCCGTACTTAAAAATAGAGGGTTTCGTGTTAGAAAATAAGGTACGACCCCTTAAGGACCAACCATGGGCCCTTGAGAAGGACTCTAGAAAATTCCCAAAAGCAGTAAGCAACGACAGGACCCATTCATTGTGGATGGAACAAAAGTATCAATCACCGAACCGCATTTGACCAAGACGGTCCATGTTTCCATCCACGGCCATCAACGTGGTCTAGTGGATAGTGACCTGGGAACTGTTTTGGGGGTTAAGTTTAAGGGCATATTGGGGTTTTTCAATTTTATTTAACATTAAGTCATGTCATTTTAGACTAATTTAGATCACCTATATAAGGATTTAAACCCCTAAAATAATTCATCCAACTCATTATTTCTAAAACTCAAATCAATTCTCAAAACTTCCTCCTCTCCAAAAATTCTCTCTAGAAAACTCAAAGAAGAAAAAGAAAGTGAAAGTTAGGGTTTAAGAATCAAGGACATTTACATCAAATTCATAGTGCCTGTTGATTGAGGTATGGTAGTTTTCATCCATGGGTAGCTTCCACCAAAGGAGCCCTCTTATAATCTTCAATTTCAAATGGTAGAGTTACCCCAATTAGCTAGGTTTTCTTCATTCACCACGGGCCCTTAGATTTATTGATTTTAATGGTTTAATTATGTTTAATATAAATGAATAGATAATGTTAAATTCTTTTATGACGCTTCTCTTATAAACCTATTCAAATCCTCATATTTATCCAAATTGTGATCTCATAGGTTGGGTTGTTGATTATGAAAGAAGAGTTTTTATGATTTAATATATGAATTTATAGTATTACATTAAATTAAGATGAAATACCTTTATAATTCTTAAATTCTAGATTTGGTGATTGATGATGGCTTTGAACATTGTTAACGCGAAGTGTGAGTTTATTCATGATATTTTGAAACGTATTGCATCCATACATAACCTAAACCAACACAAGAAGCGTCAGAATACACTGTGAAGCTCTCACACTTAACTAGAAGAGTCTGTATGGGATCAGTGACAAAAAACTCATTGAGCTTCCAAAATCCAACCTCACACTCATCAAATAATTCAAATAACACATAAAGAAGATTCAACCGGGTCAAAGGTGTTTCAACGGTAGAGAAGCCTCGCACAAACCATCTGTAGTAGCCCCACTAATCCGAAAAAGCTCCAAATCTTAATATTAGAAGTGCGACTAGATCAATCACAAATATCCCCAATCTGTACAGGATCATCCATGATTCTTTTCTTGGACACTATGTGCCACAAGAATGCTACAAACTCAAGCCAACACTCACACTTTGGTGATTCGACATAATGTCAATGATCTCTCAAAGTTTGGAGTACAATCCTCAAATGTTGCTTATCCTCTCTATTGCTCCACGAGTTTATCATATCATCGATGAACAGTATAGTAGTGAATCAAGATAATGGCTGAACACATGTGTCATCAAGTATATAAAGGTGGTAGAGGCATTAGTCAAGCCTAAAGACATTACAAGGAACTCATAAGTGAACATAACGAGTCCTAAATATGGTCCTAAGGATGTCTGTTGCCATAATCCTCAGCTAATGAAAACCAAATCTGAAGTCAATATTGAAATACACCTCGCCACCCTGAATTTGGTCAAAGAGATATCAGTGCGAGTTATGCGGTAACAATTTATTCACTTTCACTTTATTCATTCTATAGTTATACACATCCACATAGATTCGTCTTTATTCACATCAAGGAACTATGTATTAGATCTTACCTGTTATCTAGGTCTATCATTAGGATAGGACAGGGGAACCCCTAGGTGATACACTAAACCGAATTAAACCCTTACCCAAGAGATCCTAAAGTTAAACACTAAGATTCTTGAGCTGTACATGGGCATATTATAAGGCAGAACATAATTAGGATTATTACCATACTCAAGGACAATAGGGAAATCAATATCAAACTCTAGGGTAGGCCATGTAGGTTGGTAGGAGACACACCCATAAACTCACAAACAATAGGAACTACTCAACTAAAGGAACCTCCTTACTCATATTCTGTACATAGGACAAGTAAAGATATACAACTACTAGCCACTAATCTTCGAGCGTGAATAAAAATGATAACTCCAATCGGTGTGTGACTACAAGAGACTTATCACATCACCATGGAAATATCAAGCATGGATAACAAAATGATCTTAGAAAATTTATCTAAGATACTGCAGTAGGGGGATTGTTTACATCCCTCTTTATTCTAATAACGGAAAAGGGCCTAAAATACCCTTAAAGTATCAGTAATGGTACAAAATTACCCTCCATCCACCTATTGGCTCCAAAATACCCTTCTCATCCACCTATTGGCTCTAAAATACCCTTCACATCCACCTTCGGGCTCAAAATTAACAACTTATTTAACGATTTTAAATTTAAACTATTTAAATATTTTTTAGTGCTTAACTATTTGTTATAATTTAACTTATTAATATAATTTGTTAAACATTCTACTACCCAACCATTACTAATTAGATCATACCCAATTAATAAATTCGCCCCATTATTAATATACAACAGGAAAATTACTACCAATGAATGTTTCTAAAAATTTAAGGCGAAAATGTCTATAAAAGTATATTATCATACATTCAAGTCGTCAATCAACACATAATATAATTCAAATGTTCAAATAAAAGTTACCGATAAACATAAAAGTCTACTATGTTCATCTTAATTATTCTCTCGCCTCAATTATGTGATGTTACTTAATAGTAATTTTTTTAAAATAATACATTAAAGTTTTAATATTTAAAACAAATAATAAATATTTATAAAATTATATTTTAAAAAGTGCATGAATTAATTCGAGAGGTGATACTTCTTTACCTTTAACTCATAAATTTTGAATTCAAGCTTAAAACATAATCCTATTGGAAGTGTCCTCCTAAATAAGTGGCTCAACATAAATTTAATTGGGGATTCAATTTGGACTCAAATAATTTTGAATGTCATTTTCAGGAATCGGTAATCGTCATGCTTTAGTAATGTTTAAGGCGATTTTGATATTAGAAATGATATATTAATTGAGTAGAGCTTGTTTAGTAATCGGTAGGTAGTGGGTTGATTTATAAATGATATTAATAAATTAAATTATATCCAATAATTGAGCGTCAAATATTTTTAAAAATATTTAAATAGTTTAAATTTGAAACCATTAAATAAATGGTCAATTTTGAACCCAAAGGTGGATGGTAAGGGTATTTTTGAGCCAATAGGTGGGTGGAAAGGGTAATTTGGAGCCAATAGGTAGATGGAGGGTAGTTTTATACCATTTCTAATACTTCAAGGGTATTTTAGACCCTTTTCCATTCTAATAAGGTAAGCATCGTGATAAACCAAAAAATAATCAATTGATTCAATTAAATTAAATTTACAAGAATTTTAAGAAAAATATTCAGGAGACTCCACATAATTTCAGGAAAATAATTAATTAATAAAAAATTAAGTCTATAATAAATAGATTTTAGGTAAGGGTTTAATTGATTCTGAAGGGAAGGTTGTAACATACATGATTCCACACGAGTAACAAAGGTGGTCTCATATTCTTATCTATACATATATATTGATACTTGATTATATTTAAGACCTTGTTTTACATATGCTATTGTCTTACATATTTTGTACTTTCTTTCATACTGACATCCCTCGCGGGGGACGTTGCATTTCATGCTAGAGTATCGTGATTGTTATAGTTGTATGCATGTTAAGCACAAGTTATGTATGGGTTCTCTCGGGCCTTTATGTCATCAGGTGCCTGTCTATCTTAATAGAGTTTAAGGTGTGACAAAGTAATATAAGAGTAGGTTATTTGAGAGAGTCTACAAAGTCGTATCTCTATAGATTCTTGCTTATGGATGTGTTGTGAACCACATTTATAAACATGAGGCTACGAGACATGTAGTAGTTGTCTCCTTTTTTTTCATTTCTTAGATCAACTGATAAAGCCAATGTTGTAGGAGTATTATATCTAACTTGTAACAATCTTTATTCTAGAAAAGATGTCAGTTATGAGAAGGAGTGAAAGCACATGTAAGCAAGTAGATGTGAATGCTAAAAAAGGGACCAACCAACAACCACCTAGTCAAGCTGATCAAAGAGAGTATCAAGATGATTCTCTATCACATACTTTCCCGACCTCTCCTTATCCAAAGTATATAAGGAGGGAAGCTTCACCCTGATAATCCCCTATTAATGATATTGAGCAAGACTTAAAGAATGCAGTCCAATTATTGACTCGTATAGTTGCTCGTCATGACCAAAAGCTAGAAGATTCAATTGCAGGTACAAAGACACATGATTTTTGATCAAACTTAAGATTTTAACCCTTTAAAATTTATAAATTATTGTTTTAGTAGGTACATAAAGAGAACGTTGTGTTTATGATAAAGAAAAACAAGTTATTCAAGAAATATTCTATTACAAACAATTTTATATAATTAATGACATACGTGTTATTTTCTGAGACAAATGTTAACTTTTTTTTAGTGAAAGTCAGATTCCAATGAATGGGGAACAAATGGTGTGTTGCATATTTAATACAAATAGATGTCACATCGTATTTTTATTTTCATTTTAATTAATGTTTATATTTAAAGGTGTTAGAATTAAGTTATTTGCATAATTAAATATATGAATTTCTTTATGATTGAGAGAATATGCTATAATATTTGTTTTTTTTTAAAGTTAATTCTTCAACTTTTGATAAAAATGCTACTTAAAAAATAATGTAGTTATATGTAGGTTATCTTTGACCTAAACTACTAAACTTGTAACTTTTGAATAGATTATTGCATTTTTTACCAATAAGTGTAGGTTTAAGTATAAGTTTTTATTTTATTTTTTACCAAAAAAAATAATAAATAACAATAAAGCGTTAGTAAAGAATGTGGTTTCACATCTTTTTAAGACACTTTTCTTAAGAAAATAATAGATTCAGATGCAGTGATGCACCTTGGCCAAATGATCATAATCATATTAATTTTGATTTAATGTAAATTAATATTTTAGACAAAAATATAAGGTGATACAATTATGAAAAGAAAGATGCCATGCTTCTAAGTAATTGTATGTCAAAATCGAGAATGTAGTATGATTAGTAAAATTCAACAAATAAAGTATGAGCAAATCATGGGCTACAACACAATTTATCCAAATAATAATATAAGTCAAGTATAAGTTAATAAAAGTGATTGTGGTAAAACTAGGAGATTCCGTTGATGTCTAATACCTTCCCCTCGATCAAAAAAATTCATAACCCGAACTTTGATTTTCATAAACCATATAAAGATTCATTTCCTTTTAATTAGGGATTAAAAAGAAAAGGTGATTTAGAACACCATAACTTCATTCCAAGTGATAACTCTAAAAAATTAAATAATCCATAATCAATATCGTCACTTAAATTGGAGTTTTTTTCAAAAGTCATTAACTACGCGAAAAAGGGATGTGATATCTCTGGCGACTCTGCTGAGGAATACCCACAATTCTAGCTTTATTATATTTACTTTTATTTGATTCTTTTTAATTATTATTATTATTATTATTATTATTATTATAATTACTATTATTATTATTATTATAATTATTATTGTTGTTGTTGTTGTTGTTGTTGTTGTTGCTGCTGCTGTTGCTGTTGTTGTTGTTGTTGTTGTTGTTATTGTTGTCAATATTATTATTGTTATTATTGTTGTTGTTGTTATTATTATTATTATTGTTATTATAATTATCATTATTTTTATTATTATTATTATTATTATTATTATTGTTTTTATTATTATTATCATTATCATTATTATTATTATTGTTATTATTATTATTGTTATTGTTATTATTATTATTGTAATTATGTAACGACCTGTTTAGTCGTTTTGAGCAGCAGATTTTATTTCCCGAAAAACAGGCTGAGGCGACGGACCCCACGACGGACCGTCATGGGCACGACGGACCGTCACAGGGTCTCGTTTCAAAACACTTAGAAAATATGAAATTGGGTACTGAAAATCGACTCTCTGAACCTCGTGACGGAATGGCAGGACGGACCGTCACAGGTGTGACGGACCGTAACAGACTCTTCAGAGAAATTGAGTCTCTGAACTGTGTGACGGGCAGCAGGACGGACCGTCGCAGGTGCGACGGGCCGTCACAGACTGCGAAATCCCAGTCTGGGTCGGATTCTTTACATGTTTTAAGGGACATTTTGGACTATTCCTACTTTAATTATAAAGTTAGAGGGTTAAAGTTAATAAGTCTAATTACTTGGGGGTTAAAAGAGGTAACCTTAAGTTAATTAGTGGATTATTATTGTCATCTTTTATTCTTAATTATATACTAATTAGGGTAAAAGAAAGAGGGTTTGAATAAAGAACATAGAAGGAACAAGAGAGAGGGGGAGAGTCGAACGAGGAAGAAAGAAGAACAAAGCTTTGGGAATTTGCTTGCTTGATCACTAGTCTTCGGTGGAGGTAGGTTATGGTTTTCATGCTTTCATAATAAACTCTTAATAGAGAATAATATGTATTGATAGTATTGTAAACCCTGCTATGTGCTTAATTGTATGCATGCATGAACGTGATTATATAATTGTGATTATATTAAGCATGATGAAGTTACTGAATCCCAAATCTTGATAAAAACCTAATCTCTTTTTAATGATGATGCCTTGGTAAGGGAGAAGGCTTGATGAGTTGATAGAATGAGAATTAGGGGATCGGGTGTCACGAACCGAGACGTAGAATTAGGGGATCGGGTGTCACGAACCGACACGTAGAATTAGGGGATCGGGTGTCACGAACCGACACGTAGAATTAGGGGATCAGGTGTCATGATCCGACATGTAGAATTAGGGGATCGGGTGTCATGAACCGACACGTAGAATTAGGGGATCGGGTGTCACGAACCAACATGTAGAATTAGGGGATCGGGTGTCACGAACTGACACGTAGATTTAGGGGATCGGGTGTCACGAACCGACACGTAGATTTTGGGGATCGGAGTGTCACGTACCGACACAAGAGGATTAATGAATATGAGGGAGCGGAGTGTCACGTACCGACACAAGAGAAATAAAGATAATGAATCTTGAAAGATGTTAATATACTCAATCTAATGAACATGATTCCCAAATGAGTATGGTATTGAGGCTTGAGTCCTCATGTGTGAACTTGATGGTAATTGTTAATGATATAGTTCTTGTTGTTTCTACATGTTGAGTATCATAGTTGATTTTATGATATTACTTGGTATATATTGATTTCTATTTTGAGTTGGCCGATGATATCTACTCAGTACCCGTGTTTTGTACTGACCCCTACTTTTATATTTTCTTCTTTGTTATTTGTGGAGTGCAGCAAACGCGCCGTCATCTTCAACTCAATAGTAACTCTAGCCAGTCTTCATTACTCCGGATATCAGGGTGAGCTAATGCTTCTAGCTTGGACTGGATCTTCCTCTTCATGTCTTGATGCCTTGAAGTTCCGGCATGGACTAGCTTTTATTTGCTTTAGCTTCTTAGAATACTCTTAGTTTAGTAATTTGATCATAGATGTTCTTATGGTGATGACTTCCAGATTTTGGGAAATAATAGTTATTGAATTGGTTTTTATTAATGAGTTTAAGTCTTCTGCATTACTTTATGTTGATATTACATTGAAATGTTAAGGTTTAGATTGGTTGGTTCACTTACATAGGAGGGTAAGTGTGGGTGCCAGTCGCAACCCGGTTTAGGTCGTGACAAACTTGGTATCAGAGCATTAGGTTTGTTGGTCTCATCACACAAGAACGAGTCTAGTAGAGTCTTAAGGAACGGTAGGGGGACGCCTTTACTTTTCTTTGAGAGACTATAAGACTTTAGGAAAATTCCATTCTTCTTTCTTTCTTTCGTGCTATTACTTGGGTCCAATTGGTATCTAGGTGATACAAATTTGTATCTGACCATCTTCACTCTATTTCGCAGATGGTTAGAACTAGAGCAACGACTACGCCAACACCAACACCAGCACCAATGGGACAGGGTGCGTCTGAGCCAGCCACTGGGGCTGTAGCTCGAGGAAGAGCAGCGGCAAGAGGCCGTGGTAGAGGTTGTGGGAGGACGTCCTCTAGGGGAAGAGGACGAGCACCTAGCCCATCTGATACTAGGGCGGTGACTCCTCCACCGACTGAAGAAGTAATAAGAGAAGGGGAGGATGGGGAAAATGAACAAGTGCAGAATGAGGGATTGCCACCCCAACCTACCCCAGAGAAGATCAATCAGGTTCTCGCTTATCTTAGTGGGTTGTATGATCAAGGTCAGGCACCTCCAGTGTTTTCTGCACAAACACCTACGGTTTCAGAGGTACAACATGCAGCCACTATGGCTCCTCGTATGGATGCTTCATTGGACATAGGCACGTTTCCACGTCTGACTACTGGACCTATAATGACAAATGATCAGCATGAACTTTTCAGTAAGTTCTTGAAATTGAAACCTCCAGTCTTCAAGGGTGCTGAATCTAAGGATACCTACGATTTTCTGGTTGACTGTCACAAGATGGGTATAGTAGAACGGTTTGGTGTTGAGTTTGTGACTTATCAGTTTCAAGGGAACGCCAAAATGTGGTGGCGGTCACATGTTGAGTGTCAACCAACAGAGGCACCACCTATGACTTGGGCCTCATTCTCTAGCTTGTTTATGGAGAAGTATATCCCTTAGACTTTGAGGGATAGGAAAAAGGATGAGTTATTGAGCCTAGATCAAGGTAGGATGTCGGTCAATGAATATGAGGCTAAGTTTCGTGCACTATCCAGATATGCCACTCAAATTTGTTTCAGTCCACAAGAGCGGATTCGTCGTTTTGTGAAGGGGTTGAGGTCAGAGTTGCGGATTTCAGCCTTACAGGTAGCGGCTACGGCAAAATCCTTCCAAGAAGTGGTAGATTTCGTGGTAGAGGTAGAAGGAGTGAAGCCAGATGAATTCACCATGGCATCGACATCAAAGAGGTTTCGAAAGGGAGGTGAGTTTAATGGTTCTTACTTTAGAGGACAGGGTTCCGGAAGTTACTCAGTTCGACCCATTCAGTCTTCACTACAGACTGTAGTTGGGGATCCACCTCAGACCGGACAACACTTCTCTGAGAGACCTATGCTTGACTCCAGAGAGTGTTATGGATGTGGGGAGACTGGACATATTAGGAGGAATTGTCCAAAACAGAGTTATAGACCCCCAATGGCTAGAGGTAGAGGTGGTCATAGTAGAGGCCGTTATTCTGGAGGACGTGATGGTTGAGGTAATGGTGGTCACCAAAATGGTCGAGGTGATGGGCAAACTGGAGCCACTACATCACAACATGGTATGGGCAATGGACAGACAAACGATAGGGCCCATTGTTACGCTTTCCCTGGGCGGTCTGAAGCGGTGGCATCTGATGCTGTCATCACAGGTAATCTTCTGGTTTGTGATTGCATGGCTTCTGTATTGTTTGATCCTGGATCCACATTTTCTTATGTATCTTCCTCATTTGCTAATGGTCTAAATTTACATTGTGAATTACTTGATGTACCTATTCGTGTTTCTACTCCGGTGGAAGAGTCTGTGGTAGTTGAAAAGGTATATAGGTCTTGTTTGGTGAACTTTTTGGGGAGAAACACTTATGTAGATGTTTATCTTAGAAATGGATGATTTTGATGTAATTCTGGGTATGACTTGGCTTTCTCCGCAATTTGCGATCTTGGATTGTAATGCTAAAACGGTGACGTTATCCAAGCCTGGGACAAATCCGTTAGTGTGGGAAGGTGACTGCACTTCCAATCCGGTGCTTATCATCTCCTTTCTTCGTGCTAAGAAAATGGTTAGTAAAGGGTGTTTAGCTTTCTTGGCACATCTCAAGGATGACACTACCCAAGTACCTTCGATTGAGTCGGTTTCAGTGGTCCGTGAGTTTCTGGACGTGTTCCTTGCAGATCTTCCTGGTATGCCACCAGATAGGGATATTGACTTCTGTATTGATCTTGAACCGGGTACTCGCCCCATTTCTATACCCCCTTATAGAATGGCTCCCGCGGAGTTAAGAGAGTTAAAAGCCCAACTTCAAAAGGTGTTGTACAAAGGCTTCATTAGACCAAGTGCATCTCCTTGGGGTGCTCCGGTTTTGTTTGTAAAGAAGAAGGATGGGAGTTTTTGGATGTGCATAGACTACCGGCAATTGAACAAGGTAACTATTAAGAACAAGTATCCTCTTCCTCGCATTTATGACTTGTTCGATCAGTTACAAGGTGCTTGTGTCTTCTCTAAGATTGACATGAGATCCGGTTATCATCAATTGAAGATACGGGGAACGGATGTGCCAAAGACTGCTTTTAGAACCAGGTATGGGCATTACGAATTTGTAGTGATGTCCTTTGGTCTTACGAATGCCCCTGCTGCGTTCATGAGCTTGATGAACGGGATTTTTAAGCCAAATCTGGATCTCTTTGTGTTCGTATTCATTGATGATATATTGGTATACTCAAAGAGCAAGAAGGAACATGAAGAGCATTTGAGAATGGTGTTAGAGTTATTGAGGAAGAAGAAGCTTTATGCCAAATTCTCCAAGTGTGAGTTTTGGCTAGATTCAGTGTCCTTCTTGGGACACGTGGTCTCTAAGGAGGGAGTGATGGTGGATCCATCTAAGATTGAGACAGTAAAGAATTGGGTAAGACCTACTAATGTGTCAGAAATACGGAGCTTTGTTGGGTTAGCTAGCTACTACCGCCAATTTGTCAAGGGATTCTCTTCTATTGCTTCCCAACTGACGAACTTGACTAAGCAAAATGTTCCATTTGTATGGTCGGATGAGTGTGAAGAAAGCTTTCAGAAGCTCAAGACTTTGTTGACTACCGCACCGATTCTCCCCTTGCTAGTGGAAGGTAAGAATTTCATTGTCTATTGTGATGCATCCTATTCGGGTTTGGGTGCAGTGCTAATGCAAGAGAAGAATGTGATTGCATATGCTTCAAGACAATTACAAGTGCATGAACGTAACTATCCAACTCATGACTTGGAATTGGCCGCGGTAGTGTTTGCATTAAAGCAATGGAGACACTATTTATATGGGGTTAAGTGTGAGATCTATACGGATCATCGTAGCCTACAGTATGTCTTTACTCAGAAAGATTTGAACTTGAGACAGAGAAGATGGATGGAACTACTGAAGGACTACGACATCACTATTTTGTATCATCCGGGGAAGGCGAATGTTGTAGCGGATGCTTTAAGTAGAAACGCGGGAAGCATGGGAAGTCTAGCTCACTTGCAAGCTTCTAGACGCCCATTGGCTAGAGAAGTTCAGATTCTGGCTAACGACCTTATGAGATTAGAAGTAAATGATAAGGGAGGATTTTTAGCTTGTGTGGAGGCAAGATCTTCCTTCCTTGACAAGATTGAGGGAAAGCAGTTTAATGACGAAAAATTGATTCGGATCCGAGATAAAGTGTTGCGAGGAGAGGCTAAGGAAGCACAAATCGATGAGGAAGGTGTTTTGAGGATTAAGGGAAGGGTATGTGTACCCTGCGTCGATGATTTGATCAACACCATTTTGACAGAGGCTCATAGTTCAAGGTATTCAATACATCCGGGTGCAACCAAGATGTACCGTGACTTAAAGCAACACTTTTGGTGGAGTAGAATGAAGCGTGGTATTGTAGATTTTATTGCCAAATGTCCAAACTGTCAACAAGTAAAGTATGAACACCAAAGGCCCGGAGGAACACTTCAGAGGATGCCCATTCCGGAATGGAAATGGGAGAGAATCGCAATGGACTTCGTGGTTGGTCTTTCAAAGATGATGGGTAAGTACGACTCTATTTGGGTGATTGTTGATAGGTTAACTAAGTCTGCTCATTTTATTCCGGTTAATGTGATTTACAATGCCGAGAAGTTAGCCAAGATCTATATTTCAGAAATTGTTCGGTTGCATGGGGTTCCACTATCAATCATATCAGATATAGGTACGCAGTTTACTTCTAAATTTTGGAAAACATTGCATGAGGAATTGGGTACTAGGTTGGACCTTAGTACTGCGTTCCATCCTCAGACCGATGGTCAGTCTGAGAGAACAATTTAAGTCTTGGAGGATACTTCGCACATGTGTGATAGAGTTTGATGGCCATTGGGATAGCTTCTTACCCTTAGCGGAGTTTTCATACAATAATAGCTATCACTCAAGCATTGATATGGCTCCATTTGAAGCATTGTATGGTAGGAGATGTAGGTCCCCCATTGGTTGGTTTGATGCATTCGAGGTTAGACCTTGGGGTACTGATCTTTTGCGGGATTCGATAGAGAAAGTGAAATCTATTCAAGAAAAGCTTCTAGCGGTGCAAAGTAGGCAAAAAGAATATGCAGATCGAAAGGTTAGAGACTTAGAGTTCATGGAGGGTGAACAAGTCTTGTTGAAAGTTTCGCCAATGAAAGGGGTGATGCGGTTTGGTAAAACAGGCAAGCTAAGCCTAAGGTACATTGGTCCCTTTGAAGTACTTAAGCGAGTAGGGTAGGTGGCTTATGAGTTAGCCTTGCCTCCAGGGCTGTCCAGAGTATATCCGGTATTCCATGTGTCGATGTTGAAAAGATACCATGGGGATGGAAACTCTATTATTCGTTGGGATTCAGTCTTGCTTGATGAAAATTTGACTTATGAGGAGGAGCCTGTTGCCATTCTAGATAGAGAAATTCGCAAGTTCAGACCAAGGGAGATTGCATCCATCAAAGTTCAATGGAAGAATCGACCCGTTGAAGAAGCCACTTGGGAGAAGGAGGCAGATATGCGAGAAAGATACCCACATCTGTTTACAGATTCAGGTACTCCTTTTCGCCCTTGTTTTCCTTCTTGCGATCATTCGGGGACGAACGATGGGTAAATTGGTATGTATTGTAACGACCTGTTTAGTCGTTTTGAGCAGCAGATTTTATTTCCGAAAAAATAGGCTGAGGCGACAGACCCCACGACGGACCGTCATGGGCACGACGGACCATCGCAGGGTCTTGTTTCAAAACACTTAGAAAATCTGAAATTGGGTACTGAAAATCGACTCTCTAAACTTCGTGACGGAATGGAAGGACGGACTGTCACAGGTGTGACGGACCGTCACAGACTCTTCAGAGAAATTGTCTCTGAACTCTGTGACGGGCAGCAGGACGGACCGTCGCAGGCGCGACGGGCCGTCACAGACTGCGAAATCCCAGTCTGGGTCGGATTCTTTACACGTTTAAGGGACGTTTTGGACTATTCCTACTTTAATTATAAAGTTAGAGGGTTAATGTTAATAAGTCTAATTACTTGGGGGTTAAAAGAGGTAACCTTAAGTTAATTAGTGGGTTATTATTGTCATCTTTTATTCTTAATTATATACTAATTAGGGTAAAAGAAAGAGGGTTTGAATAAAGAAAATAGAAGGAATAAGAGAGAGAGGGAGAGTCGAACGAGGAAGAAAGAAGAACAAAGCTTTGGGAATTTGCTTGCTTGATCACTAGTCTTCGGTGGAGGTAGGTTATGGTTTTCATG